>NC_059132.1:76051882-76358445 GCF_020740605.2 Lemur catta | reverse complement strand
GTTTGTTTGCTTGTTTGTTTTGAGAGTTTGAAACTGGCAAAGAGGGGCAAGAAGAGCCTGCACCAGGAAGTTTGTAGATAACAATGAAATCAATACTGACTAACTCAAGCACAAACTGAGCAGAAGGCACAAGGTGACAAAGAATGAGTTAGAGCAGGCTGTTTTGTGTTCAGTAAGATGGAAACAGCCCATATGTAATCCTTACAAGACTAGCCAGTACAGTCCAGACTTGACATATCTTGAAATGAGTCCCCTGAGACACAGAGTTCTGATGAACTGAGTGGGCTACGCTGGTGTCCTGCTGCTGAGAAGGACAATCTTTTGCCTGTATTTTGTGGTTACCAGTTTTTCCCAAATCCTTCAAGGGTCTTTGGTTCTTTTGGTGCCTTCTTCGACAGGCTTTGGGAATAACTTTTGCAGACTGAATTAGTCCCAGGAGTGGGGAGGATGAGCTGGAAAAGCTGCAACCTGTCCCAGTTAACAGTAGCCACACACCCCTACACACTTTGCCCACAACTCCCTTTTGGAGAGTCATCATTTTTTAAACACAATGTATGGGTGTTCTCGTTTTGCCCACCCAAAAATAGGAAGCATGGGAGACTTTCTTAGGAATGAGTGATCCTACTTTTATAGAAGTGGCAGAATCTAGGGTCATATAGGACAATTGCTACTCTTGCCTGGGTAAGTCCCTTTGAGTTGTTTACAAACGCCACCTGCTGTTCCCTTTTAAGCAAACTCACTAAAGACTTTTTCCCATTTCTATCTAGCTCCAAAGGTTTGTGAAGCCTGCAAAAATAAAAACGATGATGACAACGACATAATGGAAACTCTTTGTAAAAATGATTTTGGTAAGTAATACAACAACAACAGATTTCACATTCAAAAGTTTTACTTACCAGTAAAACTTAAAGGCACGATTCATTAAGATGTTGCTAGATAAAGGTTGGGTGAACTACAATCACAGCTCCTGTTTCCCCAAATCATCTAACCTGCTCTATCCTAGTTTCCTCCTTACATAACTGTCATTTATTGAGTCATATCTTGTTATGTGAGATTCATTGTTCTTTTAAGCTATAATCAAATAATGCAAATTATTCAGATTATCAATTTTCATTGGCACACTTCAAATCTCATTCTGGCTTTTTCTTGCCAACAAGCATAATCCTTAGCCATATTCTCTTTCAATTACTTACCATGTGTACCAGGGATAGAAATGTAAATTTTAGCCCCAGCAAAACAGATGCAAGTCATTACATTGGCCACAAATAAAAATTTACTCTGGCATCAAATCAAAATATTTTTACTTTATTCATAACCCATAATGATTTGCTCCTCTGTGTTCCACCATTAGTGACTATATCCAAGGCACTGGTTAATAATTTGTCGGAGAGGGGTTCCTTAAATTTAAAAAGAAGAATGGGATACTGAGAAGACACCTATCATGGGACACCTAACAACGTTGAAATACCATCTTAAAATCCTTTTGAAAAAAAGGCTTTCGTAAAGTTTTTATGAATAAGTCTGGACACATTTGTTATACTTTTGCAAATAGGTTTTTTTTTAAAAAAAGCTTAGAAATTTACTTTAGCAAGATACATGAAAGATACTATGAAAGTTCCATAAAGTGTAAGTCACTCCCCTTAAGAGAAGATCATAAGGGGAAAGAGAGTTGGGATTTTGACCACACAGAACTCCACCAGCATCTCTTCTGCTGGCTTCAGGCTTCTCAGGTGAAGGGAGGAGCCCAGCTAGACACCGTATCAATGCTCAGTTCAGAGTTGGGGGTGGCCAAGAACTTCCCCCAGGCTCTACAGGCTTTCTTGCTTTCATCCTGTTCCACAGGGAGGCACCTTTTGGTGTGATCCAGTGGTTGGCACAAACTTCCTAGTAAACAGATATTATCCCTGCTCCATTGATAATGGATGCCAGCAGATCCATATTAACATTTCCACATATTCAGCTAAGTCTTTAAGACTGACGGACATCACTCCAGTTCCCACTATTGATGCCCTCCCACTCTCCTTACCTTGCCATCCCAGAAATCTCAGGCCTGGTCAGTCCCTGACACTCTGGAACAATCCAGTCACTGCTCCTTGACAGCACCATGTCTCTTGCAGAAATGTCCTGGGTTTAACCTTGTCTGGTCCCAGAACAACCATAGCCCCAGTGTTAGGAAAGCCTCTCACTGCTGAGGAAGGAGAATAAAGGGAGGTAGCTCAAAGCCCCAACCAACCCTTCTTCTCAGGAAGAGCCACAGATGGGGTTGATAGGGTTTCATGTATCTGTATTCAGATACATACAGCTCTCAAACTGGCTGAGGGCCAGGCATGTTGGCAGCAGATAATCCCAAATTGCCAGAGCCTTACCAAAACACAGTTCTTAACTTCCATGCTACGTGACTTACTTAAGGGCAAGATAAAAAAAATCATCTTAATAAAATGTATATTAAAATGCTATAAAATATAACATCATTTTCTTCTGGGAGCTTATGTCCTTTGCACTACATACAATACAGATCGCTCTGCTGACTTCCATGAAAAAGTTGGTGGTTACATTGTGGGGCTACAAAACAGTTGACTTTGGAAAACACACACACACATACACACGTATTGCTTGCTTGCTTTGTGGTGGACCTTTCAGAATACTCTCTTTCTAAGAATGCCCCATTAAGACCTGAGCCAAAACATGGAGGTGTGTGTGAGTGAGCCCTAGTGTTCTCTCTCCTTAAAGAGACAAAGCCTTTCAAAACAAAATGGAAGTTATCACACTTAACATATCACACGTACAGATACCTCACAAGCTTTGTTTTCTACTTCTTCACTCTCCTTTTGACCCTAAAGAGATAATGAAACAGAATTTCAAGAAGTGCATCATATACTCTTGGTTTATAAGCAGTATTCCTTATTGCCTCTGTTCTTTGGAGAGTAAGGAAGGAGGAAAACAAAGAAGAGTAGAAATCTGATTTATTTAACTTGAATCATCCGGGAAGGCCTCAGACTCTCCCCCATTGCACTCCCGAAGTACAGGAAAATACGTACCACCTGCCACAGTGGTCAAGTACTGGTGAATGAAAAATGGCTCAGGACTGCCTTGCTGTTATACAACCTGTTGCTGGACTAGATACTCTCACCTCTGCCTCCTCTCATATCCTGCATCCCCAGTCACATCTTCCAGGGCAGAGAAAGTTATTTTGGAGCTTTGATTCCCTATGTTTGGTCCCAGGTGAAAAAATCCAAGGGAGGAAATCCCAAATGTTTTCCCATGGTAAGAGTCTGCAAAATTGGTTATTTTAGAGCTAGACAAAGATGAGTTATAAATCTTCTGCCTGGTTAAAAGTGATAATTTCTCTGATGTTTGGCACTCAAGAATATTTCATTTGACCAGGTGAAATCTTGCACATGCCCTGTCTGTGCTATAGACAAAGCTCCCAGGTAACATGTAATCAGTCCATTTCTCCCACCGGGGTGAGGTCTCCCAGCACCCCAACCCCTACGCAGAAGCTACAGGAACATGCCCCATTTCCACATGGCTTATTCTATGACTTGAGTCTCATAAACTTTGAGAACTCAGTACTGCGGTTCAGATGCATACCACATCAGACAAAAACCATGGTTGGCCAAGTCATAGCATCCTTGCTTTATTTGGTTGAGCTTCTATAATTTCCTGGTTGACTAGAAATTCATACTCAGTCAAATTCCCTTACTGAGATTTAGAAAAAGGAAAAGAAAACCTCAGAGTTATACATACACAGAAAACTCTTCCTCGATTACTAATTTAAACACTAGATAAACCCCAAATCATGAAGTCCTACTTGCACACCACCCATAGAGAACAGCTGTCAGTGGTGCCAAGGGTATTAGGACATATTGGAGTTGGGCAAGTTAAGCTCCAATCAGTGCAAGAAAACATGACTTGGCCTCAGGAGAACAGAGTGGTGGTATAGGAGGAGGTTTGGGAACCAGAGTTCCGAGTACTAGACTCAGCTAGGAAACAACCTAACTGGGTGACCTCATGCAAGTCACTAAACTCTGGCTTTAAGATTCTTTGTGTACTAACAAGAGATTTTAACGGGATGATCCCTTCTAACCTTAAAATTCTGTCCTTTTCCTGCCTTCATGGAGTCTTGAAATTTAATTCCACCATGTACATTTGTAGGGTTTTTCTTTCCCAAAACATACTGTTCATGTCTATAAAACGTGTTCTTTATAGTAAACCACTTACTTTTGGTCTTCAAATTCTAATGAGTCTACATATACATTTTGGAAACAGTACATATATGATCTGTAAATGCCTTGGCGTTGGACAGGCAAATAAGAGTGTACGAGGATGAGGTCTTCAGAAAAACACTTTTATGGCTAAACATGTTGTGCTCTTAAAAAGAAACTTGCATATTTTTTCTCCTAGTTACTTTACCAAATCAAATGCAGCTGTAAGATCAATTCTCCTTCCCTGTAATCTGTTCTTTAGAAAACAATGATTGTGTGATACAATTTCCTTACAGGTTTGTCCAAAAACCTCTCTGACATAATAAATTGAGTTTAAAGTTTACAGCCACAGAAGGATCACGTTTCACCGAAGAGTCAGGCATTTCTTTTCATGCCGAAGTTTCCAATAGGGAAAGTCATTTGTTGGGGAGAGCAGGAACCACATGCAACCTTCTTACAAACACAAGGTTGAGGAAACAAGAAGAAAAGTTAATTGAGTCCTGCAAAGAGAAAGAGTTTGGAAAGGATGGCTGATTTGAAACAAAGTGCCTGGCAAAGGCTTTGAGGCTTTAGAAATGGAGCCACCTGCTGCCCCCAGCTCCCAACCCCCTACCTGCAGCCTCTGACAGTCTCATTAACTCTGGGAACCTCGTCTTCCCTCCCGCAGGCAAAGTCACACAAATGGGCAGCAGAATGGGGTGAGGAAACTTGCGACCTATACTGTATTCCCTCATTGTAACTGGTATGATTCTTTCTGCCCTCTCTTGTCTCCATAGCGTTGAAAATAAAAGTGAAGGAGATAACCTACATCAACAGAGACACCAAAATCATCCTGGAAACCAAGAGCAAGACCATTTACAAGCTGAACGGGGTGTCGGAGCGGGACCTGAAGAAATCCGTGCTGTGGCTCAAAGACAGCTTGCAGTGCACCTGTGAGGAGATGAACGACATCAACGCGCCCTATCTGGTCATGGGACAGAAACAGGGCGGGGAGCTGGTGATCACCTCGGTGAAGCGGTGGCAGAAGGGGCAGAGAGAGTTCAAACGCATCTCCCGCAGCATCCGCAAGCTGCAGTGCTAGTTCCGGCGCCCGGACGGCGTCCGACGGGCCAGCCCCGGAGCTGGGCTGACGTTTCCCAAGCACAGTCCCGGCTGCCGGTCCCCAGCCTGGAGCAGCTCCCCCTGCCTTTTGCACGTTGGCATCCCCACCATGTCCTGAGCTATAAGGCCTTAGGAGGCCTCAGGAACCGATAGCTGTTTTCACCTAAAGGAAAAACCCACCCAAATCTTGTAGAAATGTTCAAACTAATAAAATCATGAGTATTTTTATGACGTTTTAAAATAGCTCACTTTAAAGCTAGTTTTGAATAGGTGCAACTGTGACTTGGGTCTGGTTCTGTTTTGTTTTGTTTTTCTGTTTGAGTCAGCTGATTTTCACTTCCCACTGAGGCTGTCAGAACATGCAAATTGCTTCATTTTTCTCTGTGGCCCACATTTGTGGGTCACAAACCCAGTTGAGATAAAGCTGGCTGTTATCTCAACATCTTCCTCAGCTCCAGCCTGAGACACTGTCTCAGTCTCCTGACAATTGGTCGTTTTACACCCTCCTTGGGAATTTAAGCTGTTGCATGTATCACACTCCAGCTACAGTACTTCCATTTATAAAAAGCACATTAACCATTCCTCGTAGCATGATTTCTTCAAATAAAGGGCAAAACAAATAAATTTTGTAATTGACCTGAGTCCTTTAAGCCTTGTTTAAAACATTTTTTACTTAATTTTTGCAAATTAAACCATTGTAGCTTACCTGTAATATACATAGTAGTTTACCTTAAAAAGTTGTAAAAATATTGCTTTAACCAACACTGTAAATATTTCAGATAAACATTATATTCTTGTATATAAACTTTACATCTGTTTTACCTATTCTTGTGTTCTGTCTTGTCTTAGTAGAAGGATCTGGGAAGGGAGCTATGAATGAGTGGTCACTTCCTTCTGTGAGGCCCGGCCCTCCAGCAGTTTGAAGATACCTGCTTCTCAAATGACACAAAGTATCTCCCCTGCCCCCCACGTCACCCTGCCCTCTCACCTTGTGCCTCATCTCATACGGATTGCACCGATTGCACCGCTGCTGACCCTGTGGGAAGCAGAGATTTGCAGGCCCTGGAAAAGGGATTGCCTTCTTTTGCCCCTTCTCAGCAGTTCAGCTACAGCAATGGGCAATCCTACTCTAAGGTTCACGAGCTTTGCAGTTGTGCTTTTCCTTTCCTGGAATTTTCCTATTGAAAAAGAATAACCATTGCAAAAATGTTAATTTTTTTCCCCACCTAAACTCTAACCCTCAGATAAAGACAGCCATGATTTGTGGAGCATGCACTGGAAGGCAGGGAGTAGAAAGGGGATGGTGAAAAACTAGCATGAAGATAAGAAGCAGGACAGTAGACATCCATCCATAAAATGTCTGTCTTAGTCTTTTTGGGCTTCTGTAACAAAATACCTTAGACTGGGTAATTTATAAAGAACAGACATTTTTTTCTCACAGTTCTGGAGGCTGGGAAGTCCAAGATCAAGGAACCGGCAGATTCTGTGTCTCATGAGGACCTGCTTCATAGATGATGCCTTCTTGCTGTGCCTTCCCATGGCAGAAGGGGCAAACAAATTCCCTCAGGTCTCTGTCACAAGAGCACCAATCCCACTCAAGAGAGTTCTGCCCTCATGACCTAGTCACCTCCCAAAGGCCCCACCTCTCAATCCCAACAAGTTAGGGATTAGATTTTAACATATGCATCTTGGAGGGACACAAACATTCAGGCCATAGCAATGTCCATCCAAACACTTCATCATTTTATTATGAAACCTCCACAGAAATTCTATTAGACACATAAGGAAACTGAGGCTCAGAGAGGTTAGGCAGCACAGCTCGTAAGAGGCAAAGCCAGGGCCAAAACTCAGGCCTGGTGGACAAGAAATTTTGCCTTCTCTTCATCCTGTGAGTAGAGTATAGAAACATGATGGCACACATCTACTCAACAAATATTGACTGAGCATCTGCAATGTGTCGGGCCCTGTCCTGAGTGCTGGGGATGCAGACATTAGTCCTCATTCCTGTGGGAGCAAGGGACTAAAAGGGATGTATTGCCACTGGGACTCTGGGAAAGCCTGGCAAGGGAACAAACAGTCGAGGAGTGGGACTTCTGCAGATTAAAGTGAAGACAGGACTGGGCATGGTGGTGCACTCTGCAGTCCAAGGTCCTGGGGACGCTGAGGTGGGAAGATCATTTGAGCCAGGAGTTTAAGGTTGCAGCAAGTTATGATCGTGCCACTGCACTTCATCCTGGGTGACACAGCGAGACCCTGTCTCTAAATACATACACACATACATATTAATACATACAGGAAAGGGCTTTGCAAGCAGAGGGGATAGCCCAGAAGTCCTTATTCATCCTTATTTGTAAAATGAGGATTATAATAGTACACCTACCTCCTAGCGTTGTTTTTAGGATTAAATATATGTAAGGCACCTGCCACTCATTGGGACTATAAAATGTTTTAGTTATTGTCATGGGCAGGAAGCAGAGTAAGAGGTAAAGCCAGAAGTGCATACTGGAGGGCAAAAATAACCGTGTCCTCTTGTTGTTGCTTCTGTAATGATCTTGTTTCCAGCCCCCAAGGAGGGCAAATATCTAAAGTCAAGAGAAAATAGGAATATTAGTATTTCTCTTACACAAGAATGGGACTGAATTGCAGTATGATCTTGGCAATTAACCTGAAGTATAGGAATGATGATGGCAAGTCCTTGGCCTTAACTAAAATTAAAAAATACAGGACACCACACCAGGACAGGGTTTCCTGAGGACACCCCCAGTGAAGCAATGGGCCTCCCCACACAATGTAGGGATTAGGGAGCTGGGACAGCAGTGGCTGCTGCTATGCATTCGTAGATAAAGCAATTAGTTTCTTTTGACTTAAATGTCTTCATCTGTAAACTGTGGATGGTGATACATATCCCTGGGGGTCCTTTTGAGAATTAAATGATATCAGACATAAAATGTGCTTAGCCCTATGCCTTGCCACACTGTAGATGTTTGATAAATATTAACTATTTTTATAGCTAGGACAGTGGGAACTGGCTTGCTTGGGATGGCTGTCTGGCTTCTGACTATGTAAAGAAGAGACTTCCTAGAGGAGGCACAGGGGAAAGGAAAACAAGGAGAGGGGAGGGGAAGGAGCCCCATCAAGGATTTAAGTGTGGTTTTCCCTCCTGCTGAGAGGGCCCCTGCACTCAATAAACTAGAATGACCCTAGCTGAACTTCCAGGCTTGAAAGTATAGTTGGTTTTTAAAAGGAGTTTTTCTTTTTCAAGATCAATTGTTAAACAGAACTGAAAAGCTTGCCCTAGGAAGAAGCTCAATCCTAAAACCTGCAGGGTAAACCATTAAAAGAAGGAATGTGCCATTTCTCCATAGGTAGCAGGGAGCACCAGGCATAGGCTGTCTGACTGCTGCGACTCTGCTGCCTCTTCTACTCTAAATCAACCAGAAATCTGAGAACCTGAAAGCTGAGCCCTAGCTAATATTATTTAAATCTGCGGTCCCCAACCCAGTTAGGCCTGTTAGGTACCAGGCTGCACAGCAGGAGGCGAGGGTGGCAAAACGAAGCTTCATCTGTATTTACAGCCTCTCCCCATTGCTCTCATCACTGCCTGAACTCCACCTCCTGTCAGATCAGCAGCAGCATTAGATTCTCACAGGAACTGGAACCCTACTGTAAACTGCACATGTGAGGGATCTAGGTTGTGCTCCTTATGAGAATCTAATGCCTGATGATCCGAGGTGGAGCTGAGGCAGTGATGCTAGTGCTGGGGAGTGGCTGCAAATACAGATTATCATTAGCAGAGAGGTTTGACTGCACAGAGACCATAATAAATCAATTGCTTGCAGACTCATATCAAAACCCTATCAGTGAGTGGCAAGTGACAATTAAGCTGCATCTGGTGGCAGGCTTTATGGTGGCAAGCAAATTGATGTACTTCAATTGTACAGCTGCATCTGGTGGCAAGATTTAAGTCAGAATCCAACACTTATTTTAGTCAGCGTGGCCCACCCATTTTATTCCCCACTTCCATCTGCGCCTCTTTCCTGCACTGTGCACTTGCCTCAGTCACAGTCTTGGTAAACCCACAAGCCAACTCTAGCAAAAATGAGTAAAAACCAAGCATCACTGGAGACCTCTTTGAAAAAGGGGAAAGACCCAATGATGAGACAGCAGAAGACTCTAAGACTGCCAACAAAATGAAAGCCACATTTAAAAGAAAATACCAAGAATCCTAGTTAAATTACAGGTTCATTGCAACAGGTGATTCACATTCTCCAAGCCTACTTTGTATGATATGTGGCAACCGGCTATCCAACAAAGCCATGAGACCTTCAAAACTGCTTTGCCACATGGAGACCAAGCACCCTGCATTAAAAGAGTTTTTCAAAAGAAAAAAAATGTGAACATGAAGAACAGAAGCAATTATTGAAGGCCACCACTTCATCAAACGTGTCCACACTGAGAGCATCACTCTTAGTGGCTAACGGCATTGCTAAAGCTAAGAAGCCCTTTACTGTTGGTGAAGAGTTGATCCTGCCTGCTGCTAAGGTCATTTGAGGTGAACTTTTAGGAGAGGCTGCAGTTCAAAAAGTGGCACGTGTTCCTCTTCGGCTCGCACCATAACTAGAAAAACTGATGAAATAGCAGAGGATATTGAGGCACAATTGTTAGAGAGGATTAATGAGTCACCGTGGTACACAATCCAAGTTGACTAGTCTACCGATGTTGACAACAAGGCAACAATGCTCATTTTTGTGCAATATATTTTTCAGGAGGACGTGCATGAGGATATGTTATGTGCACTTTTGTTGCCAACCAACACCACAAGTCTTTGAATGATTACATATCAGGAAAACTGCATTGGCCATTTTGTGTTAGTATATACACGGACAGAGTGACTGCCATGACTGGACGGCTTTCTGGTTTCACTACTCGGGTCAAAAATGTCACTTCTGAATCTGAATCTACACACTGTGTCATCCAAAGAGAAACGCTGGCTAGGCAAAAAATGTCACCTGAACTAAACAACGTTTTGCAGGATGCAATTAAAATTATCAACCACATTAAAGTATCAATACATGCCCTTAAATCACATCTGTTCATGCAGCTCTGTCAGGAGATGGACCCAGAGCACACACGTCTTCTCTTATACACAGAAGCGAGATGTCTTTCTAAAGGTAGATCACTGGCCAGAGTTTTTGAGTTACAAAAGCCACTCCAAGGATTTCTTTTACAAAAACAGTCACCACTGGCAGCACATTTCAGTGACACAGAATGGGCTGCAAAACTTGCTTCCTTGTGTATCACATTCAGTCTGCTCAACAAACTCAATCTGTCGCTTCAGGGGAGAACCACAACTGTGTTCAAGTTGTCAGATAAAGTGGCTGCATTCAAAGCCAAACTGGAATTATGGAGTGATGTGTGAACATTGGGATTTTTGATATGTTTCAAACATTAGCAGAGATTTTGAAAGAGAATGAGCCAGGGCCTTCTTTTTCCCAGCTGGTGCATGATCACCTCCTATCTCAGCTTTTGAAGGAGTTTGAGCATTACTTCCCTACCACAAAATACCATCGAACTGGGAAGGAATGGATCCACGACCCATTTGTGAATAAGCCAGGTCAATCAACTTTGTCCATGCTAGAAGATCAACTACAAATGACAGTGGCCTTACAAGTGTGTTTGAGACAACTTCAAATCTCCATACTTTCTGGATTAAAGTCAAGGCGGAATATCTTTAGATTGCCACAAAAGCACTGAAAAGCCTGCTTCCATTTCCAACATCCTATCTTTGTGAAGAAGGGTTTTCTGCAGTGACAGCAACCAATATGAGATTACAGAATAGACTAGACATGAGCAACACATTTTGAGTGTCACTGTCTCCCATCATCCCCAGATGGGATTGTCTAGTTTCAGGAAAACAAGCTCAGGACTCTCACTGATTCTGCATTATGGTGAGTTGTATAATTACTTCATTATACATTACAATGTAATAATAATAGAAATAAAGTGCACAATAAATGTAATGCGCTTGAATCATCCCAAAACCATTCCCCCACCCCCTTACCCCCAGTCTGTGGAAAAATTGTCTTCCATGAAATTGGTCCCTGGTGCCAAAAAGTTTGGGGACCACTGATTTAAATGAACCAGCTGGTATATGAACCTTAAACCACATGCCATTTGGTTGTGGGGCTGCCCTGGTCTAAGAGACATCAATACAGAGGGTTCCCAGCTTACAAACAGGTTATGTCCCAAATGTGCATCTGGAAGGCTGTGGTGTGAAAGGCAGAAGGCACTTTCCCAAAGAAGCAACGTTATAAATGGCGATTAGGGCCAAAAGCCAGCTCACAAAAAGCCATGTAACCATAAATATAACTAAACACTGTACATTTTAGCCAAAAAGAGTCAAAATCAATAATGTTACAATTTTAATAATTAAAGGATGAGATAAAAAATAAAGCTGAGTATCTTTCATTTGTCTTTTTAAGCTTCCAGTGCTTAAGCGAAGGCAGATTTAATTAAAGGAGCATAAAAGGTCTATCCAGTTGGGCAGAGGGGCCAGGGAACTGGGGCTGTAGTCAGGAATCCTGGTGCTTGGGAATCAGACCAACTTGCGGGATTTCTGCCAGATTTAAGGGGCAAGAGTGTCTGCACCTAAACACCAACATAGCACCAGAGAGGAGTTTGGGGAGGAGGTGGAGTGGAGGGTTGGCATGTCCGAAAGGGAGTTAGCCTGGACATTTCCAATAGCCATTTCATCACCCAAGGTGGGACCTGGCTTTCCTGTCCCTCCCACTCTTAGATAATTATTCCCCTTAACAACAAGTCCACCTCTGGCCCCAAGAATCATCGGAGTCCAGAACGTTTGCTGCCTTTTTCATACTGATTTCTGAGATCAGATAAGCTCCTGAATATTCTCACAGTCTGGATGGATTTGAATTTGACCCTCCAGCCCCCTTATAGGTGAATCTGCACTTGCCAACGCCTTCACAGGGGAGAGTCCCCGCCACTGGTCTGGACTCTCCCTCCCCCGCCCTACTCCACAGGTAACCAGCACTGCACATAGCTGGAGACATTCTGAATCGCTTATTTTAGCTTAATGCTGAGAATCACATACACATTTTGTCCGTCCAAATGAAAAAGACATGAGAAAAGAGGGAAGGAGTAAACTGAAAAAGGAAGTTACTTGAAAAAAGATCATTTGTAAAGTAATACCGTGAAGTTCTGCAAGGTCTAAACATCAGGTGGCACCACTGTCCAGGGCAGTTTGGTTGCCCCGGAAGGCAGAGGAGAAAGGGGGAAATTAATGAGCGGTCAGGCTGCAGGTAGGAAGGCTAAAGGGAGCCACTGTGGAACAAGCAGCCTAACATGTACGGGTGTGCCTGTGAAGTGTGCACGCTGCATTAATTCCCATAGACATAAATGCAACCATTAATTCCCTTAACATTACAAAAAAGGCTCATAGTTTTATTTATTTGAATTGGTTTATATCCTTTGCCCACTTTCTATTGATTTATGCTTTTTAAAAAATTAATTTCTAGCAGTTCTATTTATCCTGAATACTAACTTTTTTTTTTTTTTAAAGACAGGTCTCACTCTGTCACCCAAGCTGCACGGGGGCCCAGAGGGTCTGGGTTCTCTCCCTGGAGTGGAGTTTCCCTCCATCCTTATCTTTGGAGGAATCACAGACAACTGAGGACAAGAAGGAGCAGCGAGCCCTGGGAATGAAGAGGACTAGGGATGCAACGGAGGCTCGGCCTCTCAGCGTGGGGACAGCCACCGCAACTCCTGTCTCTAAGGAACACTCGAGGGGAGCTGAGGGGACGCGCTCTCTCGTCCTCCTTCATCACTTCTCTCCCTCTCCACCCCCTTCCTCCTCCTCCTCTCCCTCTCCCCCTTTCTCTCTCTCTCCCTCCCTCTCCCATTTCCTACTCCGTGTACTCCAGGTATCTCTTCCTACCTCCCCCTGGCCCCTCCTCCAACTCTGTCACCTGCTAACAAAACGGCTGGTTCCAGCCAAACAAACGCACAGGGCCGAGCTTGGGAGGTCTCATGTGCGACACTGGCGGACAGAGTGGCCTCCTACGGAGACGGCTGAGGCCCAAAACCAGCTGACTGTGCCCGCGCTGCGGCTCCCGAGCTCCCGTGCCCTGGAGCGGCCAGGCCGCGGGGAGGCTCCTGTCGCCGGCCCCGCCCGCCCCGGCCCAGCGCTGCAGGTGGCCGCAGCATGGCTGCGGGGGTGGCGGCGCGGAAGGCGGCGCCCGGGCTAGAGGCGCTCCCCCAGCAGGAGCAGGTACGCGCGGGGGCGCGGGCGGGGGGCGCGGGCGGGGTCCTGAGGCTCAGGCCAGGCCTCCAAGACCGGGCCCCCCCTGGTGTGAGCCGGCCCTGGACGGAGGTAGGGACAGATGACCTTCTGGAAGATGCTACCGGGGATGCAAGTCCTCCCCTCCCTTCCTCCCTCTTTCTCTCCCCTTCTTCCTTCGCTCCATCCCTCTCCCGCATCCTCTTTCCGTTTCAGGATCATCCCCGTCCACTCCTCACTGGCTGCTCTCTTCCTGCCCCTTCCCCGGTGGAAGCCTCCAGGGCCCCGGGGAAAGGCGGTGGAGGGAAGGGGTGTACTAGATACAACGGTTCTCAAACTTGAGAGTGGATCAAACCACAGGCAGGGCTAGTTAAAACGTGGGTCACTGGGCTCTGCCCCCAGGGCTTGTGATCCTGTAGGTCGGGATGGGACCTGATTGTTAGCTTGTCTAACCACCCTCTCCTCCTCCTGCTGCTGTCCATTGCAAACCCAATCTTCCTTTATCTTTTATTCATAGGACCATTCTTGGGCTGTGACTAGGTACCAGGAGGGCTTAGGGGGAAGATACAATCAGAGGTGTGCCTTTCCTGGAGGAACTCACATCCTTAAAGCAAGGAGAGAAATTACTCATATAGTGGGGAGGAAAAGATTAGTGTCCCCAAATAGGTTGGACTGTAGGATTTCTAAGAAGCAAGGGATTGCTCCTGACTCGGGGATGTGCAAGGCTGCAGGGGCATGGCCTTAGCGCTGGGCCTTGGGGAATGTTGGGGAGTGGGTAGGATCTGGCCACATGCTCATGACAGGGAATTAGAATTCCAGATGGAGGGAATAGCAGTACCAAATTGTTTGGAGGTGAAAAAAATTGTTGGGGGGATGGCCATGGGAAAAGGCAGAGAGAAGGGGTGCTGTGCAGTGTGACTGCAGAAACCCAGGGCTCAGGAGGGCTTATAGTGAAAAATAAAGGGGAGCCAGGCTGTGGAGGGCCTTGTGTACCAAACTGTGTATATGGGCTTTCTTTTCCAAGATGCAGGGAACTTATAAGGAAACTCTGTGAGTTTCTTGCTGGTTTCAAACCCAGATCATCCAAAGGGGGCTCTGAATTGAGAACTCTGTGTGCCAGGAGGGGCAAAGGACCTAGTACTGTCCACTTTTGCTGCTGATGTTTGCTCTTAAGACTGGCATCATGCCTTGTGTGTTACAGTGAGGTACAGGCCCTCACTGTAACTTGCCCTGTTAACTCTGTGCAAGAAGCACTCACAGCTTCTCCCTCTCCCTTAATCCCATATTGTAGCGAGACAATGTGATCTGGGTACCAGCCGCCAAGGCATCACCCGGGGGCCTGTTAGAAATGCAGAGCCTCGGTTCCCACCCCAGACCTACTAAATCAAAACCTGCATTTAAGGCTGGTCATGGTGGCTCATGGCCCTAATCCTAGCACTCTGGGAGGCCGAGGCGGGAGGATCACTTTAGGTCAGGAGTTTGAGACCAGCCTGAGCAAGAGTGAGATCCCGTCTCTACTAAAAATAGAAAAATTAGCCGGGTGTCATAGAGTGCGTCAGTAGTCCTAGCTACTCAGGAGGCTGAGGCAGGGGATTGCTTGAGCCCAGCAGTTTGAGGTTGCTGTGAGCTAGGCTAATGCCATGGCACTCTAGCCTGGGCAACAGAGACAGATTGTCTTGGAAAAAAAAAAAAATCTGCATTTTAACCAGACCCCAGGGTGATGCATTTGCACATTAAGGTTCAAGAAGTGCTGGATTCAACCATACTATACAAGATCTGGGAATAAGAAAAGGAAAACAGATATTTTACTAGTGACTGGCCAGCCTGTATCTGATAGCATCCCATCACTTTAAACTGTACTCTATTGTATTTTCCTTCAGCATCCTTATCACCACCTGTAGTGTGTCTATTTGTGATTTGATTGTCTCAGGACCTCCTTCAGCATGGGAGCCCCAGGAGAGCAGGCACACACTCTGTCTTGCTAGCTACTGTATTTCCAGGACCAGTCTCTCTCCGGTCTGGCAGATAGCAAGAGAATCTGGCAAATGGCAAATGGCCAGACCTCGACAAATATTTGTTGAATAAATAAATGAACAGTAACATACAACGTCATAATCTGGGACCCCAGCTCCAGCATACCTTCCTGGGTAGACACCATCTTCCAGGAAAATGGGGAACCCCGGAACAGGGGCTGGGAAATCAGAGAGAGTTTTAAATTTGGTCATCCCAAACATCTGAAGCAGGTGTCTAGGCAGACCAGGCTCCCCTACTAACTGTGCTGCTTCTCTCCCTCCCCTGCCATGGGGTAGTCTGGGAACAGCTCAGAACTGCCTGGGAATCCCGACTCTGAAGTGAGGAGTGCTATGGGGATCCTACCTACCATAGCCCCCTTGGGAGTCAGTGGGGTCAGTCCTCATCCCTGGCTTGGGCACTGCAGTGGGTTGAATTGTGTCCCCCCCAAAAGATATGTCTGAGTTCTAACCCTCAGTACCTGTGAATTTGACATTATTTGGAAATAGGGTCTTTACAGATGGACTATTCCTTTTCTCCAACCCCAACCTCTCAATCCCCTTTGGGGTGTCAGCCCTACATCATCACTCTAGAGTCAATTTCTACTCACTCAGTTTATTTCCAAGTATTTTCTTAAGAGACAGAAAAGACACAAAACAATTTTAGTATGTTTCAGAGTCTGAGCTGCACGAGGTCTTCTAAAGAGGGGCAGGGCTCCTGCGCCCTGATCTAGAGCAGCATTGATGAATTCAGATGCAGATTGTCAGTGCTGTCTGCTCTCCCTCCTCATACCTGGCACCTGGACCCTGGGCCCCAGGTTTAACCACTAGTGTTCTGCCAGTGTGGGGACCCCCAGGTCTTAAACCAACTTTCAACTGAACCTTCTGTTATCACCCAGTTGCACCCCAACTTCTGGAAGCCTTAGGATCCCCCAATCCCCAGCCCTCCCGAGGGCCTGGCACACCCAGCCAGCTGTTGTGCTGCCCATGGGCTGGGGTCCTCCTTGCCCTCCGCCCTGCAGTGCTGCTTTCCACTGGCCCAGGTCAGTTGCTTTAGACTCATTCTCCTTGTACTTGGAGGTTTATATCTTTGTTTTCTCTCTGTCCTTTTGCTGTCACTCTAGTGGTATTTGGGGAAGGAGAGGAGGTAAACACATATATTTGATTTATCGTGCATGTTTCACTGGAAGACCTTGTTTTTGTTTGCTTTTTTGATTTTAATGCAGTTATTACGGATGCTCTTGAACATCTTTCCATGAATTTATTGGTCATTTGTAGCTCTTTTGTGAATTTCTTATTCATGTGCTTCATCCTTTTGGAATGTTTGACTCTTTTTGATTAAATTATAAAAGCACTTTTTATATTTAGGTTATTAACTTTTTGCCCCTCACATATGTTGTGTTTTTCCCAGTTTAATTTGTCTTTTAAATATAGATAATTATAATGCATTTGATTTTATGTCCTCAAAATCTGTCAACTTTTATACTTTATATTTTCTGGGCTCCATATCATACTTAGAAATGCTACTCCCACCACACAATTATAAAAATGTTTACCCATATTTTCTTCTAGCACTTTTAAGATTTTCTTTCTGGATTCCAGCAAGATGGCTGAGTAGAGACATTGCTTGCCAGAGCGTCCCAGAGGGAAGGAAGGGTTTCAGATAAAGGAGAGTGGGGAATGGGCACAGCTCAGGTGTAGTTTGGAGGAGGAGGGCCGGAGCCTGCCAGGGACTTCCCACAGAGGGAAATGGCAAAGCAGAATAGGAGAAAGGAAAAGAGGAGAAGAAATCAGGGAGGCTCAAACCCAGAGAGGCTCAGGGCCCAGTGAAGGGGTGAGGGGGGAACCCGTTTCTCCTTCCTACACACCTTCAGTAATCAGCCGGCTACTGAGTTGTTTGGAAGCTTTTCCACCCTCGCAAGCCCAGGTGCCGCTACAACCTCTGAATTGTGCAGAGAACTCACGTGATCCTGGAGCTTGGACATTCTGTGGAGGCTTTCTTCCAGAGAGAGGGACTAGGGGAGCCAGCAAAAGAGGGGCGAAGCTCACTCTGAGCGACAGTTGGTGAATTACAGATGGCCCATCCCCCACCAGCAGTCTTTCCAGTCTTGAGAGATCACTTTGGCCCCTCTCCCAGTGGCTTTTCCCAGGGGCCTGGGATATAAACTTTGAGCCCTGGCCAGACTTTACAGAGCCTTCCAGGCTCACCCAACTAATCCTGCCCAGCCTTGCTCCTCCACTCACCTCTGTTATGGTGGAGAACAAGCAATCCTCTGGGAGCTACAGGGCACCTCCCGCTGCCTGGGGCATTCAGGTGCTTCTCCTAAGGGGCTAAACTCTATTATAGGCACAAAAAACATCTCTGCAGTTGGCTCTTTCCTGCAAGCCTCAACCGCTGACAGGTGGAACTGTATAGCTCATCACAGCATCCAATGACTCAATCAAACAGGGCGTGGCTGATTCCTATGCACAAGCACCACCCACCAACTCAGAGATTAAGCTCAGGGTCCCAATACAATCCACACTGCTGGGAAGAGGAGAAGACAGCAGGATAGAAGCAACCTGAGGGAGCACTATCTTTTAGGAGAGGAATAACGGTTGCAGGCAGCTCGAGCTGTGAGAGCTCTCCCTCATCCAATGCCGACCTCTGGGCTGACTGGGGAGATGCTCTGAGTCTGCGCAGAGACGCTGCATCAGAGAGCAGGTGCGGCAGAGATCTGGTAGTTGCCGATCCCAGGTTTCTGCAACAAATTCTATCCTGATCTCTCTGGTGCATGAAGCCAGGTGAGCTCAGGACTCAGCCTTCCAGCAGTAGCCTTTGCATCACCCCCGCCAGGCCGGGGAGGGAGCAGATAGAACAGAAGCTCCCCCGTGTTGTGCCCTGTGACTGGGGGCTGAGCACGCCTCCTCCCTGCGTGGAACTTGAGCACAGGAGGAGCCACAGATGCCATAAGCACGACCTGGGAAGCCTTGGGAGACAGCCTCAGAGGGTCCCAGGTGTGGGGGGAGAACCGTGGCTGACCAGCAGCTCTGGCCTGCCTGCACAGTCCCTGGGCCACTGAGATAAACCCCTGCCTGTGCAACTGGACATTGGCAGTCTCCATGCTGGCAGAACAGCACTCCATAGGTTGCTCTGCCTCCATAATCCCCAGGGCCAGCTCTAGCTGCACCCAATGCTTTGCCCCTGTAGTTCCAGGGTCCCCACTGGACCTGTGACACCAACCCTGAGATTCCAAAGTTTAGCCTAGGCCCCAAGACACTATCCTTGAGTCTCCAACACTGCTGCTAAGCCAGCAGAAACCTCCCAAGGTCCAACACTCCACCTGGGACCCCCCAGCCCTGACATTACTTCTGGACCTGGGTCGTGCAAAAGCCTACAG
This sequence comes from Lemur catta, assembly GCF_020740605.2. NCBI lineage: Eukaryota > Metazoa > Chordata > Mammalia > Primates > Lemuridae > Lemur > Lemur catta. The sequence goes on along the minus strand of NC_059132.1, from coordinate 76,339,454 downwards.
CCTGGTCATCCACAATCACTGCCTAAATAGACTCACCCAGCAGCCACTGTCACCTCTAGTGGGTGACCTTAGCCAGAGCAATCCCCTGCATAATAGCTGTGGTGGAGAGGGTCAAATCCAGCCCCCAATACAGACTTCCAACAACGAGCTGGGGAACAACACTCCACACCACACGAAGATCATCTACCATTGGCTCAAACTGAGGCAATTACAAGGGAACAGATTAAAACGGAACAGCTGTTCTACAGGCTCTCACCCGCCCCTCCTCTGATGGGTCAACTTTCCAGAGTAGGTCACAAAAGCTCCATCTAGGATCCACCCCTTTCCCTGCCTAAACTGGAGAGTTCCCAGCAAAGAACAAGTGCCCTGTAGTCCTACAGGTTAGTCCTACTAACCCAGAGCTGAGAGAAGAGGGGCCAGATGCAAAGAACCAGCAAAAGAACACTAGCGACATGAAAAAACAAAATAGTTTGACACCCACAAGGATCACAATGGAGCTATATTAGTGGACTCCACCCACAAGGAAATTGCCAAAATGACAGAAATGCAATTCAGAATATGGATGGCAAGTAAGATGGATGGAACTGAAGAGCTGAAAACCAACAAAAAGAAGCCAAAAAAAATTTTTCAAGAAATTAATGAAAAAGTCACTAAAGAGCTAGACAACATAAGAAAGGATATAATAGAACTTAAAGAAATGAAAGAGTCATTTAGGGAACTTCAAAACACAGCAGAAAGCATCAGCAACAGACTAAACCAAGGAGAAGAAAGAATCTGAGAGCTTGAAGGCAAGGCTCTTGAGCTAACCCAGTCATGCAAAGATTCAGAGAAGAGTATAAAGAAGTCTGAGCAATCACTGAGAGAGATATAGGACCATGTGAAATGAACTAGCATTTGAATTATTGGTGTCCCTGAGGGAGACAAAGAAAGAGCTAAAATCATGGAAAACTTATTTGAGGAAAATTTCCCTGGTATTGTCAGAGAGTCAAGCATACAGATATAAGATGGACATCGAATATCAGGAAAATTCATAGCAAATAGGACATCTCCAAGACACATAGTAATCAACTGGGCCAAAGTCAAAATGAAAAAGAAAATTCCACAAGCAGCTAGACATAAGCAACAACTGACCTACCAAAGAAAATCTATCAGGCTAACAGCAGATTTCTCAGTGGAAACATTACAAGCCAGAAGGGATTGGGGCCTCATCTTCAATCTTCTTAAACAGAACAATCATCAGCCTAGACTCTCATATCCTGCAAAACTAAGTTTCACATATGATGGAGAAACTAAGTCTTTTCCAGTGCAAACACTGAGGGAATTTGTCATGACCAGACCTGCCCTGCAGGAAATACTCAGAACAGTATTATAGATGAATCAGCGCAATAGATACCCACTAATGTAAAATCACCCACAAAAGCTAAAGCTCACAACTCCTATAAAACAATTGCACAAGAGGGGAAACAAAGGAAAAAGGTACTACCCAACATGATGAACAGAACAGCACCCCACATATCAATTCTATCTCTTAACCATAACAGTTTGAATGCACCACTCAAAAAACACATGCTGGCTGAATGGGTGAAAAAACACAACCCAAATATCTGCTGTCTCCAGGAAACACATCTAAACCACAAAAATGCACATAGACTAAATGTGAAAGAATGGAAAAAAATATTCCACGCAAATGGATACCAAAAGAGAGCAGGCATAGCCATTCTCATATCAGATAAAATTGACTTTAAAAGTCTCATGCTCTACTGACTAAGCTAGCCAGGCACCCTTAATAAAATTGACTTTAAATCAACAAAGGTAAAGAAAGACAAAGAGGGTCATTATATAATGGTAAAGGGAACAATTCAACAAGAAGACATAACAATCCTAAATATTAATATATATGTATCTAACAAAGGAGCTCCCAGATACATAAAGCAAATTTTACTAGAGCTAAGCAAAGAAATAAACAGCAGCATCATAATTGCTGGGGACTTCAACACCCCACTGTCAGAGCTGGACAAATCATCAAAGCAGAAAATAAATAAAAAAAAAACCCTGGACCTAAACCAGACTCTAGACCAAATGGACCTAACAGACAATTACAGAACATTCTACCCAAAAACTACTGAATATATATTCTTCTCAGAAGCAGATGAGGCATTCTCCAAGATTGATCATATCTTAGGCCATAAAACAGGCCTCAACAAACTCAAAACAATTGAAACCATACCATGTATCTTCTCACACCACAATGGAATAAAACTAGAAATCAATCACAAGAGAAACACTGAAACCTACACAAAACTCATGAAAATTAAACAACATGATGCTGAATGATTATTGGGTCAAGAATGAGATTAAGATGGAAATCAAAAGATTCTTTGAACTGAACAACAAAGGAGACACAAGCTATCAAAATCTATGGGACTCAGCAAAAGCATTCCTCAGGGGAAAATTCATAACCTTAAATACCTACATCAAAAAGACAGAAAGATCAGAAATTAACAAACTAATGTCACATCTAAAGGAACTAGAAAGGGAAGGACAAACCAAACCCAAAGCCAGCAAAAGAAAAGAAATAAAAAAGGAGATAGCAGAACTAAATGAAATGGAAAACAAAAAAATAATACAGAAGATCAACGAAATAAAAAGTTGTTTCTTTGAAAAGATAAGATTTTCTTTCTTACATTCAAATATTTGCTCCATCTGGAATTCATTTTGAAGCAGGGTATTAGGTGTGGATCCAGCTTTATTTTTTTTCCAAAGGCCCAGCCAGTGGTCCCAGCACCATTTATTGAACAGTCCATTTTCTCCTCACTGATTTGAAGTGACTCATTTATCATATGCACTTGGATCTCTTCCTGGACTCTATTCACTCATCTGTCTTCTTATTCCTGGGCCAGTACAACTTTCAGTTAATTTCTATGGCTTTATCATGGATTTCAGAATCTGGCATCCAAGACCCTAGTCTTAACTCTTCTTCTTCCGAATTTTCCTGACTATCCTTACATGCTTATCCTTCCAGATACATTTTAGTGTCATTTTAATTTCTAGAGTAAAGCCTCTTATGATCTTGAATGGATGTGCAAAATAATATATATCAGAAAAGACTGCCAAAAAGTAAGCCCTATCCTAGAAAAAAACTGTTGTACTATTTGGAACTATTATTAGAAAAGAAATGTCTCTAAAAGTATCATCATCATCATCATCATCATCCTAATTCACTTTTTCTCTAGGAAATACGGTTTCAATATCATTTGACCTAAATAAGTTCTTACTTGTATTTAACAGAAATCTTTTCAGGTATGATTTCTACCCCCTAAACCTTCCTGGTCTTCAGAAAAATAATTTATTCTATTTCATTAAAAATGACTTAGAATCTGGTGGTAGTTTGAGACCATTATGCCCAGGGCTATATTACAAGTAAAAGGCAAATGAAACTTTTCTCTTAACATAACTGAAAACCTGCTTCCTTATTTTAAGCTATTTTTAACATTGAGCACTATGAACCTGAAGATTTCAAACCGCAAAAAGAAGGGAGTACTATAGGTTATAACTTTTATTTAAGATAATTAGCCATGGATTAAGTACTTTCTTACAAAACTCTCATATAATGGCTTTTTTATCCTCACAATATTACAATGAAGTAGACAAGAGCAACTATTATATCAATCTCCCGTTTCTAATAAGGAAATGGAGACAAACACGGGTTAGTGATATGCCTTAGGCCATCTCCCAAAGAACCAGTCAGCTCAGTGTTTGGTGGCTGCATGGCTCAAGGCTCCAATCCATCTAATGTTTTCTCCCCCAGAGCAGAAGTCAGCAGAGAGGGACCTAACAAACACAGGAAGAGATTCAGGCATCTCTATTACCCAAGGGTTGCTTTGCTCCTGGAACTCAGCACTTGAGCGCACCTACTGTGACCTCCATTTGAGTATTCGGGACCCACCTACCTGGAGGCAGAGAGCCATGGAGAAGCTGCCAGTATCACCCTCTGTGACTTCCTCTTTCCTGGCATTGTCAGAAAGCCCTGGCATTGGGCAAATATTGCCTAAACCTACACTCACCTGTGTCATCCACAGCATAGTTCTCTTGTAATGGAATCCCTCAAGCATCTGACAGAAGCATAGATTTTATAACATTATGGAGCCTGTTTACCTCAAGTCAGAGAAATCCTAGACTGAACCATGGATGGCGTTTGTTTCTTTCCATGTATCGGAATTGCTCACACCATTTGAAGAAAATGGGGCAAAAATATGGTTAATATCAGGTTTGTGTAACAAATGTTTTATTTGCCTTCCTTCTTTGCCATCATTGGGGATTTTAGCTTTCAAACAGTATCTTTTAACACTACTGAACTAGGGACTAAGCTGTCCATGCTCTTTGTGAAAGTTAAAAGGTTATGCCTTTCCAATGATTGGCCTCAGAGGTTTCAAAGGACCAGATGTAGTGGATTAGCAGTAATCAAGAGACGGCAGCACATGGGTGGGCTTTGCAGGTTGTCTATAAAGCACCGTCCTGGTGATGGTCTGTGTGCTCTCCAGTTCAATCTGCAAGGGCACGAGCCCATATTGCTCCTTTCCCTGGGGTCAGTAATGGTACCTCCTTTATAGGAAGGCATGACAGTGCTCTAAACAGAGCCTCTGCACAGCTCTGTTTCTAAAACCTTGAACTTGAAGATGATATTTATTCACGGGCATTATTTACAACACCAGCAAAATAGATGTTTTTTAAGGGTGCTCAGATTCAAACATCGTATCCCAGAAGCCAGAGGGGCAGGGAGGCCACTCTCTACAACCTTGACTGACTTGCCAAAACAAAACTGCAGGAATGGCACCGCATCTGCTTCTATGCCCTAGGAACTGAATCAAATATTTATTAACAGTGACCTGATAACTGGTTTTTGTTTGTTTGAGTTGTTTTAGTTCTGTAAGCAAATTATTTTATTAGGACTTTCATCCTAGATTATTCCAGTACTAGGGAACATCATTATGTTTCATGGTTTGGGTTTCCCATGTAATGCTTTAAAATACAAGCCAAGAAAATAAGGAATTTTTGATAAGGGCCCTTTTTATGTCTTTCAGATCTCTCACACAAAGCTTTCTGCAGATGATGTGTGGAAGTAAGTTATTACTATTTTTTACAATTGTTTTACTAAGAATTATATTTTTACCTTAACAGTTGAGAAATTGAATGAAGTCATCATTTTATTTGTAAATTTTCCAGGATAGAGAAGGTGGGGTAGGATAGCCATGTGTGCACAAAGAGACCATAGACCAAAACTGCATGAATTTCGTCTGTTTTCTACAGCATGATCCATGCATTCCCACAAAGCAAGATTAATATATCCTTCGGAACATGGCTATGTCAAGTTACTATTTATTTTAGGCACATGATACATCTGGTTTTCTTTATATGCTGTTTCCTGTGTGTTCCAGTACCTATTGTGGGGCCTGTGAGCACTACATGAAATGAAATAAAAATGAAAAATTCTTCCTTTTTTGCATTATGGGAATCAACCATGACTGTATTCCTACTCATAATAGGAAATACTTGTTGCATTTGCGTACCAATTTACACTTTCAAAGTACTTTCACATAGCTGAATCCATTTGAGATGTGTTTTCATTATTACATATGCAAAGTAGATTAATATCATAAAGCATATTTTGTTTATATCTATGCAAGTCCCATTTTAGACTGATGATGAATTCAATCTTCTATCTACATGGCCTAAGTTCAAAGTCTGTTAATTACATAGAATATTAATTAGCTATTTTGGATTTGAGGCTGTAAAAATCATAACTGAACTCTTGTACCCTTTTCATTTTTCTTCACTTCCCATTTCTTCAGGGGAACAAGTATATTTCTTTTTTTAATGAGCTTGTAGAAATCATTCTTGTCTCCTGAGTTCAGCTTCCAACACAGAGGCTAATAGCCCATGTAATTTTATTCCAGTCGCGTATCTGATATGGGCTTCAGCTTTGTCATTGATAAATGAAGGGGTTTTCATTCCATCTGTGGGAACTTACAGCACTGACATTCTAAGAATCCATCTCAAAGAAGCTGAACTCAAGCAGGAGTATTTACTAGGCTGTGTAGGCTCATTTCTACACCTTCTCCAGCAGGGGGCACCCCCGGGGTTTGGATGGGGCCTTTTCTGTAGAAATGCCGGGACAGGGAGAGAACCCAACAGGCATCAGGTGCCTTTGAAAGGTTACAATCGTGTGGCACAGACTACTATTCTGCAGTGTTTTCTGACTGGTACCCTAGCTAACTGCGTGCTGTAACCAGTCATAGAGATTTTGTGACTGATGGAGCCGGGGTGAAAGATGATGCTAACCAACACAAAGTAACTTCATTCATAGTTTTGTCCTTTTCCCTAATATTGACCCTGGGCCTCTCTTTTCCTCCAGGCCAGTGGTTCTCAATCTTGGCTGCCCTTTATAATCACCTGGGAAGCTTTAAAAATTACTGATGCCCAGGTCCCATCCTGGGAACCTGTGTCAGTTTGCTAGGAATGCCGTAACAAAATACCACAGACTGGGTGGCTTAAACAGCAGAAATTTATTTTCTTATAGTTATGGAGGCTAAACATCCAAGATCAAGGTGCTGCCAGGTTCAGGTTGGCAGGTACTGGGGGTTAGGACTTCTACATATGAATTTTGGGAGAACACAATTCAGCCCGTGACACCCAGCAATGGTCATTTAATTGATCTGGGGTGTGGGTTGGGAATTGGAATTTTTAAGAGCTCCCAGGGATTTCTAACTTACAGCCAAGGACAACAACCACTGCTTAGGTTTTCTTCGAGGCACTTCTTCTCTAGGATATCAGACCAAATGACTTAATATTCTAGTGGTTTTCTCTATCACTGTGCAAAACTAAGCATCCAACTAAAAACTGAAACAGCCAGCCATCATCTGAATGTGCATGTCTAAGATAATACTTAGGCCTATTCTTTCTCCCTATCCTGTAATAGTTCTACAACAATTCATACAACTCACTCAGGAGCTTTTCCTTGCCCCATGGATAATATACTCTCCTTTGGCACAGGCACCATCTACAGTATACCTTTTTACTTGAAAATAATATAAATTACTTGAGATCACCAACATTCTACTGTTTTTGACTTTCAAAACTGGAAGTTTCATACGATTCAGCCCAACAGTAACTATTATTCTGCATATAGATACAAATAAGATAACGTATGTGCTTTAAAATCTTACAACCAGCCCTTGAGTTACAGAGGGATTGTTATCTTAAGTTTGCAAAGGAGGAAATTGAGGCTCAGAGAGAATAAATGACTTCCCCAAGAAAGTCAGGCGATGAAGTAGCAGATCAAGGCCTGGAGCCCAGGTCTTCCCAGGGCCCATCAGTATTTTTTTAGCCCCATCACTTAACTTGAAAAGACAAGACTGTGGCCAAAACCACATGGGAAAGTAAAGGGCTGAGAGGAATTGGGTTTGCTGATAGAATCAGACTCCTCCTCTCAGCTGTCCCTTCCCCAAACCTGGAAGAAGGGAAGGAACCAAGAAAAACTTGGAAAAACTTTATAATCAAAGCTTACCAATTTCTACATTTGAAATCCCCAGTTGTTTCCTGTGAGCCAAGCCTGCTTTTGTTGTTGTTGTTTTGCTAAATATGCAAGGGTTGAGAGCTTTTTCAGATGACCTCGTTTGCTGGTTTTAGCCTGCAGCAGGAGAGGATGTACAAGATGCACCGTGGCCACGAGTCCATGCACGTGGAGATGATCTTGATCTTCCTCTGCGCTCTGGTCATCGCCCAGATAGTGCTGGTGCAGTGGAGACAGAGGCACGGCCGGTCCTACAACGTGAGTCACCCCCGGGGCTGCTGGAAGCCTGCTCCAACCTGTCAGCCTGACTGTCCTTTCCAGGTCACATTCTTCCTTTGTTACTACTTTGAAGGAACTGCTTGGGTTTAAGTCAGTGGTTTTCACCAGGTACATTTTCTCCCCTAAGAGACATTGGCCTTGTCTGGAAACATTTTTGATTGTCAGGACTTGGAGGGGTGGAGGAGTTGCTACTGGCACTAGTGGGTAGAGGCCAGGGATGCTGGATACATCCTACAATGCAGGACGACTCCCCACCACAAAAATGACCTGGCCCACAATGTCAGTAGTGCCAAGGTTGAGAAACCATGGTTTAAGTAAACCAGTTTTCCTTTTGTGCATGAACAATTTCTGCCAACGCCCAGGAAAAGGAGGATTAGGAATCAAAAGGTTGAGGCTGTCTGCTATGACTTGCATGTGTCCCCTAAAGTTCATGTGTTGGAGACTTGGTCCCCAGTGCAGCAGTGGAGTCTAATGAAAGTTGGGTAGGCCACGAGGGCTCTGCCCTCCTGAGTAGATGAAGGCCGTTATTATGCAAGTGGGTTTATTATAAAAGGAAGAGTTCAGCACCCCCTTTCTCTCTCCACTTCTCTCTTGCCCTCTTACCTTCTGCCATGAGTTGATGCATCAAGAAGGCCCTCACCAGATGCCAGCCCCTCTGTCTTAGACTTACCAGCCTCCAGAATTGTGAGCAATACATTTCCCAGGGTTTGGTATTCTGTTATAGCAGCACAAAATGGACTAAGACAGAAAATTGGTCCTGAGAAGCGGAGCTGTTGCTATAATAAATTCCTGAAGATGTGGGAGTGACCTGGAACTGGGTAACGGGCAGAGGCTGGAAGAGTTCGGAGGAGCAGGCTAGGAAAAGCCTGTGTTGCCGTAGATGGAGTATTAAGGGCAATTCTGGCGAGGGCTTAGAAGAAGAAAAAAACTATGGAGAAAGTCTAAAACTTCTTAGAGATTACTTAAGTGATTATGATCAGAGTGTTGGTAGACAGTAAAGGCCATTCTGATGAGGTCTCGGAGGGAACAAGGAACAAGATATTGGAGACTGGAGTAAAGCCACAAAGCACTTGTCTGAATTATGTCCATGCCCGAGGGCTTTATGGAAGGCAGACTGAAGAGTGATGAACTAGGATATTTGGTGGAAGAAATTTCTAAGCAAAATATTGAAGGAGCTGCATAACTTCTTTTAACTGAATATAGTAAAATAAGAGAAGAGAGAAATGATTTAAAGATGGAATTTACAATTAAAAGGGAAATAGAATGTAAACATTTGGAAAATTTGCAGCCTAGCTACGTAAAGAACAAGAAAGCGTGCAAGGGAGTGGGCGAGTGACCCTTTGACAAGGGGATTAGCATGGGTGGAGAAAAGCCCGATGCTATTGGTCAAGACAATGGAGAATGGCCTCAAAGGCCTACTGAGGGCTTGGAAGCTGCCCCTCCCATCACAGGGCTAGAGCCCTAGGAAGGCAGAATGGCTTTAGGGGATGAGCTCAGGGCACATTCCATGGCCTGGCTGCCCAGGACCACCTCAGGACTCTGCTCTCTGCATTGCAGCATAGTGCTCCTTGGCTGCCCCGACTGTGGCACCAGCAAGTTCAGGTGCAGCTCAATCTGCAGCTCTGGATGGTATAAGCTATAAACCTTGGTGGCACTATTGTGCAGGCATGCAGCATGTACAGGCTGTGGGGCCATGGCTGCCTCCACCTAAATTTCAAAGAACGTTGTAGACATCCTAAAAGCCCAAATAGAGACTTGTCACAGGGGCAGAGCTGCCACAGAAAGCCCCCACTGGGACAATGCCCAGTGGAATTGTGGGGTCTGAGCTGCCACAGAGGGTCCCAACTAGGTCTAGTGGAGCCATGGAGGCCGGGCTGCTCCCAGACTCCAGAGTCGTAGAGCTACCAGCATGCAACTCCAGCCTGGGAGAGCTGCAGTCACAAGACTCCAACCCATGAGAGTTGTTGCATGGGCTGAGCCCAGTAAAGCCATGAGGGCAGGGCTGCCTGAGACCTCAGGGGCCCAATCCCTGCCCCAGTGTGCTCAGAAAGTAGAATATGGAGTCAAAGTTTATTCTCAAGCCTTCAGATTCAGTATGATTCACCCTATTGGATTTTAGACTTGCTTGGGACCTGTTACTCCTTTCTTCTTTCCTATTTCTCCCTTTTGGAATGGGAATGTCTATCCTATGCCTACCCCACAATTGTATTTTGGAATTAGATAGCTTGTTTAATTTCACAGACTCACAGCTGGAGGGAAATTTGCCTCAGGGTGAACCATACCTTGAGCCTCAACCATATCTGATTTAGATGAGACTCTGTGTTTTTTTGTTTGTTTGTTTCTATATGAGAAGAACATGAATTTGGGGGCCAGGGCAGAATGCTGTGGTTTGAATGTGTCTCCCAAAGTTCATGTGCTGTAAACTTAATCCCCAGTGCAACAGTAATAAGAGGTAATTAGGCCACAAGGGCTCTGTCCTCATGAATGGTTTAATGCTTTTATTGCAAGAGTAGGTTCATTATCTTACAAATGGGCTCCTTATAAAAGGACAAGTTTGGCCCCCTTTTCTCTCACTTTCTCTTGCCCTCTTGCCTTCCACCATAGGAATAAAGCCCTCACCAGATACCAGCCCCTGGATCATGGACTTCCCAGCCTCTAGAACCATGACAAATGAATTTCTTTTCATCATAAATTACCGAACCCTTGGTATTCTGTGATAGCAGCACATTTCTATTTGATGATTTTTGAGGTGCTATATGCCAAAAAGACTTTGTCCTTGTCTTGTATTTGAAGCAGTTGCTCCTGTGTCATGTTGTCTGCAGGAAACCCAGACCATGTACTTGAGAGGGGCTAATTCAAAAAGCTCAGAACATTTTCAGATACAACTCCTAACAAATATGTCCATCTTCTGGAGCGATCGTTTGTCTAGAGAGAGAATGTTCTGTGATCTGTAGGAGCTGTGTACATCAGAGCATCTTATTATAAATATCTAAAGCAAAGGAAATGGTTTGTTTAAAAACATAACATAAACTGCTCCTATGTGATGCCAAAAAGTACAGATAGAAAGTGGATGGAAGGTAGAGAATTCTCATTTTGTATGGGATACTACTAAATACCTGGCTGTTTCCAAATAGTCACATTTTTAGCACCATATATACCAAGCATCTGGATATTTGAATTTTTCTCTTTCCAGCTAGTAATCTTGACATGGTGTAGACATAGGCAGAGCCTCAAAAGTTAAATTATTTCCAAATGCTTTGAGCAGCATTTAATTAAAAATAAAATTTTGTTTAACATTACCCTCTCCACCTTCTTTTATGTGCATTTACTTTCCATATCTGCCCAAAGTAGGGAGGAAAGTGCCAGAAAAGAATCCTTCTACTACTCTTCAAATCAATAGAAGGCGTGATGACTACATCCACAGAATTTGGGTTTCAAACACACTATTAACTTGCCTCAATACACACCAAATAATTTGCCAGATTGAAGCATTGCTCTATTTAAATCAAACTTCCTGCTTATTCATAGCTGTGAAACACGAGAAAACATTACTGTGCCAATAAGCATTGTGTCTCCTCAAATCTTTTTAAAATGAGGCAAGGCACAAATACTCACATACATACTTATATACATACATACATAACATTGCAGAATCTTCTTTAAGAGTTTAAATAACAAAATCAACTACCTGGATTGATCTGGAGATAGAAAAATGGGCCAAATGAATATCTAAGGGCCCTTCCCATGCCAAGATTCCATAGTTTTTTCTTGTTTGATTTATGTCCACACTTTCCTTCATGGGCTTTGTACTGATAGCAACACTAGAGTCATTTATTTCCATGAAAATTTCCTGCTTACCTCTGAGCATCCCCCTGGTCTCCCTCCACCTGCACCCTAAACAAATGGTTACAAATAATTTGAGATTTGCAGCAAAGAAAATGAATATAACATAACTTCTTTCTCTCTCTTTTTAATATTGCATGTTCATTCATCATTCTGTACAATTAGATAAATGAAAGATATCTTTGCTTTGACTTGATCTGAAATTCTTTTCAGATTCATTATGTGCATGGCAACAAGGAAAAAAAATGGTACCTTTGGGCAGCATCTGATTCATCAGGAAATTCCTCCTGCTATGATGCATGGGGCGGAGAGAACGCGGGTGATGTGATTCAGATGCCCCAGCTGCCTGTTACCAGTAATGCAGATGTGTTTTATAAGCACATGCCCAGATGGTGACCCCTCTGGCATTAATAATGTGTTTCAGATGCTAGGCTTCCTCCTTGCATGTATGTGCCTTGATTTCACATATTTCATGTGTTTATTTATGAGGCACAACATTCCTACATTTCATATGTGGCAGTTACTATTAAAAATGAGAAATTTTAACTGCTCTGGAAATTGATAAAGAATCTTTTAAATTTCTATTGAAATGTGGCCCTCACAGGTAATTGACTTCCCATACAATTACTGAATTCACAATGCAAATTTTTGACCTTTGTGTGTTGAGAAAATATGGTCCTGGGTATACACTCTAAAGATATTTAAGAAACTAAATATTTGCTTACATAATATATTATAACAGGTTTTTTTGCTCTCCATTCATTTCTGATCTCCAAAGCCTATTTTTGAAAGTAGTTTCTATACATTGACCATTGTTATTCACTATTAATTAAATCCAGGCATCAAGGAAGAGAGATTTGGGTTCTTCTAGAAATGGTTCATACTTATGGACCCACAGGGAGAGAACTAGTTTTATAAAAAATATAGTCCAACTGTAGTTCCAAACTATCATAGATGGTAACTCCTTAGATTTGAAGAAATGGATTAGTCTTAGAAATTTTAGCTTAGATCTAAAGTATAAAATATAACAACAGCATAGTAGTTCCACTGAGTTAAAATGAACTGACTCAACTAATCTATTCAAAAAACTCTTAACTTTTTATCCAAAAAGTTTCAGTATTTTTATGGGGAATGTAAAAATGAATCAAATTCTTAGAACAGAGAGATGAAAAATGCAAATGACAGATGATCAGATCTTGAAAGACGGAGTTCATGTCCGTTTCCTTTACTGTCATAAGTCATGAACTTTAAAAAGTCAGCAAATATGATAGAGAACTATCTCCATAAACAGCTGCCCAAATACTGATAAGATGTTTTTAAGGGACTGCGTACTTTTATTATCAATAGCATGGGGTCAAAGTTGCTAATGCTTAGTGCTGAAAGGAAGCACATCTTGAGTCTTGGTTACTTAGCATGTGGTTTTGGGTCCTCATGAAAACTTTTCTACTTCCTTAAGTAAAGCCTGGTTTTCCTATCTGTGCACATATATTTATCTCAATTTCATAAAGGTGCTAACTTGTTCATTAACTTGAACCATACTCACAAAATTGGATGGAAAATTAAAGCAATTATCTGACTACTTCAGGCAAGAGTAAAGAATATTTACTTTTCCCTGAATGTATTCCCTGAAATTAAAAAGCACAAAAGTAGGTTATAGGATTTTTTTTCCTGAACTCTGTAGATATTAACCTCAGATTTACTCTGTGTGTATTTTTGCTCAAATGCATATGCGTAACAACAACTCTGGGTTTCTCTGAAAGAAGATTCAGATCAATTCTAAGAGGACTTCAGATTGTTTATGGGGATAGAGCAATAAAAGGGGATTGATGAGCCTGGGAATGTCCTCTGGTTTGACACTGAAAGAATGGCTGTGGCCTTGCCTGTTTCACTGACTTCTTGAAGTCCTGTCAAGTAGTTTTGGTTATTGATCTTAGATGTTATAACCAAGACCCTATTAAAGGAGCCAACAATGTATCCATAGACTCTTTTTTCTAAGCCTCCCGTTTTTATTACAAAGATTAAGAAGATAAAGAAAACAAATAGCATCAGGCTTTTTTATATTCAGGATGATATGTCTATGAAGTGCAAGCTCTAATAACTTCCCCCACATCACTGGCAGATGTAATTAACTGGGCATGAGACTCTCGACAACTAAACCGGGATCCAGGCTCAGAATCCTCAAAACAGCACTGCAGGGTGCCACTAAAAATTAACTAACGCCCATCCTTGAAACAAAACCTCTTTGCCATTCCCTTTATATTAATTCTGGGCAAATAGTTGGTGGTTAATCTGAATGGGATAAAACACAAAAGACCATCGGTTATTGCCATTGTTTAATCCTGTTGGCTTTTTCAGGAGAGAGGTGACCAGCTGGCATTAGGCCTGCTCTGAAGAGTGGGAGCGTGGGCTCCGATAACCATACCAGGCTAGTGCCCCACAGCCCACCAGCTCGGCTATTTTGCTCCCTGATGCATGACCCTCTGAAGGCTGCTCAGACTCAGATCAATGGTACAGGCCACAAAGGGGTCATGCACGGAGGAACAGGAACCCCTGCGGATGGAAAGATCCCAGGAGCTGCTCTGAAACACTGACCTCCGCTTCCTCCTTTGGGATCACTGTCACTTTCACATGGCCGCATGATAGTGACAGTGGCCCTTGCCCCCACAGAGTGCAGTAGTGTGTTCAGAATGCTTTCCATCCATGGTCTCATTGCTCCCCCCTCCATCTGCACTGGGAACCACTGCAGCTGTTGATGTCCCCAGTTTTCCTACTAACGTGAGCTCGCTTGTCCAAAATCACATAGCTGTTGAGGCCCCAAATGGCTTTCACTGAAGAAGTCAGATGAAAGAAAGTGACAGACGTTGGATTATTTTCCAGATAATTGTGCCAGTTCTCTCCATAACCTGTCATGTCTAGGAACGGCTTTACAGTTTGACGGTGAACAAGTTGCACGGTACAGACATGATGGCAAAGGTGGTTTCCCCCAGAGAAGCTTCTGGATCATTTAACAATTCAGGCCGTCAGTCACTGAAAGAGACTTTCTGTTCATTTCTCTGACAGCTGGTGACCTTGTTGCAGATGTGGGTTGTCCCTTTGTATTTTACGATAAAACTTTACTGGTGGAGGTTTCTGTCTATGTGGGGAATGTTCTCAGTTATCACCAGTTATATCCTCTTCAGAGCTACCCGGAAACCTCTCTCAGGGAGAACACCACGGTATGTATTCCACTCGTTCCGTCCCCACTATCTCGTTTATTGTAGACATTAAAAAGTATATTTGATGTCCATTTTCCTGGGTTGGGGAAGTGATTTACACTTCTTTTACACCTCTTTTCCCTTGGGTAGCAAGCTATTTGGAGATTAGCTATACTGCTCTTAGTTCATGTTCATTGTTTAGTGGTGTTTCCGACATGCCTGTGGAATGTATTTCTTCAAAGCTGGGCATGGTGGCTCACGCCTGCCTGTGATCCTAGCACTTGGGCAGGCTGAGGGAGGAGGAGCGCGTGAGCCCAGGAGTTTGAGGTTGCTATGAGCTATGATGACATACTGCACTCTAGCCCGGGCAACAGAGCAAGACTCTGTCTCAAGGGGGAAAACAAAAAAGACTATTTCTTTAAATATTAGCTACTGAAGGCAAGGAGAAAGAGAAGTGAAAATAGTGCTTACAATTTCTAGAGCACTATTTGCATGTTTATTTTTAGCTTAATATTTTGCTTTATTCCACTGTAAGTTGTGTTACACACAATTTAGAATAGAGCAAGAGTTGAAAGCTGTGTTTCAACCTGAAACTATCTAATAAACATAAGTAATAGACAACTTATTATTCTCATAACAAATGAGGCTTTACTTTTCTGATGGCCACTTTAATTACCATTGCCAACCTCTGGAGATGTACATAATTCCTTGCATCATTCACAAATCTTTCCGAAGTCTTATAATCACATAATGTGCCTACAAGCTTGCTTTTGCCCTCTTTGTTCTGTGAGCAAGATCTGAATCTTCATCAAGATAAAGTCGAAATGAGAGAAAGTATGCAAAGTGTAAAATAGAAATAAGACAATATTGAATTTTGACCTTTCTGGAGAGTAAATCATAAACTCCTGTAAAAATATTTTTATGATTATTTAGCCATTTAGAAATTTGTTTTCATCCTCAAAAAAGGGGGGGAGAGACAAATATCAAATTTTCCTTCTAGTCTGGAGAAGGAAAAATATGTGGAGAGTGAAATCATATAAATAAATGTGATGATAAAAATTGAAATTCAAATAAATGAATTCAGGTTTATGAGTATTTTAATTTAATTCCACTCTGGGAAGAGCTTGGGAGTGGTGTTAAGAGACCTTCTAAACGGGCCAGTCTGGGGCCTTGGACAGCCTGGTAGAGTCTGAGTTTACCCTTCAGTAAAATGGACACATGGCACCCTTTCTCCTTCTTACAAAAATTCTAAGTTATTTAAGATTAGTGAAAGTGCTCTGAGTTTTGGAAGCATCCAAATGTTTTCATCCCCTGGATATAATCTATATTGCATTTCCGTGAGAATGGTTCACGTTCCCACTGTATAATGAATTACCCTAGCTAAGGGCAATGTTTCTGTGCATACCAGCTCACTCAGTGCAGAGGAATTTTATTACAAGAAACACCCAAATGCTGCCTCATTGCCCTTGATGGCTCATATATGTCAGCTGGCCAGGGTTCCATACCCTCTTCCTCTTGCTCACTGCATGTTGCTGCCTGCACAGTTTCAAGCCCTGGTCCAGTCTGAGAGCCAGGAGGCTCCACGGACGTTGTGAAGCAAACCCAGCTGCCATCTGAAGCAACAGCAATGGGAGAGGCTAAGTAGGGCCTCTTCTAGAACAGCAGTCAGGATAAAAGCTCCTGTATATGAGAAGTAGTATAGGCCCTAAGATCTTTACAGCTCTTTGCTTCGTCATTACATTATAGGTGAGTCACATCTTAGCCGTCTTTATTGAGACGAGGAGAATTTCACTCCAGGCTAGGAAAGCAGCGAAGCTAATCAGCAGCGGTGCAGAAGGCGAGCTCCTCAGGCGTTGTTTTCAGCGCTGACTGTTCCTCCCCCAGAGCACACCAGGCCCTAGCTATGGGGCAGAGCACCAGAGAAGGGGAAATGAGCTTCCTCTCTGCTATAATCAGGTAGCCGTCAAGCAGTGAAGTTCAGGCTCAAAGATAGGCCAGGTGCTAGTCATAAGGGCTGGGCCTGATCACATCAATTCCAACCTCAGGCTGAGCTTGCCTTTTGGAGGCTGCTCGGAAGCAGTTTCTTATCTGGTTTGTCTGCCTTCCAGTGTAAGTCTGAGTAGCAAGGAAGTTCTGGACTCTACTGTCCCTGCAAACTTGTGCCCCCAGTGAGCAGGAAGATTGGGGTGGAGGGTGTTGAGATTTGGAAAATCTAACACATCCGTAACAATAATATATGATATATTGAGCATTTAATGGACCAAGTCTTTTAAACATTAATACATTAGCTCACATAATCTTCAGAGCAACTTTAGGAACTAGCGTTATTGCCCTCACATTATAAATGAGGCAATCATAGGAAGAAATGCCAAGTTGATGGACCAACGCCCCACAGGCAGTAAACTGTGAAGCCCTGAATCAGATCAAAGACTACTTGACTGCAAAGCCCTTGCTCCCAACAGCATGCTGTGGCTTAATTAAATCAACAAACCATTTTATTTTTTTGCACAGAGAAACCATGCAGTCTAAAAAATTGTTAGTCCTAGAATATCTCTAATGCTGGCACAACTTTGAGAGAGGCCCCTCAAGGCAGGGAGATATACGCCAAGTATGTGTAGAGTTCCAGGAAGCCACACTCTGGTGCTGCCTGGCTTTGGGGAGAACTGGGGAGGCCCCCTCAGAGCTCACCTAGTTCCCCAATATCGCCCCTTTTAGCGACATAAACTTCTGCCTTGATCTGGCTACACTGCGTAATGATCCAAACTGCTGAGCACTAGCAAATCCAAAGAATCAATGCTTCCGGGGTCACCATGGCAGAAAGATCCCGAAAGCCTTCTCTGGCTCCCTTTAGGGGTGACGCCGCCGCATGGGAACCTAAGCCAACCCGTGCGGCCCATGTGCGTTTCTGGCTCCACACAGCTGCCCGGGGCAGGATGAAAGCTGGGTGCAGGAGGGGCTGGCACAGACGGCCCTTGCGTGTCAGTTGCAGACGTGGAGAAAGCACTTCACCATAGAAGTGATGTAAATGACAACTCATTTCCCAGGCTCGCTCACAACCCCATTGAAACCATCTGGTTGACATCCCTTCTGACTGGAAGTCAGTGACATGGAGCATCTTGTAAAATAATATTGAAACCTTACATCAGTAATACCTGGTGCAAAGGCCGAGGCCGGGAGCAGCTGGGGAAGGTGAGAGAGTCGGGACGGGCTCAGCAGTTGGGGGTGACAGGGTGGGGCCAAATCTCTGGAGGAGACTCTGAGGTTTGGGGTGAAAGGCAGGAAAAGGGCTTCAAGAGGATGTGGAGGGAAAGGGCCGAGGGACAAACTGGGGCCTCCTGTCACTGCACAGCCTTGTGAGTGACATTCCAGCCACTCCTTTATTTTCTTTGGGCACCAGAGATAAGCCCCCAGCTGCTTCTCCCTCCACCACTTCTTGTTCCAGCGGGCATAGCCCTTCCGCTGTGGCCCACGGAGAGTGGAACTGGGCTTCCAGCCTCTTCCTGCGTCCTGAGTCCTCCCAGGCATGAAGCAGTCACGTGGCCCTTTTGAGTTTTCCCAAGGGCCCTTCCTGCCAGTGAGGAAGGAAACCAGCAGGGTAGAGGGCTTCCTTCTAAATCCTCTCCACTCACCCTCCATCCTCATCCTCTTATTTCTCCACTTAGACCCTGTGGGAAGGAAGGGCCTGGGAGTGCTGCGATGCACACAGGACCGCCACACAGCAGAATAAACCAAGGCTGAGGCTCCCCCAGGGCCAGGGCAGGGCTCTGGGTGCAGAAGAGACAGGATGAGGGCTGGGCCCCCCCTCATGATATCTGCACTGTGGCAGGGGGCAGAGGGGCAGCACAGCAGGGGCAGAAAAACTACTGGGCAGGAGGTCTGGTCCCCTGCTTGACTTCTCTTGGCATTTACTGCTCGCCTCCAAGGCACTCCTGCCAAAAGCACTCTAGGCTAACCCTAGGGCCAAATGAAAAGGGGGTGGAGGTGAGCCTTTAGGCAGAGTCCCGGGGGAGTGACCATTCCTGAAGGCCATTTTCAGGTGAGGGACATAGATAGAATGAATTGCATATACATATACGCAGAAACACATGAGCATGACAGTACTATTTATATACTTCTTGTTACCATTATAGTAAAACTGTGGATTATTATTAAGTTTAACTGATATATATATATATATATATATATATATATACTTATGTTCTGTATCTTATGTAATAAAAAGGACTTTAGAAACTAAAAGCTGATTTATAACAATGTTTTAAAAAGACAAAATACTTAATATTATCACGTTCTGTGTTTTTTCCCCATTTTTCCCTCTACAGTTTGGTCTACAAATGGTTTCTTCTAATCTACAAACTCAGCTATGTATTTGGTGTTGTGGGTTATTTGGCTATCATGTTTACAATGTGTGGATTCAACTTATTTTTCAAGTAAGTATCTCCAGTTAAGACATTAATATCTCTAAGTGCTTGCTTGGAACAGCCAGCTGTTCATGTTCTCTCTGTCTGGAAGCATCAGGCCCTATCCTTTTCCATACATTTTTATAGTAGATACCCACACAGTCTTGACACTAAGGGAAACCAATAGAAAAAGAAGAAAGGAGCACCCTACAAAATAATTTTTTTTTTTTTTTTTTTTTTTTTGAGACAGGGTCTCCCTCTGCTGCCCAGGCTAGAGCACAAAGCTCACTGCAACCTTGAACTCCTGGGCTCAGGGGTCCTCCTGCCTCACCCTTCCAAGTAGCTATGACTACAGGCATGTGCCACCACACCCAGCTAATTGTTTAATTTTTTTGTAGAGATGGGGTCTTACTATGTTACCCAGGCTGTCCGAAACTCCTGGCCTCAAGCAATCCTGCTGCCCTGACCTCTCAAAGTGCCGGGATTACAGGCATGAGCGCCCATGCCCAGCCCAAAATAATTTTTTTTTAAATTAGGAGTTTTAAAGAGAATCTATACTTGATCTACAAATTTAAAAGATCGCCATTGAAAGTAGGCTTACAATTGTGGTAGAGTAATTCTTACTGAACTACAAATTTCCCTTATACAAAATTCTGAAGCGTCCAGATCTTCTATTTATCTTCTTGCTTGAAACCTCTAGAACTATGCTGGCCGCTACAGTAGCCACTAGCTCATGTGACCATCAAGCACTTAAAATATGAAATAAGATGTGCTATACGTGTAAAATACACACTGGATTTCAAAGGCTTATATGAAAAAAATGATTTTCGTACTGATTACCTGTTAAATTACAATATTTTAAATGCATAGGTAAAATTAATTTCACCTGACTCTTTTTACTTTTCATATGTGGCTGCCAAAATATTTTAGATTATATTTGTGGCTGTATTGCCACTGAACAGCACTGCTCTCTAGAATTTTGTTTCAGATATTCATGAAACCCATTGTGCTGAGGACAGTTGGAAAAGGAGGAAACAGGGTACTTAGAAACCGAAAGACAAGTAAAGGGATAAAAGAGCAAGAAAGTCCTGGGAGAGAGAAAGGAAACCGGGTTAATCACCTGTGGGACTCAGCACTGTGCTCCCATTAAGAAGGTGTTTGCTGAGCTGTGCTGTGGACAAGATGTCACTGGCGGAGCTGAGGCTGAGTGACCAGCCTGTGCTCTGGAAAGGAGATTTAAGACATACCACACGGCTGTGCAACGCAGCTCAGATAAAAATTCCCCAGAATATCTCTCACATCGAAGTTACTCTAAATCTCTGGGAAACAGAAATTAAAAAGCAGAGTTCAGCAACCCTTTACTCATAAAATAAGGAAGGTAACTGCATGGAGAGACAGCCCTGCGGGAAAGGGCTCTTCCCATGGCAACACAGCAATCAGATTTTATAAGCGTTTCATGAAACTTTTGAAGAGGGAGCTCCTAACATTTTCTAGCAGGGAAGGGGTAGAAAGTAATTGTACAGATCTATTATTGCCAGGTTAAAATATAGAAAGATGCTGAGCATATCTCTTTTTTAAGCATACTGTCTATATTGCTTTATTTTAATGAATGTAAAAATATTCATAAGGATTTTTATGAAATCACTCAGGACTATAGCTGTCCCAAGACTATAACCTCATAGGATTTTAAGGTCTTTATCCATGAATTCTCCTACAATGAGGCATACCATGAATTTAACCCTTTAGAGTAAAAAGGAACTATTTTTTCACTACTCATTGCTGTTGGTTATCACTGTATTAAGATTCTTTTCTAGGGACCCACAAGTTTGTTACTGTATTTCTTATCAATAAAATTATAAATACATGCTGCCCCGGACATGCAGAGAAGACGAGCTTCATTTTCCCACTGTCCTAACCCTCAAATATACCCAGTCAAATCCTGAAAGGATGAAGCTACCACCTGTGTTGGGATTCCCAGTTCATATCACCAGAAGATCTGTACTCTCTAAATCTACAAAGCTTTCTGCCTTTACCATTTCCTCCTCGAATTAACAGAGCACAGAAACAACCAGAAGAAGGTTCCAGAGACAGACTACCAACTCTTCTCCACACTTTACTCCCTTCCCTGAATCAATCAGACTCACCCAGCTTCACCACTAGTAGATTATTATAGAGATATAGCAAACCAAATGTGCAATGATTAAGATTCATAAATTAAATTTGGGGTGAATTATTCACTTTATAAAGAGATTTTTCCCTTATGTGGAAAAGGGGGTTGGTTATCACAGAGAATCCTAATGTATTTGAAATATGATTCAACTTGCAAAAAATTTTTTCATTTACTACATGGCAACTAAGTCATAGTAGCAAAGGGCTCCAAATGTTCATGGCTTTGTTCATACCAATTGTCATGTTAAGCAAGTAATTTTTTTTAAGTCTCCATGTTTTCACATGCAAAGTGGGGATAATAATATCTATCTCAAACATTTGTTAGGAAAGATAATTAGAAACCATTCTATAATAGCTAAGCTCCATAGCAGAAATTCTCAATCTTCGCTGTATTGTAGAATCAATCATCTGACAAGCTCTTAAAAAAACACTGCTGGCTAGACCCCACCCCAGACCCATTAAACTAGAGTCCTTGGTGGTGGACCCATGCATTGATAATACTGTTAAATCTCCCCAGGTGATTCTAATCTATGTTTAGGGCTGAGAACCATTACTCTAGTGGTTCTTAATGTTAGCGGCCCATTGGAATCACCTGGGGTCTGGAGAGCTTCACGTGATTGGCCTGGGGTGTGGCCCGAAGATGGAGGTTTTTACAAGCTGCCGAGGTCTTCTATATGCCAGGAGTCCCCAACCTTTTTGGCACCAGGGACCGTTTTCATGGAAGACAAATTTTCCTTGGACCAGGGATGGGGGGATGGTTTCAGGATGATTTGAGCACATTACATTTATTGTCCACTTTATGTCTATTATTATTACATTGTAATATATAATGAAATAATTATAAACTCACCATAGGTTGGGGACCCCTGCTATACGCAGTCTAGCTTGACACCAAGGGTGAGAGTCAGCTTGTGTAAACACTGCAGTCCTAAGAAGCATTTGAAGACTGTCTTAAGAATTCCTTTGTCCGCTTGGCACTGAGTGGTATAATTTGAGGGAAATTGAGAGAACTTTTCATTATTTCATTTAAGAAAAGAAAAACTAAACAAATAAATGAAAAAATATGTACCCACAGAGTTCCCTAAGATACTATGACAGGAAATATTTTCCAAGCTGCAGCCCTCCCCTGCCCCATAAATGCTACATTCTTATCTCCTTATGCTGTTGTTTTCAATAGAATCAAAGCTAGAGATTCCTTGGATTTCGGCATTGTATCCTTGTTCTATGGCCTCTACTATGGAGTAATGGGAAGAGACTTTGCCGAGATCTGCTCAGATTACATGGCTTCTACTATAGGGGTAAGTGTTGGTTTCATTCTTTAAAACCATTTATGACACATGGAAAAATGGTCTCATTTTACATATTTGCATCTATTTTCAGACATAGATAAGTCTTTGCCCATATACTGATTAGCATTTCCTATGGTACGATTTTGGTTTGCCCAGCCCAATTGCTCCCTTGCATGAAATTTGTCTTTGTTAATTAATTAGAAAATACATTTCTTATTTATAAAGAATAGTTGGGGAATAAGGCATATTTTAAAATAAAATATGCTAATTATTTGGGTTATCCTATCTAACATACTCTAATTGCCAACATTTAAGGATAAATAAAATATCAGCAATAATTAAAACCCTTTATCTCTGCCTAAAACTCTGCCTAATGCAAATAAAGATCATATCTGATGCTACACAGAACACTTCAGAATCAACAGTACCTCAGGGTAATACTTATCATAAAGACCGGTTATCACTATATAACAGCTGAAGAAATAGAAGATACACTGACTGTGCATTGTTGCCTGTAATTTTTTTAAATCTCTAATAGTTGCTTTTTTCTTAATTGTCTTAAAATTAAACTTCAGAATGGACATACTTTCTGGTCAGGTGGATTCCTAGTTCTGATATTAGGAGCATTTACCTGTGTCTGACACATGCACATCTCTTAAAAACTCACAAACCAAGGGCTCCAGGGATGACCCAGTAGTTTCAGGAACTCTGAATCTCTGTCCTCTACCTGTCTCTTGGTGCACAGCTAACTATAAAGTGGAAGAACTAGTGTAAGTATTAAGAGTAGGGTGAGCTTCTGGACTGTTCTTCTCTCTCCATTTATGGGGCAGGACCTAAGTGGACTAGACCTTGACTTCACCCCCACCCCATGTGTCCTTCCGCTCCACCATAGGCTCTATCTTCCTCTTTTCAAAGAGACTGATTTCTGTGGTGAAATGCTGGAACAACATGCCTTTGGAATTCCTCTGTCATGTATCATCTGTGGGACCACTGCCTTGCTTAGGGTTTAGGTGAACATAAGACGAAGCATTTTCACTGCCAATTCCTCCAACAAAAACCAGGTCAGATCCCTTAGAAAATTCCCAAAGCCTCTTGTGTTTGTTTATGGACAGAAGAGGAAAAGAAGAATTGTATGTGTTCTGGTTCTCCAGTGGACTAGGAAGGAGAGATTTCACCTGGCAAGACAACCAAGTCTTCAAGCACCAACTTTCCGGAGACTTCTCCCCTGACCCACCCCACCTTACATCTTGTCATCCTGTCATCTTTATTCCAGCTACCAATCTGTAAAAACTACTGCCTCAAGCCATTGGCACAGCCACCAGTGACTTGAACTAATGGTGTGGGTTTGTGTGTGTGCACGCAGGTATGTGCACACACACACTTGTGCATGTGCTTGTGCCTGAGGTAAGGAGGAAGCGGAGAGGAGGAGCAATCTCCGTTCCCATATCAGTCCCCAGCCCCACACCAGACCAATTAAGTCAGAAGCTCTGGGAGTGGAGCCAATGCATCTGCTTGGTTTTAAAAAAGCTCCTTAGGAAAAGGAATGAACTATTAAGCCATCCAAAAACATGGATGAATCTTAAATGCATATGGCTAAGTGAAAGGAGCCAGTCTGAAAAGGCTACATACTGTAGATTCCATTTATATGACGTTTCTGGAAAAGGCACAACTATAGAGATGCTAAACAAATCAGTGTAGGAAGGAGCATGGTGAATGGATGAAGCACAGGGAATTTTTTAGGGTGGTGAAACTGTTCTGTGTGATAGTATAATGGTGCATTCATCAAAATCCATAGAACTTTGTAGCAGAAAGGGCAAACCTTAATGTACTCAAATTTTAAAAATCATTTAAGAGGTCAGAGAAGCCGAGAATAGAATGCAGACTATGAGAAAAGATTCTAACCACTATACAGATATATGAAATAACCACACTGAAGGGGGTGGGAAGAAAAGGTACTGACCTAAGTAATTTTTAAATGAATGAGGACTGTAGGACTATAATCAAAAGGAACTGTGCATGAGCACTATACTCTAGCTGAAAATGCCATTGCCCTCGGGGCTATGAGTTAATAATTCTGATGCCACTACACATGTATTCTGGAATTGAACAACTAAGCAAATGGATGACTAATTGTGGAAGCTAGGTTGCTCACTGTTAGAGTGGGAGATTACAGATGAACAAGGGGAGAAGGCTAGAAGGATCCGTGTAGTAATAGATCACAGTTGGAGACATCAGTATAAACTCATGTTTAGCTTAATACATTAATAGATAAATATGGATATTATAGAAATATTTATAGAGGTATGTGTATGTGTGTGTGGGGGGGGGGGGTTAGAATATACAAATATATTAACTTTCTCAGTCAGCTAAGAGCAATAACAACCCAGTAGCAATGAGTGCACCTAGTGCCCAGATCTTGGTTTCTAATATCATTCTACAATAAAAGGAATGGGGCTCCTTGGAGAAACATATGACTATAGGTCTGGGCAAGAAATATACAATAAGCCTGGAGCATCTTGCAGTGCCAGAAAGTAAGAAAATGCTAAAGTCAAAACAAAGGAACCCCACAGTGATGGGAATATGTCAAAGAGACACAGGAGGCAACTGAAAGAGCTCCCAATGGCCAAAGCTAGTATCCGAACAACAAAATAGTAATAGTAGCGGTAGTACTGGGTTATCACCCAAGGCATAAAATAAATATCCATGAGCCCACATTGATATAAATAAAAGACTAAATAAATAAATAAGTGGAAGATAATAGACAAGTTTGTGCAGAAAAATTCCACATAATTCATGTAGGTTCTCCTCCCTTAAGGAGGTTGTGATGGTTAAATTTTGTGTGTTAATTTGCCTACTCTATGATACCCAGTTGTTTGGTAAAACACTCTACCCAAAGAAAAAAAAGACATAAGCAGTCAAATGTTTATAGCAGCACAATTCACAATTGCAAAGATGTGGAAACAACCCAAGTGCCCATCAATACATGAGAGTGGATTAACAAAATGTGGTATATGTATACCACGGAGTACTACTGAACCATAAAAAAATGACAGACTACCTATTGTATTATCCTGGATGGAGCTGGAGCCCATTCTTCTAAATGAAGTATCACAAGAATGGAAAAACAAACACCACATGTACTCACCATTAAATTGGTACTAATCGGTCAACACTAATGTGCACATATGGGGAGTAACATTCATAGGGTGTTGGGCAGGTGGGAGAGGGGAGAAGAGGATGGGTAAATCCACACCTAATGGGTGTGGTGTGTGCCGTCTGGGGCATGGGCACGCTTGTCGGGTGGTGCAAAGACAATTTATGTAACCAAAGCATTTGCACCCCCGTAATGCTCTGAAATTAAAAAAAAAAAAGAACATGGGAATTTAAAAAGTAGAGAGATGCCTGGGTTTACTCCAGGTCTCTGAGTCAGAATCTCCAAGACAATAAAGGGAAGAGCCAGTCTACAGATAAACTCAAAAGTTTCTGGTGTGATTCCAACTACAGCCCTAGATAAAAACTTTTCCTCTCAAAGGATTCCTGAATGTGGAGATGAGATGGGAGGTTATAATTGGCAATGTGCTTTGGGTCCATTTGGGCTCCAATGGTTTTTTTGCCTGGAAAGTTTAACCCCTCTATAGTGTCGTTCCCACAGGAAAAAGTGTCTCAAGTTCTAAACACACTGAGAGGCAGGGAAGAGTCCCAGTGCCTGGCGTGGCTTCCCAAATTGACAATGGCGGGTGCTCCCCTCTCCAACAGTGCTCTGTTCGTTTCCTCCGACAGTTCTACAGCATCACTGGCATGCCCACGAGGAGCCTGTCAGACGGTATCTGTGCCGTCTGTGGCCAGAAGATCATTGTGGAGCTTGATGAAGAGGGGCTCATTGAGAACACCTACCAGCTTTCCTGCAATCATGTGTATCCTCTTCACGGGAAACTGGCCCTCATGAAGCCTCCGTCCCTCCCTCTCCTCCTGTCCCCGTCTCCTCTGTCTTGCCTAGTGCCTATCCCCAAACCCCAGACCTTTATCCTCCAGCCCTGGCTTTCTTTTTGAGACTTTCTGATAATCCCTGCTGAAAAATGACCTGCTAATGAAGGTGAACCTCCTCCGCCAGTAATTTCTTTTTTAATTTTTTTTTTTTTTTTTGGAGACAGTCTCACTCTGTTGCCCTGGCTAGAGTGCCATGGTGTCAGCCTAGATCACAGCAGACTCAAACTTAAGCAATCCTTCTGCCTCAGCCTCCCGAGTAGGTGGGATTACAGGCATACACCACTATGCCCGGCTAATTTTTTTCTATATACTTTTAGTTGTCCAGCTAATTTCTTTCTATTTTTTTTTTTTTTAGTAGAGACGGTGGGGGGGGGGGGGTGTCTCACTCTTTCTCAGGCTGGTCTCGAACTCCTGACCTTGAGCAATCCTCTCGCCTCGGCCTCCCAGAGTGCTAGGAATACAGGCGTGAGCCACCGCACCTGGCCTAATTTCCTTTTTAGAGAGGACTTTTAATGCCACGTGGAGAGGAAAGCAACAGCATCTGAGCAGGATGCCTGCTGGGGAAGCTGGCTGAAGTCTTAAGTGAGCAGATAGCCAGGAAGGACAAGAGAGAGAAGGGGGTCGGGGGTGAGAAAAAGTGAAGTGCCAGGTGCAGGGAGGAACCCTGGGTCTGAATCTCAGCGGACCAAGAAATACAAAGTGCGCATTGCCTAGAAATAACCCTAGGAACCTACTTGTGGCAACAGTGGTCTTGGGGGTAGCCAAGGGAGGAAACCAAGCCACCTTCTCAGCTTTGGTTTTGAGAAGAGGATAATGCCACAGGCAGCAGGACGTCCTAAAGGGCCATCAAAAGGAGGGACCAAAATATGAGCATCTAGTTCTTGGACCACTTGGCTCCTCTGCCAGTGGGTCCCATCCCAAATAGCTATCCATTGGCTAAGGGGTCTTCAGGTGGCAGTTACCAGACAAGCGTGGGCCTGGAAACCAGCATTCTCCAGTGACCATTAAGGAAAGCCTTGATGTGCTGAAAAATGCTGGTATTGAGACCCCTGAACAAAGCAGCCTGTGCTGCCTGAGCATGTAACTATGGAAACCAAAGTTATGTTTGGGTTGGCCAACAATGGGTATTTTATTTCTTTCCTAAATACAAAAAAAAAAAAAAAGGAATCATTTATCTTTGTTTTACGGTACTGTATCAATTTAATATTATCACTATGTACCCAGTCAGTTCAAAGCTCTAGGGTTATGAGATGGTTAAACCATCTGTCTTGCCTCTGAAGCCCACTTAATTTAGTCAGTCCTACTTCGATGTATAGTGCCTGTGCTTCAATTCTGTTTAATCTGGACAGTTTCCATTTATTCAATCCTGAGAGTAAAACTTGGACCAAATGTATCTCAAAAGTAATAGGAGCCTTTACTCCAACATTTAAGCCTTAAAATTTTAAGGGAAGAAACACAACACAAAGATATACCATATGGAATTCTATAGTGGTTTTTCAGTGTGATACCTCTCCCAAAAAGCTATTATTCTTCATAGAAATTTTCCAAGTCTAGCCCTAGTTTTAAATATGTTTTACTCTTCAAATGTTGGAACAGAGCCCCGTCTGCCATTTGCAAGTGGAAATATTTTCTCTTTCCACCTTTAAAAGCCCTTAGGGATTGTCGTACATGTGTGCATATGTAATCGAAAATGTAGTCACCTTTAAATTTGCTTTGCAGCGAGTGTTATTAATGGCCCATTTTAGCATGAGTCATATTAGCGAGGAGTGGGCAAACACGACTCATATTAACAAGGAGGCTTATCTGAGTATTTCTCTGCAGCAGTTCTGCCAGTGGGGAAGTTTTTCAGCACTGAGATTTTGAAGATGAAAGAGAACATTAAAGAGGACGTGGACATTTCAGTACTAGCTCAATGACCCCTGAATTCTATACCTATGTGGAAGATGGGGCTGTATTCCAGCCCTTTAGAATGAAGGACCGTATAGGTTTTGGTTCAAAATCTTTGTTACAATACATCACTTCATGTTAATCCAAGCATATTGCAAAAATGACCCCAAGTCCAACAACATAAAATAGTGGAAACTCTTAGCTGCATAGAGATCTAATATTGAGGAATTATATAAATTGCCTTCCCTTGGCTCTATCTCCACGGTCCTCCATTTGTCAGGGAGGGAACTTCTACATCATTGCTGTTCGTGTGGGTGTGTAGCAGGCCAGTCAGAAGAGCGTGTGATCTTGGCCCAGAAAACCACATTGGGAGCAGCAATTGTAGAAATACATAAATCAATAGGATGGATCTCATTATATTAATAGTCAATCATTTTGTCCAAATCTACAATATTGGGCAACCTGGAAATATATTTTTCCAAAAATGATCGGTTTAAACTGATTCATTTAATAAATATTTGTTAGACACACGTTAGGTGCTGAAGACACAGAGATGAATGAGACATAGTCCCACATGTCACACATGGCCTAGGAGAGACAGAAAGTCAGGATACATTAGAGTAAGTCCCTGGTGCTATAAGAAAACACAGGGTTCACTCTCAACTTTGGGGGCAAAAGGTCAAACTTTCTGGACAAGGAAATGTATACAAATGAATTTGTAATTGCCTAGAGTTTGAGAAGTTAAGTTTATTAGGTTTATATTCTATTAAAAATAATTGGCTCCTTATCAGTAATAAAAAAGTCAAGGAAAAAATTTATGATGTTAATAGCAATATTTCTAAGTTTATGACCGCAAATAATTTAAACTTGTCTAAGTGCCTAAGACAAGTCTGATTACACAGAAGGTAATGAATAGTGCGCAAAAATCCAAATCGGGAAATGCGGTAAATACATGAGAAATGCACAATGAATGAGGTAGGGAAATAGGATACATATATGTAAGACATTACTGAAAAAAAGAACTTTCGCATTCTTTAATCTACTTCTTACCAGAATCAAGTGAAGCAAGGGCAAGTAAGGCGAAGAAGCCGAGTCAATTCCTCAGGGTCGTGGAGCTAACGCAGCTCTCACTCCATGCTCAGTGTCGCTGGGGGCTCCACTGTCCTACAGAACCTCCCTGAAAAAGTGATGGGCACAGTCAAGTTGTGACTGACAGCCATTCTCAACCTCCACTACTAGACCCTAAAGACGGGATCATTTCCATGTCATCGTGAACCAAACATTGCCCTATCATATCTAGAAGCTTCCCTAACAAGATGCTTTCAGCTTTCATGAATTCTGCATCCGAGGTTGGTGTATTGTTGGTAAAAAGCAGACTTGTCCTTACTGCAAAGAGAAGGTTGATTTGAAGAGGATGATCAGTAATCCGTATCCTTTAAAAGAAAAGTTACAAACTATTATCTTAAATGTTTCTAGGAATGCATTCTTCAATCTACACTTTCATTATCTGTGTATGGTTACAGCAGAAAACTTTGTTTTCCCTAACCACGTATTTCAAGATGACTTGTGACCTCTTTTCTCCTCTGTGCCTTATTACTATTCTGCTTAGGAAGTTAAATCCCAGGAAACACTCCATTCTTCATGCTCCCTATTTTCCACGTTAAGGGCTTTGTGATGGGACTTTGCAAAAAGATGGGTAAAATATATGAAAGAATAATCAGTATGCATGAATGGATGGATGGATGGATGCATAGATAGATATATGGGTGGATTGGATGGATGGATGGATGCATAGATAGATATATGGGTGGATTGAATGGGTGGGGGAGTGAGTAGATAAATAGAAAAATTGGAATTGAAAATTTAAAAGCCCGAAATGTGAACGAGAGTATAAGAAAGTATTTTCAGGGTGTACCAAATTTTATTATTCCCAGAAATGAGTAGACTTTTCCCCCTTGGATTTTGGCTTTCTAAATTCCTTGCTATGCCTCATCTCGTCTTAGACTAAACCCTAGTATAACAATATTGAAAGGAAACAAAGACCTTCACAGTTGATCAGTTTCTGGTAGCAACTAGGATTTTTATAGATATCAAGGATGCCCAGCAGAATAAACTCAAGTCTCATTAAGGTCACAGGAAGGTAAAGGCCCCTAACTAGAGATGACTAGAATGACTTAGTCCTCAACTCACCGTCCCAAGACCATAGTATATCTCTTCCAGGAAGGGGCATGGGAATGGGATTAAAATGTGTCCCCCCCTTAAGCAGAAGAGCACTAAGAGGTTGGCATCAACCTGCCAAGTACCCTCTCTTCTCCTAAGAGACAGCCTTTGTAGACTTTCTGAGTAACAGTCACCTTTTTACAGTGCTAAAAGAAACACCTTACTCACTCCCTGCTCCCTTACTCTTCATGTAACATTGGCTACTGGCAGCGACGCCCCTATCTCTGAGCATTGCAAATCAAGAAGGGACTTCCAAGGAGGGCATCAGAGAAGGAGGCAGCACCAGTGGGTCGTTGGGTCTCAGGGCCATGTCGTGGCAACAGAGATACCCTCCGCAGCTACCCGCTGCACCCACAGCCTGGCCTTGCTTGGACAGCTCCAGGCTGCAGGTGTGCGATGCTCCTCCCCGCCGATCCACTACCCCGGGATTCCCTTCCTAATGGGAGGAGACCAAGTCCAGAACACCTTTTGGTTAAAAACTTATGAGACTGCAGTGCATAAATCTTTGTTGTACAATTGGTGATATTATGATCATAAATACCACTTCAAATAGTTTAATTAATGAAAGGCAATTCAATTTTTTATATAGTCCTGAGAAAATAAACTGTTGATAGCACATGCACTCTTTTTATTGAGACTCACTCTAAGAAAAAGCCACGTGTGAAAAAGCTGCCATTTTGTTTGTAAGTTGCCATCAGATATACTATGCATTAATTAAGCTCCCTTAGCACAATTTATCAAAGGTATCAGAAAAAGATCTGTCTTATCTGATGAATTAGTGTTATTCCTTTTAATATACAATGGGTTCCCTCTGAGGTGCCAACTAATGGAAAGCCCAGTGCTAAGTTTTGCAGCTTCTACTAGCCTTGGTTTTCCAATATAATCATTCACCTCTCCCTCTCTCTTTTAGCATATACCCTTGGTTTTTATTCTTGTTTTATAGTTTGGGATTTTATTGTAAACCAGTTTCGATTTATTTTTGAAAATTGGATGTGGTTTAAATAACAATGATAATCATAATGCTATAAAAATCATGTAAGGGGCTTTTAATTGAGCTCATAGAATTAATGAAAAAGGAAATACCCATTCATTACATTGTTTACTATTAATATATTTGCAAATGGTATTTATCAATATGTCTGCTACTTGCCTGTATATAGAACAACCTCCTTAACCGAGACTTAGCTGGGAGCGCACGCATTTTGTGTATGGACAAATCCTGGATTGGCTTCGTTATCTGGTGGCCTGGCAACCTGTGGTGATAGGAATAGTTCAAGGCATTAACTATTCACTAGGGCTAGAATAGCACAGCAGACTGACCCCAGAAGCAATATGTTGCATGGTTGACATATTATTAAATCCTTGGTCCTACATTTAATATTGATTTTTTTTTAATTTTGGAGATAATCCCAAGAGTTTAGAAAACTAAATAAAATTTGGTGTCATACTTAAAGCAATTTGTCTATGTGAAAAGAGTTTGAAGAGAAACTGAACAATGGAATAAATAAAACATACTTTCTCATCTTTCCCATTATAATCATTTTCTAGCCCATGCAGATGACACATTTGTTACACCCCACTGTGGACATTCCACCTCAGGTTTGAATGATAATGATCTCATCTGTAAGATGTTTCAGAGGTTTGTAAAGTCCTTCTCACATACAACATTTAGTCCTAACTTTACCCTCTCTTCAGTTCAACATCTTCAAAGAAGTAGGTAGAGTTGTTAAGTAATCTACGGTTTAAAGATACTGTCTTTTCTGCTCTATGTCCTTGTCACCACATGGCAGCTTCAGCACCACAAAGCCCTTCCGTATGGACGGAGTTAATCCCAAAGCTTCCGGCACCAGGTGCCACATCTTCTCAATGCGCCACTGCTACTTTGGGTTTCCTGGGACTGCCCAACACACTCAACACAACCAAGGGCTGCACTAAAGTGGAAAGATTCACTCTTCTTTCGTGCCACTGTTTACACACACACAAGTGTGCACGCACACACATATGCAGAAGGACACACACAATCATTCCATTGCTGTCCTCTGCTTTTATTTTCTTCATACCACTTAGCAATACCTGAAATCATACCATGAATTTATTTGTTTATTGTTTATCTTCCACTCCATGAAGGCAAGGAATTTTATCTGTTTTTTTCCCTACTATATCCCCAGCACTTTGAGCACTGCCTGGCACATAACAGGTGCTCAAGGAATATTTACTGAAAGAATAATCTGGCAGAAGGGAACCTGCTAGTACCTACAACAGAAAAAGATTCATTTACAAGCCATAATATATAAGGGAATGAATCACTTCTTGGAAAATAATAATAGCTGACATCCACTATAAGCATCTCTTTCACCACCACCCCACCCCCCACAGTTCCCATTCTCATGGGCTTGGTACTCTTGTCTGGCCCACCCCTCCAGCAGGAATGGTACCCAAGGCACCTGAGCTCGGTGGTTACTCACATCTCTGTATTGCATACTCTTAATGCCCTAGGATGTAGAGATCGCCATCTCTATTTTAAAGACAGAAAAACTTTTTGGGTCAGGTCGAATGACTTGCCCAAGATTGCACCTCCAGGTCCTCTGACTCCAAAGCCCAATTAACCACATGAACCCAATTCCAGTTCAGAATTGAGCAGAACCCAAAGGAGACTCACTTCTTTACATGTGGTTCCCAGCATACCAAGAAGGTCACATAGAATCATAAACAGCTCTTAGCAGAGAATGTTGCATCAAAATTTAATGTATAGTGTTATTAAATCTAGATTATAAAAATTAACATGTAGTAGTAGTATCTATCTTTAAATTATTGTGTAACAAACTAATGTTGAGTCACTATGAGGAACCTCTAGGTAGACACTTGTTTAACAATCTATGTAGCTCATATGTACTTCTTTGATTTTCAGAAGAAAAAAAAAAGGATGGTCTTTTTAGAATCAAAACAAGACTTGTTAAAGAAGAAAAAAGCAACAAGATGTAGAGGAAACAAACTAGAAAACAGGAATTGAGAACCAGAGTGACTAAACACTAATCAGAACCTATCAGGTAGTTCAAGGCTGAGGAAGATCAGAGTCAGGACATGGGAGGCTTCTTTTCAATTCGTCTTAACTGAGTATTTGATTTACCTCGAGAGTTTTGCTTTCCCAGAAAGACATAATTTACTGTACCTTGTGTTATGCGCCCTCTCTCAAGTAACCATGGCTGGAGAAACCTATCAAATAGCCACAAAGACAGATCCAGTTCACATAAAAATATACCCTCTAGGTATATTTTGCATCCTGTAAAGTTTAATGGGAACACACAGCACTCTTCTCTAGGAATAGCAACAAGTTTGGCTGACTGCCTCAAACAGTTTGCATTGTTGTTCTCGAGAACAGGAGCACAGAGGTGACAGTTTGGGTGGGACAGAGAATGCCCTCTGTAGCCACACAAGGGTATCTTAGCAGGATCTGACTGACTTGACACAGTCATTGGAAATCTTCAGTTGGTTTGTGCCATTTGCTAATGAAGTGAGCCGATTGCTACAGATTATAGTCAGTCCTTCCTATGCACAGCTTCCCAGCCATGGACTCAACCAACCATGGGTCAGAAATATTCTAAAACAAATTTTAAAATAAAAATTAACAATACCACAATAAAACATACTACAAATTTTTAAAACCACAGTACAATAGCTAGTTACATAGTTTTTGCATTGTATTAGATTTTATAAGCAATCTAGAGATGATTTAAAGTATACAGGATGATATAGTGTAGGTTACATAGAAATACTATGCCACTTACATAAGGGATTTGAACATCTGTGAACACATTTTTTTATACCTAGAACCCCCTCAGATACTGAGGGAGGACTTTATTCAGGTATCAATAATGGATTTAGATAATGATTATCTCATAGAATACAGAAAACGAAAATCGCTTTTTTTCTAATCTGGCAAGTTTTTATAAAACAGCACAGTAGATACAATTTGAATTGTTTTAGTAGTTTTAGTAAGCAAGTCCTCAAATGACAGTCCATTCATGTGCTTTTCATACAACTATGTTGGAATGAACTCGGTTACAACTAGTGATATAAAGACCCCGACTAGACCAAGACTGGCCTTCCACATAGGAACCTAGGACTTTAGTGCAGCCCTCAAGTTGAACCAGAACCCCTCCTGCAGAGCCCCGTCACTGGGCCACTCCAGGTAGGTCTTGGTGTTCATTATCTTCCGCAGCTTACAGAAGCGCTGGGGAATGGCTTTCTTCTCGATGGGCTCCAGAAGAATGAGAATGGCAGCATCATTGTTCTCATCAAAGAGCCGAAAATGGGAGAAATCCAGTTCGTACTTGCACCACTCACTCTTCACAAAGTTTTCAGAGAGCACAAAGACAGTTTTGTGGCTCTTTTCGATGGAGTCAATGATATTGTCGATGATCCACTTGCCAGGAATAAAGTCCCGCTTATGAAGACACAACTTGAAGGGGGGGTTGAAATTCTCCAGCTCCTGGACCATCAGGTTCTCCACCCAGTAGGAATCCTGTTCACTGTAAGAAACAAAGGCATCGTAACAGATGTCCCTCCTGGGAGCCTTCCGGGGCTTCCTTTTGGCCTGGAGCCAGGCCCACATCATTTTCATGTACCACACTCCGTGGAAACGGTGGCACAGCACCCCAGTGAGCAGGATCAACAGGAAGAGGGCACAGCACATGCCAGACACCAGTGCTGCCCTGTGACACTCAGACACCGAGAGACGGACATCCTGAACCCGCTGGCCCCGCACGTGGGATGGAGAATCACACAGGTAGTTTTCCGTCCAATTGATGAAGACCTTGGCCAATGCTTGCTGCTCCCGGGTGAAAGAGACGAACTCACAGGAGCAAATGAAGGCATTGCCACTGGCTTCCAAAGTTTTCAGTTTGTGAAAAGAATCAAGTTGCCCCTTAGAAAAAGTAGTTATTGTGTTCGTTCTGATGCTCAACACCAGTAATGCGGGTAAGAAGGAGGCATCTGGTAGAGTCTTCAACTTATTTTTGGAAATATAAAGTTCTTTGAGTTGTGGCAAAGTCACAGAAAATGAATTGAGGTTGTTACTGCTGACATCTAAAATTTCCAGTGTCTGGGGAACGCAGTAGGTTAAATTGTGTATTCGTGTGCTGGATAAGTTCAAATATTTCATCTTTTCTGGCCACTGACAAGTTTTAGGCATAGAATGAAAATTATTCTTACTGATATCAAGGTGAGTCAGGTTTTTCAGAGTAAGCAAAATCTCTGCAGTTTTTCCTAATGATGTTAAATGATTTTGCCTTAAAATTAAGGTATGTAGAGAGGGCCAGGCATCCTCACAGGCTGAATTTTTCAACTGTTCCTCTAACATCAAATTTTCATTGAGATCCAAGTATTCTAATGATTTTAAATGTTGTGAAAGTAAACAAGGAACCAGAAAAACCTTACTGTTTTCTACTGTGATTCTTTTAACTCTTCCTGTAAGTGAATATACTGTCCTCAGATCATTAAATGAATAAAAATGTAAAATACGCAACCTCCGTATAGTTAATGTTTCTACTTTACCTGGATCTTTAATTATGTCTTCATCAAATGTACTAAAATCACCTACTCCATCAAGGGTACAGTCATCAAACTCTAACTCTAACAATTCAGAAGCATAAGTCATAAGTTTTAGAACCTCAGCCAAACTTTCATCGGTCATTTTCACATTTCTCAATGTAAACTTTTTAATCAATGGATTTGTTTCATTGATGGAGAGTTCTGAAAAATGGAAATTATACAAATCAACATCTCTCAGTTCCACACATTCCACGGAACTTAAAAGATCTACAAAAATCTCCAGTAGTAAGATAGGCTCACTCATACGAAGGGTCAGATTACTTACGTTCTGAATCGACCTCAAACTTTTTGGCTCATAACTCTGTAGAGCTGAAGCATCAATCTCAAGTTCCTGAAGAAAGGTGAGTCCAGCAAAATCCTTTCTCTGAATCTTAGTGAAGCTGTTAGTATTTCCCACTCTTAGGGTTCGCAAATTTGTGAGATGAGAAAAGACAGATGTTTCCCCGAGTGTTTTGTAAGGATTTCCCAGTAAGTTTAAGGACTCCAAGGAAGAAAGGGGCCTGAACCAGGAGGATGATAAATTAGATAAGTCATTATAGGATAAGTCCAAATGTTTCAGACTGCCCAGGGAAAAAAAAGAATCTTCCTCTATTGTGTTAATTCCATTGGACTTTAGCACCAGAGCCTGGAGGTTCACACACCTCTGCAGGTCACTTTTGCCAATATAGGTGATCTTGTTGTTGGACAGGTCAAGACTTTTCACAGCTGCTGTAAGCCCTGAGGGAATGGAGTTTAAAGAGCTCGAGTGGCCAACACAGACACCAGTGGAGTCACAAGTCAGAGAAGCCTGACCAAAGGACCCTTTGTTGGAGAGGCTAATGACAGCCCCCAAGGCCCACGCCATCCACAAAGCATATGGCATTGTCCAATGATTCAACCTACAAATAAAAGAGGCTCAAATGAGTGATTGCTTTTGACAGAATATCATAATCCTGATTCTTGAGAAATGTTTTATAGGCATAACATACACACAGAGGAAATAACAGGTGAATGGCACATATGAACGGGGATAAAAAACAAATTCCTTGACACATCATCAACACAAACACAGATATATGGCCACTGTGCAGTGACTTTAAAGCACGATGACCTGGGACTATAAAGCAGGACTCAATAAACGTGGGCTGAAAGAGCAAATGAATGAATGGAGGAATGAACAAGCAAACAGTTTAAGAAACGGGCTGGGCTTAACCGTATAGATTTACAACCACCTTTTTCTGCACTTCAAACCTTCTTATATAAAAGCATGTCTTGTCCCTGTTTTGATGCCCCCTTGACTCATGTAGAGATTTCAAAGAACCAAACCACAGCTGTCATCGAACAAATATTCACTGAATGAAGCTCCAGGAGTAGCCACTTTCAACCCAAAGAATAAGGTTTCATGTGTCTCAAGCCTGCCTGTACTTACCACTAGCACGCAGGAAGGATGTTGGAAACCCCAGGCAGAGCAAGGTGGTTTGCTGGGTTGAGGGACACTCCGACCATCAAAACCTTCTCTTCCTGCTGAGAAATAAATGCAGCCAGTGTTTAAGTCTGGATGGGCTGTTCAGAGGAATGGGAGAAATAAAGCTGTCTGCACCACAACTGCTAGTTTAATTCCAACCGTGAACCCAACAGTTTTCTCTCTGCCCACCTTCTGAGCTCTATATCCTTCTCTGGCTCTATTCAGCTGTCCCATTCCTTGCATCTGTATGCCTTTTCTGTATTTGCTCAGTGTATTAACTCTACAAAAATTTTTAAAAAATATTTATCCCAGGCCAAGTACGGTGGCTCACACCTGTAATCCTAGCACTTCAGGAGGCTGAGGCACAGGATCAAGATCAGCCTGGGCAACATAGCGAGACCCCCGTCTCTACAATAAAACAAAGAAAATTAGTTGGATGTGGTAGTGCACACCTTTAGTCCCAGCTACTTAGCAGGCTGAGGCAGGAGGATCACTTCAGCCTAGGAGTTCGATGCTGCAGTGAGCTACAATGATGCCACTGCACTCTAGCCAGGTGACAGGGCGAGACCTCCCCTCCCCCATATGTATATATGTTTATCCCCAAGAACAAAACTTTTTATAGGTAAAACTAATTCTCCCCATTCACAGAATCTGAGAAATTATAAAGGCCTGTGCTGTATAATTTAAAGTCACAGAGAATTAAAACATAAACATGCTTAATTTGGAAATTTAATTGCTATTGGAGTCAGAATTTTTATGTCCATGCCAATACCACTGCTTTGCATCCCCTCCTCTTTTTTTAGATAAATGGGTCAAACCATGCATATTTATTCTAGATTTTCATTTTTCCCCAGATTTATTAAAGTATAATTGGTATGCCAATTATACAAAAAACTATACATAATTAATGCATACAATTTGGTGAGTTTGGACATATGTATAGACTGATGGTATCATCACTGCAGTCTCGGGAATAAACATATCCATCACCTCCAAAAGCTTCTGCCACTCTACGCTTTGCCTTTACACTTTCTCATGAAATCTTTTTTGTCTTAGCCCAGTAGTGCTGACATAACAAAATACTGGACTTTGGGTAATTTATAAAGAACAGAAATTTATTTCCTATAGTTCTGGAGGCTGAGAAGTCCAAGATCAAGGCACCTGCACTGGTTTCTGGTAAGGGCTACTGTATTATTACACAATTGTGCCTTATTGCTGTGTCTTTACATGGCAAAAGGCAGGAGGGCCAGAGAGTGGTACATTCAATCTCAAACCCTTTCATAAGGGTGCTAATTCCAAGGCAGGGCCCTCGTGACTTAATCACTTCCCAAGGGCCACAACTCTTAATACTGTTGCATTGGGGATTAAGTTTCAGAGTGAATTTTGGAGGGGACATCATCATTCAAACTATAGTACTTTTGATGAACAGATGTTCTTACATTTCATATATTTTTAACAGTGATTTTTGTGGCCTGTTTAATAAATATTCCTACATTATCATGAAGGTGTTCTCCTTACTACTTTCTAATATTTTTATTGCTTTGCTTTTCACTTTTAGGTCTATAATGTACCTGGGATTAATATTTGAGGTAGCAGACAGGACTCATTTTATTCCAATATGGATATTCAATTAACCCAGCACCATTTTTTAAAAGATCATCTTGGGGAAATAATCAACAATATTATCTTTGTCAATAGTCACATATCCATATAGGGCTGGGGCTTGTTTCAGTGCTCTCTATTCTGATCCAATCTCTATTTGTCTATCCCTGTACTAGTAACACACTATATTAAATATATAATATAGTTCAATATCCAGGGGAGCAAGTACTTCCTCCTTGTTATTCTTCAAATGTGTCTTGGTTATTCTTGGCCCTTTGCATATTTTTATAAATGGCAGAATCAGCTTGTCAGTTTCAAAAATAAAACCTGTTGAGATTTTAATTGGCAATGCATTGAATCTGTAGATCAGTTTGGGAATTACTGACATCACTGCAATACTGAATCTACCAATCCAAGAACGTGATATATCTCTCCATTTATTTAGGTCATCTTTAATTTATCACAATAATATTTTATGGTTTTTGCATAAGGTTCTTGGGCATATTTTGTGAGACTTATTCCTCAGTATTTGATACTTTGGAAACACTGAAGATAATATTAAAATATATATTTATATATGGCATATACACATATGTAGAAATTCAATTAAATTTCATACGCTGACCATGCCTCCTAAAGTGTTGGTATTACAAGTGTGATCCCAGCCTGTAATCCCAGCTTGAAAGGACCAGGTAGTCGCTTCTGGAATATCAGTGAAATCTGTCATGGGATGAACTAGAAGATCTTTAAGATTATATAGGGATTTAGGTTTAACATGACATATCAAGCATTTACTTAAGTTTCCTGCAGAAGCTATCAATTGTGAAATCCTAACCATAATGCTATCTTGCTATGCATAAACAGAAAGATGGCACAGAAAAAAAGAGGAAAAGGAACAAAGGTTTCATGATGACAAGGAAGAAAAATCTTGGCTAGGTGAGGTGGCTCATACTTGTAATCCTAGCACTTTGGGAGGCCAAGGCATGAGGATCACTTGAGGCCAGGAGTTCAAGACCAGTCTGGACAATATGGAGAGAGCCTGTCTCTACAAAAAATAAAAAAAAAATAGCCAAGCATGGTGGCGTGTGTGCTTGTAGTCACAGCTACTCCAGGGGCTGAGATAGGAGGATTGCTTGAGCCTAGGAATTTGAGGTTACAGTGAGCTATGATCTGGCCACTACAGTCCAGTCTGGGCAAGATCCTATCTCTAAAAAAAAGAGCCGGGCACAGTGCCTCATGCCTGTAATCCTAGCACTCTGGGAGGCGAAGGCGGGCAGATCGTTTGAGCTCAGGAGTTCGAGACCAGCCTGAGCAAGAGCGAGACCCTGTCTCTACTAAACATAGGAAGAAATTATACGGACAGCTAAAAAAAATATATATATATAGAAAAATTAGCCTGGCGTGGTGGTGCATGCCTGTAGTCCCAGCTACTTGGGAAGCTGAGGCAGTAGGATCGCTTGAGCCCAGGAGTTTGAGGTTGCTGTGAGCTAGGCTGATGCCATGGCACTCTAGCCCAGGCAACAGAGTGAGACTCAAAAAAAAAAAAAAAAGAGAGAGAGAAAGAGAGAAAGAGACAGAGAGAAGAGAAATCTTGATCCGTGTGATCTTGAGAAAGCTATCTACTTCTAGGATGTCATCTGTTTCTGGGAAGAAACCTCTTTGGTCAGTTTAACCTCGAGGTCTCCAACAGGTATACAGTCTCAAGAGTCTTGAGGGGTGCTTTTGAGTTGAGAGGTGTGGACCCAAGACTTGCGGCTCTGAAGTTTTGCTAGTGTGGGTGGTATGGTTCCTTCCCACAGAGTTCAAGGGCAGTCTTTCTCTGCTGTCATTTCCAGAAGACCCAATCCCTAGGTTCTTGATCTTGAAAGGTTTGGCTGTCCTCAGTTGGTAAATTACCTTTTACCTGGTGAAAGTACACTTGGGCATAATGCATCAAAGCCTTGCCATATTTAGTCATGTCAGTGTTTATAAGAGCAGGAGATATATGAGGTTCTATTAGGGGCACAGGTCTTTCAGTGACTATGTCACAAAGGGTTAATTTGTGTTTTCCAGTAGGGGTGGATCTGATGGCTATGAAGGCCAACAGTAATACCTTTGGGCAAAGCAATCAATCGATTCAGTTAACTTTGCCAATTTCACATTTAAATTGCCATTTGTTCTTTCTACCTTCCCAGAAGATTGAGGATCACAGGGACAAAAGTAATGCCATTGTGTTTGTAATACCTTATTTAACTATTTTATAACTTGTCTATCACTGGAGATTTCTCCAAGAATGCCCCATAAAGGAAACACATTTTCTAATGACCTTTAGCTACTGTTACAGCATCAGTCTTCTTGCATGAGAAAGCTTCTATCCAACCACAGAATATACAGATTATTACAAGAACATTTTGATATCCCATTGAGAGTGGCAATTGAATGAAATCCATGTGTAAGTGTTCAAATGGTCCAGCGGATAGTAGAAATATACCATCTCGGGTTTTTATATTATCTTACAAGAATTATGGGTTTAACAAACCAAACATTGATTATAAACCACTTTATCAATTCTAGAACAGTCACCACAGCAATATTTTTTCATAATTTCATTTCATCGACTCCATGATGAGTTACAGAATACAGAGCTTGCAATGATGAAAGCTGTATGGACTCAGCAAGGACCAGATGGCTGTCTGGGTCCACAATGAGTCCATGCTTAACACTGAATTCATATCCTTTTAAAAGTCAGTTTTGTTTCTCCAGCATAACATTGATTATTAAATAGGTTATCATATGTAATTAAACTTGGATCAATCTTCTGGAGTTCCTTCAAACTACATATCTTAACCATTTAAGTACTAGCTGACTTAGCATGAAAATCTGCCAAAGTAGCACTTCCTTGGTATTCAATTCATTCTTATTCTGCTTGATGTTGGGTTAGCAGTTTTAAGAAATAGTTTCTTCATTAGATTCCAGGAAATCCCTACCCAGTCCAATGGTATGATCTTAAAGTTATCAGAAACCTGTACTTGTCAGAGTCCTTTCTATGAATCTTTTCAAAGATGAAACACTGTAGGGTTTTTTGTTTGTTTGTTTGTTTTTAGGTTCCCAAACTTTAAATTTATAATTGGTTTCAACAGCTTTCAGGAAAGTACCAGAGTAAAACAAGTAACTCTTTGTGAATGACAAGGCTTAAAATGGCCTTGCTTAAAGATCTGATGAGAGTTTGCTATAACGCAGCTGACAAGGAAATTTTATTATTTCTGCAACATATAATACTTTAAGATGACTAGAATTATAACCAGGAGTATCAGGTTTCTAGGAACTTCATACGATTTCTAAAGCATGTATCAATAACATTCCCATTTAATATGACTTTAAGATGGTTCAGCATCACTTATTACGTGATAATGCTTCCTGTGCAATTTAATACGTCAAACAAACTTAATTAGTTTAACACCTCTTTTTTATAAAGAGAGAGAAAAAATTTCTTTAATACATTTCAGGAGCCCATCTAGACGCTCCCAAAGTTAGTTCAAGGTCAAAGTTATTAATTTAAAATTTGATTTGCGGAAGTTGTCAAAAATATGAAAAAACTTAAAACACTTGATTACAATAGGATCACAGGTCACTGTGAAATAACATTTATTCCTTTAACTAGAGTAATCATTAAAAGACTTCAAAGACAATACATAAAGCCATGCAGTCGCAGGAAAAATCTTGGCTCTTTTAACAGAGAGCTCAGTTTTCTCAAGCAGGCAAAGACCTAATAAAGACAACATGATTGGTACTAATTGATCAACACTAATGTGCACGTATGGGAAGTAACATTCATAGGGTGTCTAGCAGGTGGGAGGGGGGAGAAGGGGATGGGTCAATCCACACCTAACAGAGGCAGATGCGGTGTGTGCTGTCTGGGGGATGGGCATGCTTGCGGGGCAGTACAAAAGCAATTTATGTAACCAAAGTGTGTGTACCCCTGTAATACTCTGAAATAAATTTTTTTAAAAAAAGACAACATGAAGCACAAGAAATTATCCTGATACAACACAAAATCTTTGTTTCCTAGGCCAATTATCTAGCAGGTAAAGAAAAATCTTTCGCAATTTTTCATTAAGAGCAGACCAATACTCCAAGAAAACCTTGTTGTTTTAACGTAGGAGACCAATTTTTAGTTCTACATCAGTATATTTTTTATATTAATGCTCAATTTTACAAAACCCATAGATAATTACCTTCAAATTTTAGCCAGCTTGATCATACATAGAACTCCCTTCCCAAGATTCTTCTCCCACAAACCTTCTACAACTTTCTTATATCCATTCGGTTTCTGTCCTATTACTCTTCCTCTTTCTTCTTGTGGAACAACCAGTCCTTTTACTTTAAGGCAACTATCACTCTCTCTTTTTCCCTTAACAAAACACACCCTCATACTTTATAGCTTTTCTTACCAAAACACAACTTACTTCTTTGTATACTTGCAGAATTGTTTCCCTTATTATTTCTGATAATTTTAGTTACATATATTAATTGGAATTCTTAATTCTCAGTAACTTTAATTTCCAGTGAAAACTAGTAAGTAAGCAATTGTGAACCATCTGTTACACCAGCATTAGGCAAATTGACAAATCTATGAATCATAATTTCTAGAAGCATGTGCTGTCTCGTAGTACAGTTTTTCAGTATAACACAAAACATGTTTACCAACAGATCCAACTATCTTTAGTCTCTCTGTAATAGGAAACTATAGGAGAGGCAAAATTTTATCTCTGTCCTCTTAGGGGTTTTGGCTAGGCCTGAAAATTAAATTGTTTGTAATGATGAGGTCCCCTTGGTTCCTGTAGCTGTTGTAGCTGTAAAGATATGTGCCTGTTTGCTTTAAGTAAGGAGTTTTACTTCTGTGACCACTGTAATTCTAAGCTATCTTTGGTAACGTTCACTTATTTTTCTAGAAAAGCATGGGTTCTCAGTCCATAGTTCTTATACATAGAATTGGCAAGAGTTACAGATAGAGGAGTTGCAAACTCCCTGTGTTCTAGTAGCCTTACCGGAGGCCTCCTATTGGACCAGTTCAGATTTGGTTTCTTTATTGGATCCAATACATTTCTGGGCCCAGTCCAGTCAAAAAATTGCTCAAATAAAGTCAGAGAACTCAAAATGCAAATTCACAGAGCCAGATCTGAGAGGGAACTCACCCACAACCTCCAGTTGCAGCGAGAAGGCAACAGGCACAGTGGGCCTTCACTTGGTCACTCGGTGCTCCTGTGGGTCACTGAAGGTCTCTTTTGGATCCCAGTTCTGACATCAAAAACTGTTAAAAGAAAAACTTTAGACAACTTTAATTTGACAGAGTTTATCTGAACAAAGAATGATTCATGAATCAAGCAGCACTCAATTAAAAGAGGTTCAGAAAGCTCCACCCAACAGA
Organism: Lemur catta; assembly: GCF_020740605.2. Lineage (NCBI taxonomy): Eukaryota > Metazoa > Chordata > Mammalia > Primates > Lemuridae > Lemur > Lemur catta. The sequence goes on along the minus strand of NC_059132.1, from coordinate 76,294,553 downwards.
ATGAGCAGCAAGCTTTTACAGGCCAAACATAGAAGCATAGTAATCACGTGATTTGCCACAACTAGGTATCTGCCTTATTTGGGCATGGTGTGATAGGCGTTTGGTTTATTTGGGCATGGTTTGATCAGTTGGATGCCTGTGATTGGCTATGCTTGGCTATTTGTGATTGGCTGAAATCCAACTATTAGTTCCAAAAAAATACTCCTGTTAGGTTTCATTTTTTTTTTTAACATACTATGTTGGGTTGCAAATTATTATGTAAGAACTCAAATTAGGGAGACTGCCTCAGGCTAATGGCTCCTGGTTATTTAACTTAAAAAAGAGAGGTTCTCAATTTTCTTTTTACGTAAGTTATTTGTGCCTGCTTTTTTTCTTATTATCTTGCCAGAGGTTCGTCATTTTTATTAGCATTTTTGAGAAACCCACTTCTAACTTTATAGATGCTCTATTTTCTATTTCATTATTTCTAATTTTACATTACTATTTCTTCCTTCTGCTTTCTCTGGGTTTATTTTAATGCTCCTTTTCTAATTTCTTTAGGTTGTTGCCTGCACATTAATTTTCAGCCATCCTCAATCTCCAATAAATTCATTCAAGATTATCGTTTTTCATCTAAGCACTAGTTTAGCTGCTTCTAACAAGTTTTTATATGTATTTTTTCATAATTAATTTAAAAACATTTTCTAATTTCCATTTTGATTCTTTTTGGACCCATGGATTATTTATTTTATGGGAAATTATTTATTAATTTCCAAATATATGGGAATTTTTGGATTTTTTTTTTGTTTTCTACCTTCATAGCATTATGGTCATAAAACATATTCTGCATAATTTATAATTTATTATTCTCTCCTTTAAAATGTGTTGCAGTTTATTCCATGGCCCAATATACTGTCAGATTTTGAATATGTTCTGTGATTTCAGCAGCTGTTGCAAGCAGTATAGGTCCATTAAGTCAACTATATTAATTGTGTTTTTCACGATTTCCTTATCCTTACTGATCTTTTGTCTGCTCTTACATCAGGTACTAAAAGAGGTATGATAAAACTCCCACTCTGTGGATTTGTCTATGCCTCCTTGTAGTTCCATCATTTTGGCTCTATTTTTTTTTCATTTTCTAATTTTTTTATGTCATGTTATAGGTGCTTATAAATTCAGAATTTTTATCTCTTCTCAGTGAGACTTATACTAGCAAAATGTTTCTCTTTATCTATAGCAATGATTTTTTTTTGCCTTAAAGTTTATTTTGTCTGGTACCAATACAGCTATAAAGCTTTCTTTTGATAAGTGATTGCATCTGTTCACCTTACACCTTTTAGCATCCATAAGAAATGTGTCTCTCGTAAATAGCATACAATTGTTGGGCTGTTTTTAAGTCTGCTCTGATAATATTAATCTGATGGTTATAAAATTTACTCCTCATTTAATATAATTACTTGCATGTTGCATTTTAAAGTCATTGTATTGTTGCTATGGTTTGAATGTTTGACCCAAAGTTTATGCGTTGGAAACTTAATCTCCAATGTAACAGTGTTGAGAGGTGGGAACTTGAAGAGGTGATTAGGTCATGAGGGCTCTGCCCGCATGAATGAATTAATGTTGTTATCATGAGAGGAGGTTCATTATTGTGAGAGTGGGTTTGTTATAAAAGTAAGTTCTGCCCTCTCTTACTCTCTCTTGCCATGTGATGCCTTCCACCATGTTAATCAGACAGCAAGAATGCCCTGGCCAGCCCCTCCAGCTTGCACTTCCCAGCTCCAGATCCACAAGCCAATAAATTTGTTATTTTAAATTACCCAGTCTCAGGTATTTTGTTATACAGCACAAAATGGACTAAGTATTTTCTTCTTGTCTCGCCTATTTTATGTTCCATTGCTTCTCTTTTCTTGCCTTCTTTTAAATGTGGGGGTATTCTTTACCATTATATTTTTTTCTCTGTTAGTTTATTTATAAATAAAATAGTACGAGTAATTAATTGATAGCTTAAAAACTTCCAAAACACGCTGTCAACTTCTGGCAATTTTTGTAAAATGAGTACGTTATAAAAAGCTTAAAGATGCAATTGTTCTTTGCAGGAAGAAACTTTAAATTTTGGTGAATAAGTCATTTTCCTGGTAAAAATCTCAGTAACAGAGTCAAGACCTTTTGCAAAATTAAAAATCATCTCAACAATCTCTCTCAAAAAAAAAAATTGCTGGCTTGGCTTGCACCTAAGTTCCAAACACAAGTTCTCATTCATAGAAGTTGAAGGAGTTATAAAGGGGACTTCAGAGCATTAAGAACTGGACTCTGCTTAAATGCTCGAAGTTGTTTTCGAATCAGAGACCTAACGCACACATTCTAAGAATGAAGGGAAACCCGCCCGGGTGCGGAGGGCAGATTCCGGGTTAGAAGCGAGGGTCCCGGACAGACCCAGAGTATGGACCTTTCCTACGGCTGAGCCACGGTGACCGAAATCCGGTCCTCATAAGCTCGGTCCTAGCAGTCACCAGCGAGCGCGGACACACCCCTTGCAAGACGCTAGAGTTCAACTTCACCAAGAGTGGAAAGTGACGCAGGGGGGAGTCAAAAGGGGGCCCGCCCACCTCGGCCTGCAGGGGGACACAGCAGCCCCAGCGGGAGCCCAGTGCACGGTCCCCGCGGCCACCCCGGCGGCCAGCAGGCTGGAGGGGCGCTCGGCTCAGCCAAGGCTCATTGCACTCCGACGCGCAAGGTCCCGCCCTCGGGCTCCGCAGGGACTGGGATGCCCCTTCCCTTTCTGGGGGCTCCTGCCGCTCCCGAGGGCCTACCCCAGCCGGGCTTTCTCTGGTGCCCGCATTCCTGCGCAGGGAAGCACTGGCGTCCCCCACCCGTGGCTCTCTCCGCCGCCCCGCCCGGACGGAGCCACCGGGCGCCGCCGGCTGGGAGCCCGAGACGGCGCGGGGCGACGCGGCGCGGGCGGGGAGGGCCCGACGTACCTGGGAAACCGCGAGCCCCCGCCTCGCCGCGGCTTCTCGCTGCCTCCGAGCCGCGCACAGGGGAACGGGAAGTGCGAGTGACGGGGACGTCCGCGCGGCGGGGTGGAAACCGTCCCTGCCCCGGGGCACGCGCTGCCGCCCAAGGGGAGGTCCCGCGGCGCCTGCGTCTGGGCCCCGCGGCCGGGCCCTCTGCCCGCTGCGGCCACCCCGCCTCGGGCTCCGCCAGGTGAGCGCGACCCAGGCTGCGGCCCCTGAGGGCGGGTCGTGCCCGCAGGGCCAGTTCAGAGGCGGGGGTTGGGGGCTTGATGGAGGCTGCAGGGCGGAGGAAAGAGAGCTGAGACCCCACAGGGGCCTCACTCCGCCCCCAGCGCCCCTCTGGGATTTTCCAAAGCAGGCAGGTAGATTTGGCAACCGAAGGTAAGGCTAAGTGCCCAACTAGTGAGATACCATCTCACCCCAATTAGAATGGCTTTTATCAAAAAGGGATGACAGATGCTAGCGAGGATGTAGAGAAAGGGGAACCCCCAGACACTGGTGGGACTAGAAATTAGTACAGCCACTATGGAAAACAATATGGAGTTTCCTTAAACTAAAAGTAGGCTCACAGTGGCTCATGCCTGTAATCCCAGCACTTTGGGAGACCAAGGCAGGAGAATCACTTGAGGCCAGAGTTCAAGACCAGCGTGGGCAACATAACAATATAACGAGACCCCATCTCTATAAAAAATAGAAAAATTAGCCAGGTGTGGTGGTACTTGAGCCTGAGAGTTTAAGGCTGCAGTGAGCTATGATCAGGCCACTGCACTCCAGCAAGGGCAACAGAGAGAGACCCTGTCTCATAAAAAACAAAGCAAACAAAAAAAAAATGAAAAAATAGAACTACCATGTGATCTAGCGATTTCACTAAGTATATAGCCAAAAGGGAGGGAATCAGCATATCAGTATACTGAAGAGATATCTGCACTCCTTTGTTTATTGCAGCATTATTTGCAATAGCCAAAATATGAAATCAATCTTACTGTCCCTCAACAAATGAGTGGATAAAGAAAATGTGATATATATACACAATGGAATAATATTCAGCCATAAAAAAGAATGAAATCCTGTCACTTGCAGCAACATGGATGGAAGCGGAAGTCATTACACTAAGTGAAATAAGCCAAGCACAGATAGACAAATATCACATGTTCTCACTCACATGTGGGAGCTAAAAAAGTGGATCTTGTGGAGGCAGAGAGTAGAATGATGGTTCCCAGAGGCCAGGAAGGAGAGGGGTGAGGTGGGGACGAAGAGAGGTTGATAAATGGGTATAAATACACAGTTAGATAGAATATGACATGGTGCTCAATAGATCCGCAGGGAGATTATAGTTAACATGAATCTATTGCACATTTCAAAATACCTACAAGAGAACAATTCAAATGTTCCTAGCATAAATAAAAAACAAATATTTAAGATGATAGATATCCCAATTACCCTGATTTGATTACATGAATGTGTCAATTCATGTAGAATATATGAAATAGAAAATATGTATATCTATTACATATCAATAAAAAATTTTAAATCTTAAAAAACTATACTTTGTTTATACTTGTGGTTTTAATCTGAAAATTTTGTTTGTAGAAACATGTACTGAAACATTTATGTAATATATTGAAACATTTAAGAGAGCTTAAAGTTACCATACTTAAAAGTTTATTAGTTATATAGGAATTATTTAAGAACCCAGGAAAATTTTAAGTTAGACAACTGAGATACTTAAGGAGGATATCAAATATATTACATTTATAAATGCAGTTAAAAATATTTCAAAGTTTAATTAGCTAAATTTGTAAATAGGACCAAATGTAAGTAAGCCACAGTCCCTTTTAAAGTGATTTTTAAATTGTGGTAGATTTATGAATAGCAAGTCGAACCTAAAAGCTTAAGGAAGGACACAATACTAAATGTGTCAATTTAGTAATTCAGATACAGAATCATAAAGGCAAAGCAAACTTCTGAATTAGCTCTGCTGCAGACAAAAATTTTCAAGGATATTTTAAAAACTGCCAACATTGACAAGATTAAATGTGAGTTCCTAAAGAAAAATCTACCAAGTCCTTCCTTCCTCCCCTGTTAACTGCTGCTCTTCCTCTTCTTCCCGTCCCCACCCCTTCCTCTGACCTCAGTGAGGGCCACGTCTGCCAGTCTGTTCCTGTGTGTCCCGCCACCGTCCTCTGCTCTTCCTTAAACTGTGGTCTCTGTGAGCTTTCAGCCACTGACACAGATATGACTGTGTGTACATTATTTGCCATTTAACAGGTGTAGCCCACTTGGACTACTAAGAGACGATCTGTGCTAAATCATAGTTTGTGTCATGAGATTAAATCTACTTTTTCATGGTGTTTCATGGTGCTCCACAAGAGCATCATCAGATCCAGGAACCCCCCCTCTCTGATCAAGTGTGAAAATCACTGACTATTATTTCCCAATATTTTGTAAGAAAAGCACTTCCTCCAAGGCTCTGGGCTCTTGCCTTTGGACCACACCATCCTCATGTCCTCCTTACCTCTGTCACCACCTGCTCACCTCCTGGTTACTTCCTCTCACTTTTTGAAGACCCTGGCACCTGCTCATAGTCTTCTTCTTCCCAAGATCTTCCAGGAGCCCCGGTGGCTTCACTGTTCCCAAACATGACCCACCTGACACCCTGGCCTCTCGGTTCCTTTACCTCCTTCTCTGCAGGGATCTTCTCCTCTATGCCACTTTATTACTCACAGTTGTCCAACCTTCAAAACCTCCTGCATCTTGATCAGAGTCCACTGACCCCTCCTCTTTTCCCAATCCATTTGTCCTCTCATTTCTTCCCAGGAAAACACTTGGTACAAGCTGGAGCTCACAGCACAAGGGCCAGCAGATCTCTGGGTTTCCCGTTCTCTTGGCATTGCATGGAGACTCATACCTGGCTCCCAAATTTCTAGCTGCACCAGCAGATGGATCCTGCCCATTTTTATAGGGGAGGAGGCGCAGAAAACAGCCTGGGTGAGGCTACCAGATAGTCTGCACATGAATGCCAGCCCCTCAGGGGTGCTGGGGGTGAACCTCTCCAGGGAAGTTCAGATGGTGCACATCCTTTCTTACTGGCTTTTGGAAGAGCTCCCAGACTTAAGAATCTTTCTAACACCCTTGCCAAAACCAGGGACTCTCTTTCCAGTGGTGCTGCCAAACACGAGGTTGAAGGAGAGGGTTTTACCTCACCCCAGTCTCCATTGGTCTTCCCTGTTCTTCAATATGAACAACTGGTGTTTTCTTAATATAATTAATGTGAAATACCATATAAAATGTTTCAAGCCCTCCTGTCCCCAAATCAAATTGCCACTTCTAAAGACCAACCAAATAAAAATTTAGAGACACCACTGTCCCTTTTCGTTATGTCTGTTTCTCCTGTGTAACAAAACCTCAACCCTGAAAGAACCCTACAGCCTCTTTCTTAGAGACCAAGCACTCTATTACAATTCTCTCTGCAGTGCTAGCTCAGCTTGCTCCAGCCTCCTCCAGCCACTGGCAGCCTCTGCCTCCTCATGCCCTCATATTTCACAGAGAAAATTGGAGCCATCCACAGAAATCCCCTCAACTTCCCACTCGTGAACTTCTACCCACACCCATCCTCTATCCTCCTGCTACAGTAGCAGAGGAGACCTCCAAGTGGGGTCAGTCCCCTTGTCCAATGTGGATGTTACCTAGACGCACTGCTTACCATCCCATCTCTCTTCTGGGTTCTACCGCTCCGTCTCAACCAGATCATTCCTACCAGCATTTACACATGCTCAAGTCTCATCCAGATTTATTTTTAAAAATGAGCAATAACAACAACAAAAACCTTGCATCTCCTTCAAGCTTCTCTCTTTCTCTCTCCCCTTCGTAGCCCAACTCCTCTAAAGAGTTCTCTATATTTACTGTCTCTGTCTCCGCTCCTCCTGCCCAGTGTCCACGCCATTCCGGTCTGGCTTCCACCTCATCAGTGCACCCAAACAACACTTGCAAAGGTCCCCCAGGACCACTGTGCTGCTGACTCTCCCACACATTGTTTAGTCCTCATGTTGCTTCAGCTCTCAGAGCAGGTATCACTGCTGGCCGCGCCTTCCTTCTTAGTCACTGGCTTCCTTTGCTTGTATGACCACACATACTTAGTTTTCCTTTTCAACTCTCCTTTTCAAGCTTAACCTTCCCTACCTCATTTCCCAAGTCTAGGTCCGAGGCCACTTCTCACTGGTTGCTTTCTTCTTAAAGAATCTCATCTATGCCCATCTATAAGCCAATAACTTTCCAATTTAAGTCTCTTGCCCAGACATCTCATCTGAACTCCAGACATAAATAGGCAACTGCCTACTTGAGATACTTGTCCACTTGGCTGTCTCAGAACATGTCCCCTCAACATGTCCCGATCTGAGCTCATGATATTTCTTGCCAAGGCTGGTCCTCTTCTGGTGTTCTTTACTTTAACTTGCGGTACCATTATCCATCCAGGTGTATCTGCTGCAGCACTTAGTCCTGCTGATTTACCTTGAATCTATCCAATTCTTTTTATTCCCACTACCATCATCCCAGTTCAAGCTTCACCTCTTGCCTGGAGCACAAAAACCACCTTCTCACTGGGCTCATCTACTGAGTCTTCTCTGTAGCCTCTTCTCCACACCGCATCTAGAGCAGCCCCAGCTAATTAAAATATAATGGGAGCCACAAACGCAAGCCACATATGTCATTTTAAATTTTTTGATAGCTTCATTTAACAACAAACAGGTAAAATTGATATTATACCCAAAATATTATCACTTCAAGATATAATCAGTATTTTTAAATTGATTGAATATTTTATTCTTTTTTTCGTACTATCTGTGAAATCCAGTATATATTTTACATTTGCAGCACATCTCTAGTAAGACTGGCAATATTTCAAGTGTTCAGCAGCCACATGTAGCTAGTAGCTACCATATTGGACCGTAGAAATCTTCAGTGATCTTCTCACAATGAATTGTGAATGTTTCACCCCACCCTATGTTTAAGCTTTTCTGTGGCATCCAGTTGTTCTTAGGATTAGGATCCAAATATTTAACACAGCCTACAAGGTGCTGCAAGGTCTGAGGTGTGGCTTTTGCTTACGTTTTGGTCCCTGCCCCTTCTCCCCCTCACCATCCTGTGCCAGCCACACCAGTCTGTCGGCATGTCAGACACACAGAGTTTCCACCCACCACAGACCCTTTGCATATGCTGTTCCCTCTGTGGTGAATGCTCCCCTCTACCACTACCCCTTCCACTACCATCACCACCATCAATTATCACCTCCACCACCACCATCACCACCACCACCTGTCGTAGACAACACTCATTCTCTTCAGGTCTCCACTCAGCTTCACTTCCCTGACTCTTCAGTCTAGATACGTGTTTCCTTCCCTTCCCAGCGTCTGGCTCAGTTTGTAACTACCTTCCTGTTTGTGCGATTGACGCCTGTCTCTCTCACTAGGCCATGACCAGGACTGCTGTTTGGTTCAGCTCACCATTGCCTCCTCAGTGCTTGCCCTAGTGCCTCGTACAAAGCAGTTGTTCAATAAAATGCCTTTGAATCAGTAACTGAATAAACAAAAGTAATTAGGAGGCTGGGCACAGTGGCTCATGCCTGTAATCCTAGCACTCTGGGAGGCCAAGGCGGGACGATCGCTTGAGGTCAGGAGTTCAAGACCAGCCTGAGCAGAAGTGAGACCCCGTTTCTATGAAAAATTAGCCAGGCATGGTTACGCATGCCTGTAGTCCCAGCTACTTGGGAGGCTGAGGCAGGAGGATCACTTGAGCCCAGGAGATTGAGGCTGTAGTAAGCTACAACGACACCACTGCATTCTAGCTGGGGCAAAGTGCCAGACTCTGTCTCAAAAAAAAAAAAAAGTAATTGGGAAATAAAGAACTATAAAAACAGGGCACAGAATAGAGTGTGAAGGGAGGAGGAGAAGTCAGTAAACACTGTGAAGTTTCACAGGCAGATCCAAAGTGGGGTTGGGGAGTGGGAGGTAATTACCTCTGTTGAACCCTGTCTTGAGCTAAGACCCCTGCTAGTTGTTTTAGGTGTGTTTGTTTAATCCTATAAGAAGTCTATGAGACAAGTATTATCTGCATTTTAGTCAAGGGGTCTCAGAAGAGTTCAGAAACTTGTCAAGTAACTTAGGACGGGAACCTCCCTCTGTCTGATTTCAAAGCCCACATGCCATATATTTCACTAGATCTCCATAGACCAACTTTTCCTGCTTCATTATCTTGTTATTCAAAGAGAACATAACCCAACACTCAAATAATACAAAAGGCTGGTGTTTTTATAGTATGTTTTCATGTCTTTGTTCCTACTTTGTTACACTTTTTTTTAATACAAATGTCGCCCAAATGGATGGTGCAATTCAGGTATGATTGCCTCATATGAGAAATTTAAGCAAAAACAAACCTTCCCTGAAGCAATGTCATTTACTATTTTTACTCCAAGAAGGAAGTTAAATGATGATTGAATAATGGCTCAGGTATGAGAAACCACTCAAATGCCAGTTGATTTTCCCTCCTATTGGAGTGAGGTTAGGCATATAATATGCTTAACAGAATGTTTGGCACAGAGAAGGAACTCAATAATTGTTAGCTTTTATCATCATCATCATCATCATCATCATCATCATTCCTGGCCTGCAACATAGTGAGAAATCTTCATTGCAGCTTTTCACTTACTTCTTGCTCATATACTAAAATACAGGATCTTTAAAATATGCTATACTGGCTCTAACAGACTCATTCCGAATCACTGACCCAAATCAGCTTCTGAGTTGATTCAAGGCAGCCATCAACTGTGGCCCACATGCCACAGATCCAAAGCTGTGACCACTGGCTCCCGGGACCCAGCACAATCCAATCAAGTCCATCCTCCACAGCACCCTGGGAGCAACGCAGCATAACTCGTCAGGGCAAGTGGTTTGCAATCAGACAGACTTGGGTTCAAATCTCGACTCTCCAACATGTTAGCTTTATAACTGAGCAGATCACAAGACTCAGTATTCACATCTGTTAAATGGGCATGATAATTCTTATCCAGAATACAGTGCCCAGGATCTGGTAAATGGCTAGTGTTAGCTATTATTTTCAAGAAAGGCCTCAGGAATTAAACTATGGGAACTTAGTTCCATCTCTAGTTCACAGTAGGACCAGCCAGTCTAATCAAATTCTTGATGGATCAGGATGAAAAATTTATCCTCGGGGACAAATCATACAATCACTTACTTTGCTCACAGTCAACTTTCTATTTCTTGATTCAAGTAGCCAATACCCTCAAGCCCCCCGAATCTATTGAGATTAGTGATGGCATCGCCAAGTAACTAGGGAACAGCAGGAATATTGCCTTGCCAACCTTGTGCATGCTATGAGTACAGTGGGGTCTTAGTCCTACCTTAAGTTTTCATTTGGTCAAACTGTTCAGATTGGCTTTTAAAAGCATAGGATGCCATAACTCTTGTTTGTTGTGAGAAATACTCTTCCAACACGACATTGGAACATTTCTGGTAATATGGAGGTAAAACAGAGGCAGTGTGCATAGTGGTTGGGAACAGAGACCCTGGGCCATCGTGCTAACTGTACGATCCTAACCAAGTCGTCATCTCAGTAAAATCAACTTTATAGGGTTTTTATGAAAATTAGGTGAGGTGGCACATGTAAAGCACAAACAGTGCCTGACATTTGGAAGTGCTAGATATGAGCTGGTTTGTAAGTAGAGCCATATGCACACATGTATTTGTTTTATTAAAAAAATCAAGTGCAGAAACAAAGTTGCCTATCAATAGATGAGGTCTGTCCAGAAAGCATCCAGCCATGTGATATGAAAAATAGAGACATTTATTGAAGAAGATACAAGAAATATTGTACACAGGACAATGATGCCTCAGTCCTTTTCAAAGTAGGCATCTTGGGACCTCACACAGTTTTCCCAGGGTCTCTTAACCTAACTAACCCGCACACATTCAGCATTCTCAGGTGTTCTGCTTGTTGCAGGCCTTCCAGAACGTGGATAACTTTCAACCAATTTTCGACCATCTTTGAAGTGTTTGTGTGACACTTTTATCTGCGCTGCACTCATTGCATCGTCCCCGAAAGCTTTCTGAATCATCCGAATAGTTTCCACGGAGGAATGTTCAAGCATAATGCAAAATTTGATGCAGATTCGTTGCTCTACTCGCTCAGCCATTTAGAATGTGACGGCCACATAGTACACACGCTCACTCAACGGTGTCTATCGCCCCACTACCTAGTACAGTGAGGTTGTCACTGTTGACGCATGCGCATCCCAGTCCACTCTCCAGTCCCCGCTGCCAGGTTACAATGATGTGGTGCAAACCATTCTTATTATATTAACAATGGCTGGATACTTTGTAGACAGACCTCGTATAAGCAAAAACGTTAGAGATATGAATAATGATAATAACAGGTTAGCAAAAGTACACCATTATGGGGGTGAATGAGACGAGAAAAGAAAATTGTAGGTCAGTTAACAGAGGAACTTTAGACTCAGGAAACTGCAGTTTCAAAGCTGTGAAGACAAAGAATAAAGATTATGAGAGAAAATTAAACAATGTGAATGGGAGCAGATATCTGGGTAGATTTTCCCACCTTGTCCTAAAAAGCGATTTGTTTCTAAGACCATAAGCCAGTTACCAGGAAAATGACCATGTAATGATTGCCTCTCTGAAAATTAGTTCCCAAGCCTGTCCTGTTTCTAGCCTGCTGAAGGTATAATCCCCAACGTGGACCAAATATAAGATCACTGACCCTCCCCATCATTTTACTCTTGAAGAGACAGACTAGTTTTTTCCTTGAGGGACCTGGAAAGGACCAACTGGATAAAAATTCTTTCTAGAAATTGTACCATAGAAAGGGTTTGCTTGGATTAATAAGCCCCTTTGGTAAAAAGGCAATTATATTAAGGAATGTAAATATTATTGGGCTTTCAGTCATTCACATTTTAGTATGAATTAGTCCAATCACACTGTTTTCTTCTTGCCAACTAGAAGAGCTCAGTTTCTTTCAGGAAGTGAGAACACTGATGGCCTGAGGAGATTAGAAGGTAGTGCCTCGCAGAGATTCAGGTGGGACAGTACAGGGGAAAGTATTTGGGAGGAAGGAGGGCCCCTCAGAAGTAGAGAAACAGGGTTCAAGAAAGTGGAAGGGACAGAGAAAGGGGCTGGGGAGGAACCCATTAATGAGTTCCATTTATTTGTAGAAGTGTTTTGCCTCTTCATCAAGTGAGGCCTCCAAGGCCCAATCTGCAGCCCAACAATAAATTATCGCTTCTCTCTCAGAGAAGAGGAGACATGGCACTTGGCTTGGAAAAGAAAGGGACATTCCTTTCTTCTCCAAGAATGAGGGATGACTCTGCTGAGAAAGTTTTCTCTGGCACTCAAAGCAGCAATGGAAGATTTTTGTTCCGTTTTAAGCCTCAGAAAGTTGCATAACTGGGCCAACAACAGCTGTGCCAGGAACTGGTACAGGGTGACTCTGTCTTGCCCAGACTGTCTAGGGAGTGACTACATTAAAACTCAGCTCTTGCATAATATGCTTCATAGAAATGCCAATTCTAGGAAATGAAAGTGACTGCTGCAGAGAACCTGAACTTCCTACACTGTGGAAACTGCCCCGTGCCAGGGCAATCCCCCGCAGCAAGCCAGTTCAGAAAGAAGGGTAGCAGAGGGAAGATGGGAAGAGAGCAGTAAACAGCAAGCGCCTACTGGGTGCCAGACACATGTTTTCAATTAACAAATGTTTATTCCACATGCTCTTTTTTCAGGCATGGTGCTAGCTGCTGGGGTTAATAGCAAGAAAGTCCCGGTCTCTGCCCCCAAGAAGCTCACAATCTAGAACAAGTCATTCCAGGGCACAACATGAGCAGTGTTACACACGAGGCTGAAGTCTCTTGGCATCCCTATGAAAGAACTGTTATCCCCATCGAGCAGATGAGTCACCCAAGGCTGAGAGAGATTAGAGATGCTAGTCAGAGTGTAGTCAGGATTTGACCATCAGACATCTCACTCATTCCAAAACCCATGTTCTTTCCATCAACTAAGTTAAGTGTCTGCTATGTGCATGTTGCCAGGGTGAGGCCTCGAATAACAATTTACTCTTTGCACAGAGTTCTGAAACCCAGGGGTTAACTTGATCAGGTCCGCCTGGCCTGCTTGTTCTTGCTCACTAGCTTTTATTTTTTTTTTTTCCTTTTTTCATAAAACTGAAGGCCACAGTAGCCGAAGGCTGCACTCCTAAACACTAAAACCTAACTCTCACTGGCTACTTTATAGATAATATTCATAAGTCACCATGGTAATTAATGGTCCTTTCAGTTGTTTTTCAGGAACTTGGGCCAGCTTCTGTCCAGTTCAAACCAGTTGAGACCATGAATCCTCCAACTGGGCCTGCACAGCTGCCAAGAGATGGCCTTTGGAAGTTGGAAAGTCAAAACTCCACCCTCAGATCATGCTAATGCCGCCATTTCTGTATATATGTCCTATGAAAGGCCATGAACCCCAACTACATTTGTGCAGAACAAACCTGTGACTTCATTTTACCCTGCTGTCAATCATCTTTCCCTATACCTTAGACCACCCCATGTCCCTAACCCATAAATAGTATAGTGTCTAGAGTCTGACGTATAGAGTCTGGAGTCTGTTGTCTGTTTTCTGGAATCTAAAGTCTGGAGTCTGCTGTCTGTTGTCTGCTTCTGTTTTAGGCAACCTCAAACTCCTCAGCTCAATCGATCCTCCTGCCTCAGCCTCCTCAGGAGCTGGGACTACAGGTGTATGCCACCACACTCAGCTGTATTTTTAGGCAAGACAGGAATCTAAAAAGTTTAATCTGCATTCTTTCTGCTTCCCCATTTCTACCAACACTTTGTGAACTGTGTTCAGTTGCATAACAATAGTACCAATAAGGGTGTGAATAATGGTTTTTAATTTAAAAACCATTTTAGTTTCAGTCAGACTATTTCAGAATTCAGACTGCAGACTACAAACTTTAGACTCCAGACTCCAGACTTTAGACAACAGATCCCAGACAACAGACTCTAGACAACAGAACCAGACAACACACAACAGACAGACTGGGTGCGGTGGCTCACACCTGTAATCCTAGCACTCTGCGAAGCCGAGGTGGGAGGATTGCCTGAACTCCGGAGTTTGAGACCAGCCTGAGCAAGAGCAAGACCCCATCTCTACCAAAAATAGAACAATTAGCCAGGAGCAGTGGTGTACGCCTGTAGCCCCAGCTACTTGGGCAGGAGGATTGCTTGAACCCAGGAGTTTGAGGTTGCAATGAGCTACAATGACGCCATTGCACTCTAGCTGGGGTGAAGAACAAGACTCTGTCTCAAAAAAAAAAAGAGAGAGAGAGAAAGAAAGACAAGAAGGATGGATGGAAGGAAGAAAGGAAGGAGGAGAAGGGAAGGGAGGAGGAAGAGGAGGAAATCTGGCCATTTGCAACAACATGGATGAATCTAAGGGACATTATTAGGTGAAGTAAGCCAGGCACAAAAAGACAAATACTGTGTGATCTCTCTTATATGTGGAATCTAAAAAAGTTGGACTCATAGAAACAGAGTAGAACAGTGGTCACCAGGGGCTAAGGGCTGGAGGAATTGGGGGGATGTTGGTCAAAGGGCACATACTTTCAGTTAGAAGGTGAATAAGTTCTGGAGACCTAGCGTACAGCATGGTCAGTATAGCTACTAATAATATATTATATACTTGACATTTGCTAAAAGGGTAGATCTTAAGTGTTCTCAACACACACACACAAGAACTATGTGAAATGATGGATATATTTATTAGCTTGATTGTGGTGATCATTTCACAATGTATACAAATATCAAAACATCTCATTGTATACCTTAAATATATACAATATTATTTGTCAATCATATCTCAATAAAGCTAAAAAAACAAAAAAAGGCATTTTAGAAAATGATTGAAGAGGCAACTTGCAAATAAGAGTGGTTACAATGCTGAATGCTTGTCTGCCTCAGAAGCTTTAGAGAAAACCAGATTATGTTACATTGTGCCTTTCTTTATGTTCTCCTTGGATTCAAGTCAAAGTATATGTACATATTTTATATAACTAAGTCTGTTTTATATCTAAACATTATTCCACCTAGTACTTTTTGTGTGTACAATGTCATCCTGTTCTTACTCAGTTTTGGATTTTTCCCAGTTTTCCAGACTTTTCTGGGCTGTGAAAGTAGAAACTACGTACAAATGTGAACCTACAACTGTGTGCATAGTTGTAGCTATATTTAACTGCCTTATTATTCTTTGGAGATACAGTCTAAATATTTAATAAGACACTATATCCTGAAAGTATGGTAAACATACTCTTTCTGGTTATACTAGAAACTATTGGTTGGTTTCTTCCGAATATTCATTCTGCCCAGAAACAAAAGCTTAGGCAATGAATCCAACTACAAATGAGAAATACTTTTCCCTGCTTTCTTTAAAATGAGGTATTGCCATATGACTAGACAATCTCCATTCATCCAACCTAATGGATTTGATTTGAGATGGAGGCATTGGGGCATTTTCTTATGGACTATCTGTTCAATAATCTTCATATCAGCCTTGGAAGATAGGGAGAGAGTGTGTCTCTCTAGGGCAGGGGACAGGTTTCCCTTCTAGCTTTATAAGATACAGTACCTCCAACGGAGCAAAGGGCAGTCATGCTTACTGCCCAATTTGAAAGATTTTGGGGTCCCTAATCTCAGGATTATTCTCTTGTAACACAACCCACTGTGTGTGCATTGCAGGTACCACCTGGCCCATTCTGCATCATCCCAGGAATCTGGGGTCAATGAGCCAGTACAAAATACTGCCACTGTAGCTGCTGCCATTGTTGTGAGTGATATAAATAGCCCTTATCTCTAACCCAGAAGTCCAGTGTTTTCTGTCAGCATCCATGAAGCTGTGCCAGGCTAACTGGGTAGCTTGAAAGTGGGGAAAATCTCAGACACTTCACTGTTCTTCACAGCAGTGTATGAGTTTCCCGTGGCTGCTGTAACAAATGTCCACAGATTTAGTGCTTAAAACAACACAAATTTATTGCCTTATAATTCTAGGGGTCAAACATCCAAAATGAGTCTTACTAGACTAAAACTAAGATGAAGCTGGCAGGGCTGCATTCCTTTCTATTAATAAAGACTCCAAGGACAAGTCTCTTTCCTTGCCTTTAGCACTTCTAGATGCTGCCTGCATTCCTTGGCTTGTGTCTCCTTCCTCATTTCTCAAATCTAGCAGCATGATAGCTCCAAAACTCTCTCTGACTCTGACTCTCTGGCCTCCCTCTTTCACTTATAAGGACACTAATGATTACATTGGGCTTATGCAGATAATCCAGAATAGTCTCCTCATCCCCAAATCAACTGACTACCATCATTAATTCCATCTGCAACCTTAATTCCTCTTTACCATGTGCTATGGTCTGAGTGTGTCTCCAAAATTCATATGTTGAAATGTGATCGTATTCAGAGGTGGGGTCTTTAGGAGGTATTTTTAGATATTTTAGGTATTTTAGGAGGGTAGAGTCCTCATGGATGGGATTAGGCCCCTGATAAAAGGGTTTGAGACAGTGGGTTCATGCTCACCAGCTCTTCTGCCATGTGAGGACACAGCCTTTGTCCCCTCTGGAGGATTTGGCAACAAGGCACCATCTTGAAAGTGTTATCTCCAAAACAGATGGGTTTGTTTACTGGGCAGGTATCAGGCCAATAGACACAGCCAAATTGGTTCTAGCAAGGGGATTTTATTACTTGACACAAGTAAGGAGCACACTGGGAATAGTTCCCAAAGCAGTGTAAAAGGTTGGTTTTATAGTCAGAGGGTAATGAGGTATAACCTGACAGGATCTTGCGATGGCAAGAGTGCTCTGACTGGATCCTGCCATGGGTTGACATCAGAGCTTGACCTGATTGGATCCTAGATCCCACCATGCAGTGTGTTAATTCAGTCCCTGCTCCTGAGTCTGAGAACTTAGGTTCCCCCTGTGGGTGCATGCTTGGTTTATCTGGGCATGCTCCAGTTATGTGACCTTCAACCTGGGAGTCCATGGCAACTGAAAAATAACTCACAACTTTGTTACATAAAAGTTGAACCAGACTGGTCTGGTGTGGTTACAGAAGCAGAGAGCAGCCCTTACCAGACACCAAACCAGCTGACACCTTGATCTTGAACTTCCCAGTCTCCAGAACTATAAATAAATTTCAATTGTTTGTATGTCACCCAGTCTGTGGCATTTTGTTACAGCAGCAAAAATGGACTAAGACATTACATAACATAATATGTTTACAGGTTTCAGGGATTAGGATGTAGACATCTTTGGGAGACCATAATTCTGCCTACCACAAAAATGGTATGGAAGGAACCCAGAAGGATGATAGTTGACAGAGGGATACTCTGCAAGAAAACATTTGCCACAAAACATCCACATACTTCAATCAAGCAATCTCTAAATCTCTTCTATTGCTCAGGAGAATCCTAACGATCATTATGTAATAAATCTTTATAGCATGTTTATGAAGTCACATATGTGGGAAATGGCTCTACTGCAAATCAGGGCCTTTCCTTGTGACTTTCATTTTGAGGCTCATATTTGAAACTCTCAGATTCCACTAACTGACTCTGTACACATTCTGTGGCCCAGGGGTGGGAAACCAGTGGCCTTAAGACCACCTGTGGCCTTCTAGGTCCTTAAGTGTGGCCTTTTGACTGAATACAAATTTTACAGAACAAATCCTCTTATTTTTATTAATACATTTTTGTTCATCTTTTATATTTTTATTTTATTTTTTAAATAAACATTTAAAATACCAAAGAATAAAATAAGTTTCAACGAAATAATCCTCCCAGCACCAGCACAATTAGAACATTAGTAAGCCATAAGGGCTAAATTGGCGGCTGCTGTGCTCATGACTTAGTTCTAACTTCCCCCACCTGACTGGCACCACTGCCACACGAGGCTGGCTGGCAAGAGTTTATGGGGGTCAAGTACACCAGTCTGCTATCAGCTTCTGACAAAGGTGCACTGTGTTTCTGTTTGAAGTAGAATTTGTGAATAATTGCACAGCTCAATGGTATTTTTTAATTCTGTCTGCTTAACAGTCCATCATGTCAAAGAAGATAAAGAGAACACTGAAGGAAGAAAACAGATTTTTTAATGAGGATTGAGAATTGCAATATTATCGTTTCTGCTAACGATAAGATTTTTTGCTTGCTTTATGATACCACAATATCAACATTAAAGAAAGTTAATGTTTATCAGCATTGTAGCACTCATAAGGATCCCAAATATTTTAAATTAGAGGGAGAAGCATGAAAGGTTGCATTGCAGAAATTAAAAGATCAAAAGCAAAGACAATTCTTTCAAGCAGCAATAAGACCTGGAAATAATGCCACTGAGGCAACTTATAAGGTGCTTTATGGACTCAGGGGGAAAAAGGGAAGCCATTTAGTGATGTAGATATTGTGAAAGAATGTATTGTCCGAGTTGTAGGACCCTGATAATGTTTCCAAGTACAAACAAGGGCCTCTTTCAAGGAGAACCATAACTGATCAGCAGCATGAATTAGGCTGCAACTTAACAGAACAACTTCATGCAGTACTTCAAAAGGAAAATA
The DNA here is from genome assembly GCF_020740605.2 of Lemur catta. Taxonomy (NCBI): domain Eukaryota; kingdom Metazoa; phylum Chordata; class Mammalia; order Primates; family Lemuridae; genus Lemur; species Lemur catta. The sequence goes on along the minus strand of NC_059132.1, from coordinate 76,275,896 downwards.
TATATTATTCAATCACTTTGGATAACGCAACCGATACTACTGACTCGGCGCAGGTTTTATACTTCATTTGGGTCATAAGATTTTCTTTGCTACAAAGAGTTACACGCTTTGGGCACTCTTGCAAACAGAACACAGGGAATAGATATCTTCAACAACTTTCAAGATAAATGTGAAGTTGGACTGAATTTGGTAAATTTAGTGAGTGTATGTACAGAAGGTGCACCTTCCATGGCAGGAAAACATGAAAGGTTTATTGCACACATAAATAAGGTTTTAACAGATCCAGATGCTCTCATCTCTTTTCATTGTATCTTGCAGCAGCAAAATCTCTGTGCTAAAGCTAATATTTTAAGTGACACTTTGCAACAAATTATAAGTATTGTTAACTATATTCATGCAAATGCAACACCGCATGGTCAGTTTCTTAACATTCTAAAGTTGAAGGATGAGGTATTCAGTGTGGATTTGCCATACCAATTTAAAGTGCATTGGCTATCACAGGGACAGGTGTTAGCCAAAATTTTATCTCTGGGAGAACAGATAGTTAAATTTTATGAAGAACAGAATCAGCAATGTGAATTATTTATTGAAAGAGGATTTCTATAGGAATGCAGCATTGCTGTGTGATATGTCAAATCAAAACAACTTGAATATTTCTTTGCAAGGTAAAACTAGGTCTATATATGATATGTAGCAAAAAAAAAATCCAAGCATTTCAAAAAAAGCTATCTTTTTTAAAAACACTTCTTCAAAAGGAAATTTTGGATGAACATTTTCCCCAGTTAGCAAAGGTCATTGATGAGCAGGGTGATATATGCAAATTATCTGAAGAATATTTGGCTGTTATAGACCTATTAATTGGAGAATACAATGAAAGGTTCACTGACTTTGAGAATCATGATGTCACACTCAAATTAGCATTTCAACCTCACCTAGTTGGTATCACCAAGGCACCTAAAGAACTACAGATGGAATTGATTGAGTTCTCAGTAGATGACATTTTAAAGTTATTGTTTAATGCTAAGAAAGATCCAATTGAAATATGGAAAAATACAGTGGAATACCCAGGCCTTTGGCAACATGCCCAAAACAATGCTTTCTTGCTTTTAAACCACTTATTGTTGTGAATCCACATTCCCCTACCTAACCCAAATCAAGACACCCTTAAGGTCACAAATGACTGCTACCCATCTAGAGGATCAATGGAAACTGCAGACCTCAATGCTGCAACCAAATACTCAAATGCTTTGGTCACTCATAGGTTAGTTAACTTTAAAATTAACAAACGGTTTTCATTTTTTGAAATTATTAAGTACACAGTGGTTAGATTTTTACAAGATAATGTACATTTTTAAGTATATCTAATTGAAGTTTCTTGAAAGTGGCCTTATTTGATTGCAGCTAAATTAATGCAGCCTTCCAATTTGCAAAGCTTCCCCATACCTCATGTAGTCTAGATTTTAAGTCCGACTATTCCAGACCTACTCACCAAGTTTTGTGAAAATTCTAACAGCCAATTTCTCATGATACAGTAAGACCAATGGAATTTTTATTTTATTTATATAGATTGAGAAGCACTCCTTTTATATTATCCTATTTTTTGTTTTAACATAAATTTAGTTCTATTATGGGTCAAATCATACCTCTGTTCATAATGAGACTTGGACCTCAGTAATAATCTTAAGATAGATTTTTAATTGCTGTACTTTTCAATACATATTATATGCATACATATAATATTTAATATGCATACATATTATTCATATATTTATACATGTAATATATAATGATATCATTTACATATTGTATATATTATACTTAATGAATTCATTATGGGAAATTATTTCTCTCTTAAGCAAAGTTTTTTCCATTTATTCTTCCAATAAATATTTATCCAGTACCTACTACGTGCAAAGCAATGGCCTAGATGCTGGGGATACAGAAGTGAACAAGAAGTAAAACTTTCGTGGCTAAAACCAGGATAGTCCTGAGGGAAGCAGGAGGGTCGCTCACCCCTCTAGAACACAGGACCACCGAGCTCTTTGATGCGATGGAAACCCAGGCTGGGCCGCAGCCGTGAGTCGGCCTGACGAGGACTCAGCTGTGCTTTTTGTTACCAAGAACACAAACTGTGACATAACCCACCTTATTGTTAAAACACAGTGTTTAAATACTTTTGTGTCCTTTTGTTTTCCTCAAGTCATTCCTGTGAGAAAAGCTGGCGTAGTGAGGGGGCTGGGACAGAGTGAGGCCGGTCCCCGCCAGTCCTGGGTCCCTGAGGTGACAGCGAGGGGCCGGGAGGGCTGCCTGCTTCCCCTTCCCCCCTGCTTTTGGCATGGTTACGGATACAGTCACCTCGTGTCCCTTCCAGAATCGTACCTACCTTCCCTCCCACAAATGCCCGGTGCGCACCTGACCCGTGGAAGGGACTCCATGGAAGTTCAAGGAACAACTGGACAACTGGACAGCAGTGTGCGATGTGACTGAAAAGGCAGCATCAGCAAAAGATGGAACCGAGCTATAAATATCTTTGCTTGGTTCCCTTTGCCATTTCCTGGGCACTTGCAACGGGAAGTCGGTGACTCTGGGACATCTCCCGCGGGGTCTGGCATCTGGCATCAAGGCAGCTGGGAAGTCCTCATCCTTCACTTCCCCACGAGGCCTGACCCTGTAGACCAGTCTTCCTTTTTTGAAACTCTTCTGCCACAAATTCTGTGGTTGTGAGGGCCTCCTGTGCCCCTCACTGCCCCTCCTCTTCTGACTCCTCTCCCGGCCTCCCCACTCCCCAGAGAGTGAGTGGTGCCACGACAGGTCTCTGGACCTGCTCCTGCTCCCTCCCGTGAGGAGCAGCACCTCTCTGTCCCCTAACCGGCTCCGCCCTGAGCGTGGGCAAAAGGGACCATGTGCCAGTTGCCCAGAGAAGCTTCAGCAGGCCCCGCACAGCCCCTTTATCCCTGCCCTTTCCGCCTGCCATGGGGCGGCGTGGCCAGAGGCTGCCTTTTCATCCCGGGATCCAGAAGGACACAACCAAATGCCCACTCGCCCTGCTTCCCTACAGAACGCCCAGAGCCGATGGTGCCATAAATAGAAAACACATCACTGGAAGGTGGCATTTGCAAGTGGAGTGGAAATTTTAAGAATGACCGGAAAAGCAACTCTTCAGGTGAGATGCAGAATTTACTTCCGAAAGTAAATACAGCAACTCAAAGACCCAATAATCGAGACCAGGGAAGGCATCCCTGAAGAGTCCTGGTTTTCAGAGCGCTCAGCCTGCCCTGAGGGTGGATCATAGAGTGTGGGGGCTTTTGGGTTGAAAGACAAACTATTACACAACTATTATGTACGTATAATAATTAAAAATAAAAAAATAAACTTGACCTAATAGTATTTAAAAAAAAAGACAAACTACTGAGATATCTGATTCTCAACAGAGCAACTAGGAATGATCCTTTTCAGTGTGTTGGACTGTGTCACACTTCCACTTCAAGACTCCTGTGTGACTTTGCATGACACCGAGTGCCATAGCGCATGAGACTGTGCATGATCTCACACCCCCTCCTCACTTCCTACCGCTGTCCTTTCTCCCTTAACTCCAGCCATACTGGCCTCCTTGCCATCTCCCAGATCCACAGAGAACGCCCTGTCCCCCAAGACTGTGCACCTGCTGTGCTCTCTGCCTGAACCACTCACTCCCTAGTTATCTGCATGACACTCACCCCCTTCAGGTTCCTATCCAAATATCACCTATCAGAGAAGACTTCCCTGAATGTGGCCACAGGGAGATCGTACTTCCTTGCCCATGATTACTTTGAACAATGAATTTGAGCAAAAGTCACCTGTGTCACTTCTGGGTTGAAGCAATTGAGAGTCAATGTATAATATTGATGTCTGTCCCCTATTACACCAACAGTGCAAGCCACATGTCCTAGAGGGTTTGCTCATAGAATGGTACAGCCAACATTAGCCTGAATTACTGAGTCACTACCTAGGGGAACATTTCCCTGGAGGCCTGCCTGGACCCAAGTGGACTGTGCGTGTGTGTTATAGTAGCATAACTCAAGCCACCCTGATGGATTCACTTTCCCTCCTGCAGCCCATCCTTTTCCCCTTTCACTATTTTGTTTTTCTATTGTATTTATTACCATTTGATCTATTGTGTGTTTATTTGTTTGTGGAGGTCATTAATGCCCCCTATCAAACATTTCCTTTTCTGCCTTCTGGACATGTGGTGGGATTGTGGTAAGTGGAGCGATGTTCTAGTGTCTCCCTTGTGCGCAACTCCTGGTCCCTTTGGATCATCCTGGGTCCCCGAGTCTGGCAGACAGGCCCTAGGGTGGCCCCCAGGTTCCTGCCTCCTGGTGTTTTTGCCCTCGTACAATCCCCTCCCCTTGAATGTGGGCAGGACCTGTGACTTGTGGCTAACTGATAGAATGTGACATAGGTGGCGGGATAGCATCGCACACCCCAACATCATCCCCTTCTAGCAGATTCTGCAAGGCACCCGTGTGGCAAGAGCACAGATTTTAGCATCAGATGAATTCGGGTTGAAATCCTTGTACGTACTATGTCACTTACACGCTGACATAGGGAAGTTACTCAATATTTCAAAACACAGATATTATTCACCTCACATGCTTGTTACCAAGCTCTCACCTCACCAGGCACCCACTTCCCTCTTGCTCATTTACTCCAAGTCACTGGCCTCCACGCTCTTCCTCAAACATGCAAAGCTCACTCTGTCACTTTGCACTTCCCGTTCCCTCTATCTGGAAGGCTTGTGTCTTGCCATTCCGGTCTCTGCTTAGCTGCTGCCACCTCAGTGAGCTCCTCCCTGACCGTCAGCTCACTCAAGAGCACCTCCCCCAACACTCCCAGCTGCCCTTTGTCTGATTCCCATTTTATTTTCTTTCTAGTGCTAAACATGACGTGGATTGTCTTGTTTATTTCTTGACTGTGATGGGCAGCCTTCTGAAATGGCTCGTGGTGGTCCCCACTTCCTGGCATTCATGGATTGTGGAATCTCCTCCTGTCAAGTGTGGGCCACTAAGGCACTTGCTTCTGACAATAGAATATGGCAAAGTGATGGATGTCACTTTGAGATTAGGTCATTGAAGACCATGACTTCTGTCTTGCCAGCTCTCTCTCTCTCTCTCTCTGACTCCTCTCACCTGCTTGCTCTGGTGAACTGAGCTGCCTTGATGTGAGCTGCCCTAATGGAGCAGTGCACGTGGCCAGGAGCGGAGGGTAGCTTGCAGCCAACAAGCAGCAGGAAATTGAATCCTGCCAACAACCACATGAATGAGTTTGGAAGCCAATTCTCCCCAAGTCGAGCACTGAGATGACTTCAGTCTCAGGAGAGACCCTGAAGCAGAGCAGCCACTTGAGCCATGCCCCGACTCCTGACCCACAAAAATGGAGAGATAATAAATGTTGTTGTTTTAAGTCATTACATTTTGGCGTAATTTGTTACGTGGTAATCGATAACTAAAACATTGACATGTTATTTCCTCCTCTAGAATACTAGCACCATGGTGGAAGGGACCATCTCCATTTGGTTCACTTTGGTATGCCCAGAGCACAAAACAAAATCTGGCACATAATAGGTACTCAGTTTTGCTGAATGAGCAAACCATGAGGGCATAGGCTGCACACAGGGCACACAAGGACAGATAAAATAAATATTTGTTGAATAAATGAGTGATTTGGAGACCAATTAAATGTGAGAAGGATAAGGAAAAGACAGAGTATCTGGGTTTACTCATTTTTTTTTTTTTTTTTTGAGACAAGAGTCTTGCTCTGTTGCCCAGGCTAGAGTGCAGTGGCGTCATCGTAGCTCACTGAGACCTCAAACTCCTGGGCTCAAGCTGTGTTTGTGTCTTATTTTTAACAAAAATATTTTTAAAGTTTTTTAAAAACTAAAAATTTTAAAAATAGAAAACAGCATATAGAATAAGGATACAAAGAAAAAATAGTTTTGTACAGCTGTACAATGTGCTTGTGTTTTAAGCTACGTATTATTACAAAATGGCAAAAAGTTTAAAAAATTTATAAAGCAAAAAAGTTACAGTAAGCTAAAGTTAATTTATTATTGAAGAAAACAACTTCTTATAAATTTAGTGTAGCCTAAGTGCAGTGTTTACAAAGTCTACAGTAGTGCACAGGAATGTCCTAGGTCTTCACATTCACTCCACCACTCACTGACTCACCCAGAGCAACTTCCAGTCCTGCAAGTTCCATTGATAGTAAGTGCCCTGGACAGGTGCACCATTTTTAATCTTTCATACTGTATTTTTACTGACCCTTTTCTATGTTTAGATATTTTTAGATATACAAATACCACTGTGTTGCAACTGCCTGCAGTATTCAGTACAGTAACACGCTGGACAGGTCTGTTGTGGCTGAAGAACAATCGACTACAACCTAGGTGTGTACTCAGCTCTACCAACACTCTATGACATTCACATAACAAAACTGCCTAATGACTCATTTCCAGAACACATCCCAATCATTAAGCGACACATGACTGTATACCAAAATAAGTACTTCTTGGTGGGTGGTGGGATTACAGTAATTTTAAATGTTTTCCTTTTAGTTACCCACATTTTCTACAACTGACAGAAAAAATAATAAAAGTATTTCTACTTATTCTTAAAAAGCAGAGAAAGCGCCCACAGCTGATACAAGAGTCAGGATCAGAGAAGAGGTCACTGGCGGTGTGGGGGTGGAGGAGATAACCCAGTGAGAGGGACAAGAGAGAGGACAGTGGTTGCTGTGAGCCAAACCCCAGTGTCATTTCTAAAGCAAAATTTCTGGCTGGGGAGGAGAAAAAGCATTTGGTTTAGACTGTGAATGGCATGGCCACCTCCCAGGCTGCCGGGCTCGCTCTGCCTTGCTCTGACAGCTGTCTTTTTCTTAAGCATTTCTCAGACCTGCCCTTCAAATCTGTTTCCAACAAGCACCCTGGCCCAGCCTTTATTTCTCTCACACCTGCATGTCTCCTGCCAACCTCCAGCTTCCCCACCCTTGCAGCTACCTCCCACTCAAAAGCTGGAATGACATCCCACAGGTGTTTCGAACATCCTCCCATCTCAGCCAGTGTGTGAGATCATGAGCTTCAACACTGCCTCAGCCTTGATCTCGTCTCCCAGCAGAATCCGACTGACACTTTCCCTTCCCATCAGGAAGCCAACATTTTACCTCCAGGATAACCACCACCTGCTTTTCAAAGTTCTGCTTCAGAATTAAGTCAACAATGAGGCCATTCATGACTACACAGCTTTCAGGCACACCAGTTACTCTGACGAACTATTTTTGAATAGCAGGAGACCTCTTGTGGAGATGCCACAGTCACAAGAGCCAGGTGGCCTGGACTGCTGAGTCGCACCAGGGGACAGTTGCCCTGGAGCGTCATCTGAGCCCATTTGAGGATTAATGTTACTGCAGCATAACGCAGTGCCATGGCTGGAATGTGTCTCCTAGAAATCCACGTGTTGAAAACTGAATCCCAAACGCAACAGTGTTGGAAGGTGAGGCCTAATCGGAGGTGTTCAGGTGACGAGGGCTCCTCCCTCAAGAATAGATTAATGCTGCTATGAAAAGGGCTCACAGGAAGGGGCTCTCTTGAGCTCTCTCTTCCCCTTCTGCCTTCTGCCATGCGGTGACACAGCAAGAAGGCCCCCGCAGATACCAGATGCCAGCATCTTGATCTCGGCCTTCCCAGCCTCCAGAACTGTGAGAAAATAAATTTCCTTCTTCATAAATTTCTCAGTCTGTGGTATTCTGTTACAGCAGCACAAAATGGACTAAGACACCTCACTTCTCCAAATTAATACAAAATCAATTCTGGATTTGTCAATCAACAATTTTGACACATTATTTTGAATTAGAGAATTTCTAAAGAATGAAATAAGGCAGGCAACAAGCGGTTGACTTCTCTTCGGTAGCACTATGGGTCTAGAATATGTGATGGACTTAGAAACCAGACCTAACTCAGTACTACTTGTTCCTTTTGTTGCAGGAATTTGTTTTCATGTTGAATTAGAGACTAAGTGGTCATATTTCATCCCACTGTGACAGCAGTCACAGTGCTGAGTCTGTTCCTTCAATCACTTTAAGATTTTAAATACATTCTACATCTATAGTGAATGAATAAACACCCAACTAGCCAGATGAAATGCCACTGGTTAAGGGGTTTTTTTGTGTGTGTGTGGTTTCTAAAGTAAGAGGTTTCCTTAAAAAAAAAAAAAAAATTGGTTGAAATCCAAATACATTCTATCTTACTGACTTCCTCTCTGTACTCCGGCAGGAGTATTAAATTGTTCAAATGTTTGGGTCACACAGAAATAATTATTTTTAAATGTTAATTCAACTTTGCATAAATATCATAGTATACATATTTTAACAAAGCTGTATTTTAACAGTGACTTTTATAATACTTGCCTACCATTTTGATTAATTGTAATTAGACTGCCATGCGTTTTGTATGTTGGCTATACTTGCATTTAAAGACATTCTTATGTGTCTTTAATCCTAGCCCAAGTAATTACTACATACCTCATTTTATAGGACTTTTATTAGGGAATGCTTACTGAAAGTTTCACTTTGCCTTTGCCTTTAAATTATGTCCTTTTATAGCATGATGTAAATTTTATTAGGACTTCAGCATTTGTTTTTAAGATACTTACTTTTCACCATTGTGAAATAAAATACACTTTCCCGTAAGATTTAATTAAAAGTTTGGGGGGCAGGTGGGGTGATAGTAATAACACATGCTTATAATAGACAATACCCCCCCCAAAAAAGGGAAGATACAAAAAAGAAAATGAAAATCACTCCCAATTCTAGCCATCCTGACAGTCTGTCCCCAACACCCCACCACATGCAGTATGAGATCACAGTCTATAAACTTTGTATTCTACTTCTTTCATTGCCTACGTCATTCTCTTACAATGATCTTTAGAGGCTTCCTAGTATTCCAACATCTGTTTGTACTATAATTTAAACATTTTCCTATTGTAGAACATTTATTTCCAACTCCTCACTTTTAAACAGTGTAATGAATATGCTCTTACCTCATCTGTAATAGGCAGAATAATGACCCCTGCCCCAAAGTGGCCCACATCCTAATCCCTGGTTTCTGTGAATATGTGACTTTGCATAACAAAAGTTGTGATTAAATTAAGGACTTTGGCCGTTGCAGTGACTCATTCCTGTAATCCTAGCACTCTGGGAGGCAGAAGCAGGGGAATCGCTTGAGGTCAGGAAGGAGCTCGAGAGCAGCCTGCGCAAGATCGAGACCCTGTCTCTACAAAAAATATAAAAAATTAGCTGGACATGGTGGTGCATGCCTGTAGTAACAGCTACTTGGGAGGCTGAGGCAGGAGGATCGCTTGAGCCCAGGAGTTTGAGGTTGCTGTGAGCTGTGATGATGCCACTACACTCTACCTAGGCAACAGAGTGAGACCTTGTCTCCAAAAAAAAAAAAAATTAAGGACCTTGAGATGGGGGGATTATCCTGGGTGGGCCCAGTCTAATCTTGAGTCTTCAAAGTAGGAGACCCCTTCCTGGCTGTGGTCAGAGAAAAGATGTGTGGTAGAGGTGGGGGTCAGAGAGCTGCTGCGCTGCTGGCTCTGAGGAACGACGCAGGAAGGTGCCACAAGCGAGGGCTGTGGATGGCCTCTGGGAACTGAAAAGGGGAAGGAAGGAAAGAGCACACCCAAGAGCCTCCAGAAAGAAACACGGCCCTGCCAACACCTTGATTTTAGCCCAGTGAGACCTGTGTTGGATTTCTCACCTACAAACTGCAAGATAATGAGTTTGTGTTGTTTTAAGCCACTAAGTTTATGAGAATTTTTTTATGGCAGCAATAGAAAACTAATACCTGGTTGTTGTTGGTTTTTAATTTGGTTATTCTTGAAATCACAGAGAAATGTGTTTCATTGATCCACTGTGAACAATTCTCTCACCATATACAGCACCAAAAAATATATTTAAAAAATTAAAAAACACATAGCCTGAGCCTCACACACACATCTGCCCAAAAGCCACACAGCCTGGACCAAGAAGGAAAAACAAATCAAACTCAATACCCTCACACAAAAGAAGTCTTTGAATCAGGACTTAAAAATTTATAGATTCTTTTCTGTGGAAAAACAAAACAAACAAACAAAAAAACCAAGGGGATAAGGAAAAACTTGTAAGTGAAGGCCTGACAAGACTTAGGAGAATAAAGAAAATTCTGCTAAAAGCTGCTCATGGACACCATCAATATGCATTATTTTAGAACTTTTCATGAGGTAGTTAATTGTTTGTTATTTCTTATATTCAGAAAATATGAAAGAAAAGTGATTAATTCTTAATAGACCATGCCTTTAGGTTAATGACTTCTCTGGTTAAAAGCACTCCCCCAAAATACAGTTAGTTAGAAATAACTGAAAAAAGAGAAATATTTCTTTTTCTTGTTTGAGAATAGTTTATTATAATGTTTTCTTGGTTGTTTTTGCTGGTTTATTTTTTACAAAGAATGGAGGGCACAGTTTAGTTCGGACTTGTGTAATAATAAAATAAAATGTAAAAACTGAAGCTTTTTAAAGACGTAAATGATGATATAATGGAAAATAGTATACAGATTCTGCATGATGATGTAAGAATCCTGTATACAGATCTGAATAGCTGAGAAACTATGGGTGACTTTTCCTATGTTCGAATGAATCACTAGAGGGCAACACAGGCTACACCTTGAACAACCTTGGACACATTGTAGATACAGGGGAGTGAAAGCAGAGACAAAACTGGCACAAGTCAGAAAGACAAAAGCTGCAACTATAATTTCTGCTAAAAATCATCAGTTAATTTAGTTAACTGCATGAAACCATTAGTAATCAGCTATTTTAGTAACTGACTGAAGTCTTAAGACTTTTCTCTTAATTTTTGAAAAAAATAAGTAGATATGGTCATTGTCCTCATGCACACAATCATGCAGAACATTAAAAAAAAACCTTGAACATCATGAAAAATGGAGTCCCTTTTCCCCCCTCCAATCTCTCAAGGATATGCATCAACTACAGAGGCAGTACAATCACTTTTTTCCTGTTTGGAGGGCCACCCCAATGTGGCCCGGTTTTGTTCTTTACGTTATATTACATGGACTCATCTCGTCATTGCTCAGGTTTAAAAAACAGGAAGGAAGTTTCCAAATGTGGACAGAGCTGTAATTGACCATTGTCTCTCTTCAACCAGAATCAAGGGAAAAGAAAACCCCACCTTAGGAATTGCAGTTCTGATTTTCATACCTACTAGTAAATTTTTTTAAATATTTTTATATCTAGTTAATGCTTTTGTTGTATTTGTATTTTAGTCATAAAATGCTATAAATCCATTCTGGAAGAAAGTTGGTCACAATAATGAATGAATTAAAAAAAGAAAACTAATACATGATTTTTGTGCACATCTTATTTACTATTTTCCTTAGGAGTCAACTCCTTAAAGTCCTTGAAGACTTTAAGGTACCAATATACATGGCTAACCAATTTATAATCCCATCAGCAATGTATACAAGTGTCTGCCTCACTGACCCCCACCAACCCTGAGACACTAATTCATTTAATTCTCACAACTCCATGAGGTATGTTACCATTATTATCCCCATTTTACAGAAGAGGAAACTGAGGCACGGAGAGGTTAATTATGGGGTAAAGCTGGACTTAGAACGAAGAAGTCTGGCCCAAAAGTTATTCTCTTTAATGGGTCCTCTACTAAAATGGAAAGTTCTGGAAGACTGCATCAGTTTTCTCCTTTATCCTTTATTACTCAGGTGATTCTCAAGTTTCCTGCAGTATAACAACAGTTGTCATGTGGAGGTTTATACATGGAAATGGTGTGTGAAAGTTCACTTAGTATGTAAAGAACTGTGGTAATAGTTTTTCCTGTCTTTGCCTAGGGTATTTTGCTTATCTCCCAACTGTGGAGTAATTGAAGTTTTCTCTAATAATTAAGACTCATTTCTTCAACGGCCAGATCATTGTATCCCCCCATACTTATTCCTTCACATACACCCTAGATATGACAATAGGTACTGGAGACAACAGTCAGACAAGTGGAAAAGGCTGTGTTAGTTCTGCTGCTGTAACAGACCCCCCAAAACAGCAGTATCCTAAACAAGACACAATCCAGTTCTCTTTCACTTCAGAGTCTCAGGGTCAGGAGTCCAGGGCTAGAAGGCAGCAACCACTATGGTTTGGGAGACACAGGCTCCCACTATCTTGTTGCTCTTCCCTCCCCTGGGGCAGAGGTCTGCAAACTTTCCCTGTCAAGGACCAGACAGTAAATATTTTAGGCTGTGTCTGTCACAATTCTATCCTTGCAGGTAAATGAATGAGGAGTGTGTTCTAACACAATTTTATTCACAAAACATGCAACAGGCCACAGTCTGCCTAACCCTGCCCTACAGCAATGCTCCTTAAACTGTGATGTCCACACAAATCACCTGAGGATCTTGCTGAAGTAAAAATTCTGGTGAGGTAAATCTGCATTTCTGGCAAGCCCACGGTGAAGTCAGTGCGGTGGGGCTGACCACTCTGAGTAGCAAGGCCCTCGAGGACCACTGAGTGTTCCTGCCAGCGGGGAGTGGGAAAGCAAAGAGAAGGGCACAGCGCGTCCTTAGAGCCCACCTATCACTTTTGCTCACGTGCAACACCTAGGGGCAGGGGAGGTGGAAAATGCAGTCTGCACCCGGGCAGCACGCACCCAGCTGAAACTGGGGGGGCCGATTACTTCTCCTCCCGCCCCGAGAGACACCGCTGGCACTCCGGCTCCCGTGGGCGACGCCTTCCTGCCGCAGTGCCAGCACGTGGCTCCCACGGACGAGGCCTCTCCCAGGGCACGGCCTCCTCCCTCCCGGGCACAGACACCCCCTCCAGCTGCTGCCCTGCATTGCAGCTCCCTTTTACAGCCCACGCCTCGGGCCCCGGCTTACCTCCTGTCCTCGCCTCAACCCCTGTCCGCAGGGACCCAGCGACTGCTCCAGGGACGCCATTGCCATCCTTCGCCACGCCCAGGGCGCATGAGCATCCCTGCGGCTCTTGCTCCCGCAGCCGCCTCTCCCGCTCCGCCGCCCAAGGGGGCCGCGGCTCGGGCCGCGCGCTCCTCCTCCCCAGGAGGCCTCTCCCTCTCGCTTTAAACACCGCCAGGAACCGAAGGCGATCCGCTTGTCTCCAGCGCGAAACTCCACAGGGCGTCAGATCTGCGCTGCTGCCTGCGACCCGCCACCTGGTTGTAGGCCAAGTCTCCCATCCTCTGCCTCCCGCCAGATCCTCCCCAAATGCTCTTCCTCCCACTCGGTGACTCCACCAGGACGCAGTTCCCATAGGCCCAGCGGGGGTTTTTGGCCTTGCTACTCTCCCTCAACCCCACCCCGCCATCCCGCAGCTGCACATACTAAAACAAACCCATCCTTCCCCATCACCTTCACTGTTGCAGCTGACTTCTGGTGGGTGTTACTGTTACTCCTGAACTCCCAGAACCCCTTCTGCACTCAGCTGTTGCCTGATTTTTTAAGAATTTTTTAGATGACGTTGTTTCTCGCTTAAAACACTCCGATGGCTTCCCACTGCACTTCGAGTAAAACCCATCCGCTTTTCCATGGCTGCAAGGCCTTATGGAGGTGGCCGTAGCTCAACAGGCCTTAGCCACACTGGACTCCCACCTCAGGGCCTTTGCACTTGCTGTTTCCTCTGCTGGAAAGCTGTGCCTGCTGATCCAGGCACACTGGCTTTCTTGTCATTCTTTTTACCTCTAAGAGACTTTCTCTGATCACTCAAGGACCCACTGCCATCTTCCCTGTTTTCACGTTTCATTGCCCTCACAGCACTCGTGCATATCTGGAATATTCTTCCAATCTTGTTTCTTCCCTGTCCTTCCTGGAATGTGACAGGGCAGCAGAACCTTGTCTGTCTTGGTCTCTGCTGTACCCATGGCCCCAGGGACAGGTCCTAGCTCCTAGGAGGCACTCAGTAATTACTTTTTAAGTGAATAAAAACATCTAGTTTCCGTATTTATTTTATTCTTAGTGCTAAAGATAATATGCCAGTAAAAGTGAAGGTTTTTTGCTTTCTTTTGTTTATGTAGTGGAATAAAATCTTATTTTGGTTTCCCATATTTTCCTGACGGGGAACTGAGGTATCAATGAAAGCAGAAAAGTAAATTAGAGGACAATAGCACAGAGGCAGATCTTACATCTAATGTCTCACATTCCCGCTAACAGCAACGCAGACATCACCATTACCCATCTCCAGAACTTTTCTTCATCCCAAACTGAAACTGTACCTACTAAACACTAACTCCCCATTCCTCCTCCTCCAGCCCCAGGCAACCACCACTCTTTTTCTGTCTCTAGGAATTTGACTATTCTAGGTCCCTTATGTAAGTGATTATACAGTATTTGTCCTTTTGTGAGTGGCTTTCACTTAGCGTAATGTTTTCAAGGTTCAGCCATACTGTAGCAAGTGTTAGAATTTTATTCCTTTTCAAGGCAGAATGATATGCCATTGAACGGATATGTCACATTCTATTTATCCAGTTAACTGTTGAAAGACATCTAGGCTGTTTCCACCTTTTGGCTATTGTGAATAATGCTGTCATCAACATGGGTGTGAAAAACCTGTTCAAGTCTCTGCTTTCAATTCCTTTGGGTATATACCTAGAACCAAACTATATTTAGTATTATTCAATCCTTGCAGGGCGAGGGGAAGCCTGCTTCACCCAGGTCAGGATTCTAACCTAGCAGCTGTGCATGCCTGTGTACAGGAAAAATAAAAATCTCAGGACTCCCCAAAATTCATTATGCCAAAGGGGAGAACGGAGCCTGAGAAGTGAGTCACACAAGCACTACCATCCTGTCCCCAATGAGGTACAAGGGTCCTCTTTTAAGAAATAAAGGGGCTTAAAAAATGGCTAAACAGGATTTTTCTCTTTGGACTAGGTAGAAGGAGAAAGGCAGCCTGGCTGGCAAGGTGGTCTTGCAGTGCAGATAAACTTCACAGTAACAGCCCTCGGGGACATGTTTTTATTCAGACCTTTAAGGTCCACACTCTCTGCAGACCTGTCCCAGATCAAATAGGCAGCGCCTGGTTGCATTTAACAGAGATTCTCCAGCATATTCCTGTTTGCCCGGAGCCATCTCAAAGTATGACAAAGAAACCCCTTCAAGATATACAGCCCCTATAAAATGAGTGCATGTCAATTATAACCTTAGGACTGTAGCCTGAATGAACTCTTACATGTCGACTTACCAGCATCTCCACAGATGCAAATCAAGGAACAGACGTGATCACTTTTCTACCCACTCTGAGATTCACAACATGGACTACTTACCTCCTCTACCCCACCCCTCTTTTTTGAATGATCATCTTATGTAATTTGGACACCAAATACAAAGCCACAAGAATACCATCAGTCGCCTCACTGCTCACCTCCTTCACCCCTTTTTCCCGTGCACCCCCTTTTTTCCTTCATTTTCAAAATCCTCAGCCTCTTCCATGGACAGCCCAGTCCACAACAGATACTTTGTGGCTGTGCTTTTCCTGGGCAAATCCTTAAGGTCTTGGCTTAATAAACTTCAACTTAGCGTGACTGTCTCCTTTTCAGTCACTGATTATTTAAGTTAACACTTGGAGGCCCTTCAAAAGGGCAGTCCCAAATTTACAATACACTTTTTCACCTTGTCCCCACATAATCATGGCAAAGAGAAATAAACACAAAGCAAGCAAACCCAGCATTCCACTCAAAAATCACTCCTCCTGAATTTCCAATAACGACAAAACAAAATGTAAAAGTAAGAAATTTTTATTAAAAGTTAAAAATGTTTTCAAAGTTTATACATGCAAATAGATAATTCCACCATAATATGGACTTTTGAATCAATGACAAACAGTTACAAACTGGTCTGGCAAAACATGCATCAGCTACCTAACTCCCCCGAAGTACTTGTATCGGGGTAAGCCTGCTCACTGGGAAGTAAACCATACACTTACCAGTATGTCCCTGCTGCTATTATTGTCCCCAAGGACTGGCACAGAGGGGAGGGAACAGTCCTCGCCATAACTGGGACTGAGAATAGCACCAGGGCTCTCTGCTTCACCCCAGCAGCCATGACGCACGAGGACCAGAAAGAAGCCCCCTCCACACCTGAGCAGAGTCCATCTTGGCCAGCGACCTTCTGCTATGCTGGGCTTCCAGCAGTTCTCAACGCTGGCTGCAAGTTACAATCATGGAGAAGTTTTCAAAATATCCTGATTGCCTGAGCCACAGATCCATTAAGCCAGAATCTCTGGGAATGGCGCCCGAGCAACTGCATGTTTTGAGAGCTCCCAGGTGGTTCTGATGCTCAGGGAGGAGAAAGGGACCACAGCCATTCCCGTCTCAACTCTTACCTTCTGAGAAGTCGCCCTTGTTCTGATTCAAAACATCTGGCATGTCTAACTTGACTTACGAAAGTTATGACATATGGATGCTTAGTTTCCACCACTGGTTTACGAAGGGGTAAAAAAATAGAGCACCCAGATTTCGTAAAAAAAAGTTTATTTTCATATAAAAGTGCCAAAATATCCACCAATGTCATAATCTATCTCAACAACCAGCTTACACTAGCAATCAAAACACAAGCCTCTTTATTCACATTGTTTAAAAATCCAATGCTTTTCACACATTCCCACAGTAACTGGAGTCTCTAGACAGCGGGAAGTTTGCGTTCCTATTTGCTGTGGTAGTCCATATGTCCAGGTTCATATAGGCACGAAATGGGTTAAACCCTGGGTAGTATTCCTTGCACATGACGGCCTGGTTTTCCATGTGAGTAGAATGTTCCGTGGTAGGGTTGATGGGGCAGCAATTTTCATACACATCGCTTTGCGGGGCCCAAATGGAACCAAAAAGTCCAGACATTGGAGACAAGCTTCGGGTGCTTGTGAGGTAGGGCTGAAGTGCAAACGGGGAGGGGAAAAAAGGACAAAAAAAAAAAAAAACCAACAAAGTTGTGTTAGAAAGCAATGCTGAGACTGAATATACACCAGTGGATACCACACAGGTATCAATCCAAGTTGACTGGGAAGTTATCAAACTATCCTCAAATTAGATCTGGCTTGCTTTTAACTCCATTTCCCTCAACATGGGGGGGCGGGGGTGAAATCCTCATCTAAATAGATAACCTTATTTGCAACCCAAGGAAGAACACACCCACAGGCCAAATGCCCTTATCTACCGAGGGGAAAAGTGTCACATGATGTGAAAGGGGAAAATGTTGGGCTTTGTAGCAGGAGTGGGGTGGCACTCTCAGGACCCAGGTACTTGCCACCCACTCACCTTCCTGGGACTTTCATTTCATCTCTTATCACAGATGGAAAGGTCAGTAAGTCCATTTAAATACAGCTGTATCGCAGAGGACTCCTGGCCGATGTGCAATTTTATCTACAAATGATCACCACTTGGTGTATTTGGGGACATCTTTCATTTGTGGTGGCTAGAATGTCAGTGTCTGCAAGCTCTCCCTGTTTGACTACTGTCAGGTTCTGTCAGAGGGTGGCCAGCCCCGGCTCCTGTGATCTACAAGAAACAAGCCAGGCTCCGGCTGACCCAGACCCCGTGCTAACGCTAGTCGAGACCAGGATTAAAGATGCACGAGCAACAACTCGGAGCTGCCCTGCGGCTCACAGCACAGGACGGGCAACACTGACCGGAGAGTTGATGAAACTGGCGTGTCCCCAGGCAGCAGGCATGTTGGGTGGGGTGTTCCAGGTAGACTGAGAGTTGTGATCAATAAAGTCTGTCTGAACTTCGGCAGGGCAGGGGAAGCCGTTGGCATAATTCATGTTTTCTACATAGAACAGGAGACATCAACATAGGTAAACATCTTCATGGAGAGCAATGAATTCTCACTCTCAGGCAAAACAGCTGTCAAAATTTTACTACATTGACAAGTTAAAATTCTCCCTCTGTGTGGACCAGGAATGTTGTTCACTGTCATTCTCAAGGCTAAAACTTTATCAGACACACCACCTGGGAAACCCTCAGTGCAGAAGGTCTTCCTCTGGGCTTTTCTGTATTTGATCATTTGATGGGAATCTTTCTATTATACCAAGTATGCTAAAATACTACTAGAGACTTAAATGGTGTCAAGATGCTTACCAGTCCTTAAAACAAATTTTTATTACCTGTCACACCACCCTCAGCCACCTGCACATATACTGTAGGGGCTGATAAAGCAATCCAAAAGCAAGCACTTCTTAGGTACCAATAAGAAGATAATAAACATGAAGCCTCACAATTGTAGGAAGACAGTTACAGAAGCACCCTCTGGTGGTTAGCATAATGTAATGCATGCACCAAAATCTAGACAAGAATCCTATGTGGCTTATCCCTTCCCTGAAAAGGGAGTTCTAGTAGAAGAAATCGCCATCAGACAGTAACATACAAGAGCATTTTCCATTTGATCAGGGAAATCTCGTATCTTTATTTATTTATTATTACAGATGCTTGAGCCCACGTATCTGCAATTTTCCACAATTTCCCCTCCAGACTCCTTTCCTTCCTTCTGCAACACCACCCAGGGGCAGAGGAGTCAGAATACGAGGAACCAGCAGGTAAATGTTTCTATTTCATGTGAGACTTGATTGCCTAAAAAGAACAGCAAACAACTAAAGAAAGTCCCAGCCTCCCAATGGACAACCCACAAGGGTAGGTCCACATAGATGCAAACAGCCCAATTCTACCTAATGTGAAGGACTAAATGAATTAGGGTTACTTGTAGAAGCCCCCAGATACCCAGATTTAGAGGGCTTTTGAGGGCTATATAAAATTATATATGGCAGGCACAACTGGATCCACCTGAAGCCATTTAGCAGCCTACTATGTGTTCATTCAACGTTGCTCACTGCTAAAAGGCACACTCTCCTGCAGGTTAGTGCCGTAAGTCCCCACACTTCCTGCTTTGACCTGCTGAGCATAAAAGAATGGCACTGGGATTGTTTTCATAGCTTTTACCTTCTGGGAAGGCATTGTAATCGTTCAACTCCAATGGACAGTACACACTGGGAAACTGGCCTTCGCACATTGCGTTCCAATCAATGAAACTGCGACAAAAAAATCAAGAGGTCTAGTTTCAGAAACAGGATAGGATGTCAACATATCAAGTAAAGAAAGAGGAAAACAGTTTTACTGCCCTGCCTCCTAATCACTACAAACTCCCCAATTTGGGGAAATAAAAGATGTACTTTCTCGAGTCATAAAATCAAAGACTTATTAAATGCTCATCACCAATGATGCTCCACCTGCAGGATGGATGGCTTGGACCAGGAGCACACTTCCTCTGCCATCATGTCTGCTAACTAGAGACAGAATCCAAGCCTGCGGCTTTATTAGCACTGTGGACGAAACACCCAGAAGGACTTGAACACGAAAATGTCTATTTTCCACTCAGAGCAAGACCAGCATTCACCTTAGGGAAGTCACAACTATAAGGACTATAATTCATGATACTCTGATCACTGTTGCAAACTGGATTTTCATTATGGAAATTAGATAGTAAATACTGCTGTAATTAGCTGAACAAAAAACTCCTTCAAATGGATTCTGTGATTAAATAAAGATACTAACATTTTCTCAGGGTTCACTAATTGAATGGCATATTAATATCAAACAGCAAATTTAAGAAACTGCCATTGTGTAACTGTTTTTCGATGCTTAAACTATCTGATCTTTTAAAATTTTAAATGTACCCAGAATATAAGCTATTGTCCTCAAGGAAAAAAACAAGAAAAGAAAGAAAACAAAATTTTAAATGTGTTCAAGAGCAAAGCCATGGAAAAATGGAAATCTTTCCTATGTTAGGGGAGAGGAAATACGAGTGATTATTTTTTCGAATTTGCCTCTAATGTATGAACAGATCATCTCTTCAATTTAAGAAAAGGAAGTAATGACATGGTCGCCAGCTTTACCAGTTTTATTTCTTCTCATGTTTCTCTCAATGCCTGGTTTGTAATTTTCTAAGACATCACAACACAACTCTAAAAGGCAGCTAAAGTACACTGAGGAAGAAGCCTGGCCCTCATTTTGTAAGGAATACCCAACAAACCGAATTCAGCTTCCAGCTGCAAGTGCTCCGGCTGAGCAGGGCGCCCCTGCGGGGGGTGAGGCTGTACCTGTTGTGCACCGGGGCGGGCTCCTGCAGCACACACGGCGAGCTGCTTTCCAGGGTGCAGTTTAAGCTGCTTGCCAGACACACCGGCTGGGTGGGCCACAGGTCTCCGGGCGAGTAAAGACCTAAGGAAGAGAACAAGGTGGCTCAGTCCACCATCTTCCACCCGGCCCTCATCCTACCCCTGTGCAACACTCACTCGACTGCGCTTCCCTCCAGAAAACACTCCCCCAACATCACCCACAGGTGTAGATTGCTTCTGCCTTTCGGAATGTTACTTCAGGACTTAACGGTGAAACAGCATATTGCTCTGACCATCGCTTCAGATGGTGAGCAACTGTCTCCTGACCTGGACAAGATGAGATTCACTGAAGTATCCGAGGCCTACTTTCCGCAAGGCCCCATCACAGACACCAAGGAGGCTGCAGTGAACAAGTTACACTCGGGTGAGCAGAGACAAACAGCAAACAAAAGAAAAAAGAAATACAGCAGAGTAGATGCTCTGTGTGCTATTATGGTGAACACAGAGGTTTTAAACAGGGCGGTCCAAGGCCTCGCTGAAGGAATAGCTCACCAAAGATGTGACTGAGGTGAAGAGGTGAGCCAAGTGGGTAGAGGGAAGCCCACGCCAAACAGCGGGCAGAGTACGGCAAGGCCCTGAAGCAAGGTGAGTTCAAACAGCAAGGACGCCAGCGTGGCCAGGAAGGAGGGGTAGGAGGGGAGGAGTGGGGATGAGCAGAGGACAGAGTCTGTGGACCCTGTAAGGATTTGGGCATTTGCTCTGAGTCAGATGGGAAGCCATGGAAGGTTCTGAGCAGAGTGACTGCTTGAAGACAAGTCTCTCTCCCGTCTCTGCACATCCTGCCAGCAGAGGCACCAATGGCCTTTGCTCCCGACTGTCTTCTCCCAGATATCTGCTAAGCAAAAGCCTTGGAACATACAGTGCCTCCCTCTGGAGCAAAGGGCAGGCATGCTTGTTGCCTATTATGAAAGATTTGGGGCCTCCAAGCTCAGGGTTCCTCTCCTGTAACGCTACCTACTGTGTATGCTGGCATCCATCTAGGGCTGCCTGAGTCACCTGTGACACCTGGGGCTAAGGGCAACTGATGCAAACAGGCTGATGCTCAGGGACTTGGCCCCGTGGGCTTTATGTGAAAAAATGGCAGCTACCCTCTGGGGAGACTTTAGCCCCCACTCTGCCACCTAAAGCAAAACTACTGGCTCAGTGGGGCCCCTGACTGCCTGAGGTTCCCCTAAATGCCTGGGCCCGGCTCCCTGATGGTTGGGTTAAGCTGAAATCTGACACTGTCAGGATGCCGTAGCTGCCCACCCTCAGCGCCAGCCATGCAGAACCAAAAAGGACCACGGTCGCTCTGCTCAGTGGGCAGAACCCCAGGCAGTTCTCGTAGCTCTGGTCACTTCTCCCCTGATGAACCCTGCAGTGTTTTACTGACTGTCAGGCTGTTGCCAACGGCCCAGGTGTTTGGTCTGCCACTTGAAAGCTACAGGCTGGCAGAGGAAGGATACTGCTCTCTGGGCTATGAGATGGGGAATGGACCCTGGCTTCTGAGACCTCAGAGCCACTCGGGGAGAGGTCCCTGGTGAAGGCTCGTTCTCTGCTGAGACTGACTGGCATCAGGTGCTGATTGGGTCTGCACCACCCAGACTGCCACCATTGCTGCCTGGGCCCATCGTGCACCAGACAAGGCGACACTTCCAGCGTCACAGACTGGACACAAGGGGTACTTCCTGGAAGGATAACTTGTTCGTGCACATCCCATGGGCAGGGATCACTATGAGGGAGCCACCCAACTGGAAAAGGCTGGTATGAAATTGGATGATAATAGCTGAAGTGACGGTAATAGCTCACTGGCCAGGGTGGTTACGGACGACAGAATCGCCCCAGCTGTTCTCTTTGAAGTGGAGTCTACGCAGTCACTAATACACCCCGCTGTACCCGGAGTAATGCCTCTGACCAAGTGGAAAGATCAATACAGAAACTTAAGTGAAAGCCACAGACCCTTGTGGCCACGGGATGTGTTCAGCTGGCTGGGTCTGGGACTCTGGCGCACGGCCCAGGTGCACACTCTGGGGTGGCCTCATCCTGCTGCTTAGGGTCATGTTGATAACAACAACATTAAATGTTATATGAGATAAATCAAACAGATTTGGTCCTACGTGGCAGTCAGATTAACTGATAACCATTTATGGAATGGTTTACTCATAGGAAAATCTACCAGAAGCCCAGGCTACACAGAAACAAGAGGTGTGCACGTTGTAAGACACTTTCATACAGGTCTCTCTGGCTTCTGTACTTCTCACAAGCAGCAGCATGGCTGCCTTTATTCTGCCGTCTCTTTCCAGGGATGTTTGTTAGGCAAAGCCTCAGGAGACAGGGGTAATATCTCCCTTTGCTGCAAGGGGCAAGTCTGCTTAATTTCCAACATAATAAAGATAATGTCTCCTGCCCATTATAAGAGACGTGGGTTCCCTATGCTCAGGGCTCCTTTCTGTCTGTGTCATCCCCACAGGAGTCGGGACAAGCAGAGCTGACATAAACGTGCTGATGCTCATGCCTCTTGCTGTGCTAAAAGTCCTTTGTCTCTGACCCAGGAGTCTCCTGTCTTCTGCCAGCTTCTACAAAATTGTGGCCGGCTAACTTGTCCGCTTTTTAAGTAGGGTAAAAATCTTAAGCATTTCCCAGTTCTTGACAGTGATGTGACCTGATGTTTAACAGGATCACTCTGGCTGTGGTGTTCAAAACACATGGTCAGGTGGGGTGAGGGTGGAAGCCGGCAGACCTGTTAGAAAGCTATTGTGATGATGCCAGCGAGAGAGGACGGCCGGGCCACAGTGATTATGATGGAGCTGGTGAGAAGTGATCAGACACTAGATACATTTGGAGGGCAGAAGGCCACCAGAATAAGGCAATGGATCAGATATGGGGCACAAGACAGAGAAAGTCAAGGTGTCCCCTTGATGCTGCCTGGCAGGAAGACTGTAAGAGAAGCCAGGTCTGAAGAGATGACCAAGCATCCAGATGTGGCACCTCTTGGACCCCAAGTGCAGATGTCAAACTAGCAGTCCAGCTCTAAGTACTAGAGTTCAGGAGAGAGGCTCAGGTTGAAGACACAAATTTGGGAGTTGTCAGGGTGTAAGAGAGACTTAAAGCTTTGAAAGTGGATGAGATGACCCAGGGAGTGTGCGCACAGACAGAGAAGAGCTGAGTGCCAACGACTGTGTGCTGGAGGGCTCCAGGGTCATGAGGGGGAGATGGGGAGGAACTGAACCAGGAACCTAAGGTTTACCGGCCAGAACAGAACATCTACTGTCTGTGCTGGTCAACATGGGGGACCACAGACAGAACCGACCAAGGACTTAGCAACGTGGCAATCACCGGGGACCCCGACAGTACCGTTTCAGAGGCGTGGCAGCGGCCAATGCCATATTACAGGGGCTTCTGGGGTAGGAGATGGAAGGCAGGGAGTTTGAATCAGCAAACTTAGAGAATTCTAAGGAGTCCCTTAAAGACAGGAGCAGAGAACCACCAGAGCAGCGGCTGGCGAAGTGAGTTGAAAGGGAGTGTTCTGGCTATTGTTGGCTGTTTAAGGATGAGAAGTATTACAGTATATCTGCATGCTGATGGGAAGGACCCATTAGAGAACAACCAATGATGGAGGAGGAGGGGGCCCTGGAGAGAAAGGCTGCACTGACGATTCATCAGGCTGCAACAGGAGGGAAGCAGAGAACGGCGTGGAGGACAGGTGCATGGGACAGTGGGAGCTTTCTGAAGGTCTCTAATGGCTTCTCTTTTCCAGGAAAACGAATCAAGAGCAAGAAAGAGAACAAGGCAGAGGACTGGAGGAGGAGGGTGGGAGGGCAGCAGTGAGTAGTCGAATCCCAGGGAGAGGCCGGTGGCATGTGTGAATGCTGTTCTCTAGCTCCACGCACCTGCGCAGGGACAGGTGGAGCAGGTGAGAAGTGGGCAAAGCCACGACTGTGGCCTTGCAAGGTCAACACAATAAAAGGAGGTGAGTCAAGGAAATGACGGTGACAATAGATCAGGCCATTTCAGCTGGGTGAGAAGGAAAGTGTGGCTATGAGGGAGGGGATGGAGTACAAAGGTGATGGGACTAGGCCTTGTGGACAATAGACTGTGGACAAGATCTACTTTTTAAGTGACTTTAGGACCTAACCAAAGACTATAAATAGGTGATCAAAAGTAACTGCAGATTACTAATGAGGTCAAGGTAAAGGCACTTGAAGCATACAAACCGGGGCCAGGACACTAGGCTGCACATAAATCTCCAGCTGACAGTGGAAAGAGAACATGAGCTAAAGGGTATCTGCTTTGACACACTTTGTTATTTTTCCCACCATTAACTACATCCCACCTCTTCTCCATTACAGAAAAAAGGTAGTCCCATCTAAACCACCCCCATATCTTGCCTCAGCAAATTATGGATTATTGAATTTAACATTTTTTAATTGAAAACATTTATTTTACTATACTAACCATGAGTTCCAATTCACAGATATTTCTGTTGATAATCTGACAAGTTCAAAAGTACCCAAGGAATATCACAGAAGCCTTCTGCTTGCAAAGTAAAAACTCTCCACTGTGTAGAGCAGCGTTTACATCCAGCATTAATTTATAAGAGCAAAAGCAAGTATGTGTGTTAAAGCTATGGAGGGTAAAAATCAGCTTATCCTGCCACAATTCCTGACCCTGGTTAGGCAGGAAAGAAGCCCTGGGATACAACAAGAGACTGAAGACAAAGACAAAGGAGAGGCAGAAGAGGAGGAGGAGGAAAGGAGAAGAAAAACGAGGGGGAACTGGCATTAACCTCCCATCAGAGACCCCAGGCAGGAGTGGGGTTTCCTTCCAACCCACTCCTGTCTCCGCACTCCCAGGCCCCTGTCCTCCCGCCTGCAGAAGGTCTGAGGGGGCCCAGCTCTCAGTCTCATCCCTGGAGCAGGAGCAAGACTGGTCCCCGCGGCTGCTAAGGCCACATCAACAGGCCTTCAAGACAAGGTGAGTTGTGGGACCGTACCGGGGCAAAGGGCACCTGTGTCTCGGCTGTAGGGAGGAGCTCAGAGTCGACGCAAAGGGTCCCTAGAGCAGGTGCTTCCTAACGCAGGGAGCACAGACTGGAGACGGCCCTGCCCCACTCAACCTGCTTTGTCATCTCAAGCCCACCGGCCGGGAACACAGACAGTGCCGATGCCCTGGCTGGCATGTGCAGCGAGGACTGCGCCTCACCTTTCTCTTCCTCGACGCCCGCGGGCCCGGCGGGAAGGCTGGGGCAGGAGGGCTCTGCGTACTGTGGGAGGTTATTCACGTCACTGTGGGGAAAGCGAGCAGAGGAGGAACCACTCAATTTTTTCCGTGCAAGGAAATACTGATACTGCACAACGAAATCTGATCCAGTTTTTACATGAAGTCCTCCTCCAGGAAACATACAGATCTTAGAAATGTACAAGTACACATGCAGAAAAGAGTCGAGGAATATTAAATTCCCAAGATCTAGCAAAGTCTTGTTTTAGCAAACAACAGTAGGAACAATTTAACTAAGGTAACCTGCAGTTTCAGATCTGCCCACCACCAGCTTAGCAATTCCTGTCTCTCACTTACTTCCCACCCCTAACAAAACCAGTTCACAAAGGGCTTTCCTTGTCCGCTTGTCGAATTTCTCTCCTCACAAACTCTCCCATTTAACTGTATCCTGTCCTCTCACAAGGAGGCAGGCACCTAGGAAACCTGATGACATTTCTCACTCTGAAATCCTCTCCTTCTCGCTCACGCTGCTCTCCTCTCTCACCCAGGAAAAGGTGCTTGTTTATTCTGCCCAATGCTGCAGGAATCGTCACCCAGTGGAACCGCAAACATGCGCGTTTTATCTACTAGGTGCCTGCAAAATTTCCCAAATCATCAAAGCTCAGTTGTACGTCAAGGCTTAGCAAAGGGCAGATGATTCCTGTCTTTATAATAACTACAGCTTCCTCTTCCTACTTCTAGAATTGAGGTGTTTTCTACCGTGGCCGTATCACTGAAAAGACCCCTGATACCAGAGACAGGCCCATGTGAACGGTATTTGCTTAGAAGGGTTGTTCCTTCTGAATTAATAACAAAAACCGATTTTAACATTCCTAAATCTTTAAAAGGTTTTCGTATTTTAACCTGCAGAATCAAGCACAAAGAAGAAACATAGTGCCTGATAGAAAAAGAGGTACGTGAAACATGCTGTAAAAACTGGAAAATAAAAAACTCACATGGGGCCGGGCACAGTGGCTCATGCCTCCTAGCACTCTGGGAGGCCGAGGCGGGTGGATCGCTCAAGGTCAGGAGTTCAAGACCAGCCTGAGCAAGAGCGAGACCCCGTCTCTACTAAAAAAATAGAAAGAAATTATCTGGCCAACTAAAATATATATAGCAAAAATTAGCTAGGTATGGTGGCGCATGCCTGTAGTCCCAGCTACTCGGGAGGCTGAGGCAGTAGGATCGCTGAAGCCCAGGAGTTTGAGGCTGCTGTGAGCTAGGCTGACACCATGGCACTCACTCTAGCCCGGGCAACAAAGCCAGACTCTCTCTCAAAAAAACCAAAAAAAAAACCAAACAAACAAAAGAAACTCACATGGGGTTGCAGATGTTATGAGAAAGATTCAAGGAGATGGGAGTTTCAGAAGGAAAATCATTCTGTGACACACTGTCTCCTGCAATAAAAACAAAAAACACATCATCACAAGTTTTAAAAGTATAATTAAACTGTATATATTATGTATTAAAATGCATAGATTTGTAATATCATTAGCCCCTAATGAGCAATTTTTTTCCACTTTCAACTGATACTCACACATTAATTTAATTTTTAAAAGGCCTTTTATCTTTTCATTGAAAAGTTAACTCAATATTTTATAAGAATTTTGGATTAATGTTACATTATGAAGAAAAGTTAAAACCATCAATATTATGTAACTTTTTAATAAGGTTTTTTTTCCCTGAGAAAAGAAATTTAGCTACATAAACTATAGTGTCCCTTCCCCCAGCTTATAAAGGAATATGTCCATTGTAGGAAATCTATAAAAACATAAGTTTAAAGAAGAATAATATGAATCATCTGCAATTATACTACCATTATGAACATTTTGGTATATTTCCTTATGATGTTTTTTATATACACGTATATGTATAAAATCGGAATCGTACTTCATATGTACTTTGTCTTTTTGGTCTCCTATACCACTTATCACACATTGGGGACACTTTCCTCCTATTATATAACTTTAAACACAACTTAAAGACTGCG
This sequence comes from Lemur catta, assembly GCF_020740605.2. Taxonomy (NCBI): domain Eukaryota; kingdom Metazoa; phylum Chordata; class Mammalia; order Primates; family Lemuridae; genus Lemur; species Lemur catta. Next base: position 76,248,404 of record NC_059132.1, on the reverse strand, counting down.
CACTGTGCCACTGCACAGGATATCATCAATAATTTTCACCATTCTTTTAAAGGTGGCTTTTCCCCAACCAAAGCCGTACTTCTAGTTTTTCTTAACATTAAGTACTGATTTTTAAAATCTCACATTAGCACGTCAGGCAAACCTTCAGCCTTCAGACAGAGATACACAGTTGCTATCAATGGTACTGACAACTTATTAGAGGGTGGGGGCACTAGAAAAACCACATCTAAAAAGGCTGAGGGGAGAAGGGAGGGAAAAATGAAAACAAGGCTGGGAAACGCTGACCGGAATCGCCTGTGGGCACCACCGCTAGGTTCTCACGGCCACTGCTGCCTGGTCTCTCAGACAAGACCCTCTTTTCAGGTCTCAGGGAGGCAGGAGAGAGGGAAGGAGAGTCCAGCACGCAGCCTGCACCCGTCGCCCAGTGTCCCGTAGGGAGTGCACTGGGCTCTGGGGCAGGGGCACGGCTCAAGCCCAGGTTGCTGTGTGGTGTCTCGCAAGCCCACGCCCTCTCTGAGCCTGTCTCCACGTGGAGACGGGAACAGGGACACCTGCCCTGCCCTCCGCACAGGGCACGTGGGGACAGTGTGAGCTTGACAAATGTGAGGTGCCACACACACTGCGCAATCTCACTGCCTCTTCCTTTTACAAAGGTTAACAAGTTTACCGTGCTGAATTATATCTTTGTATAACACAGAGATATGAAAACAAGGCTGAGTGAAAAGAGCAAGGTGCAGAGTGCCATACTGAATTATGATTCCATTTATATAAGTTAAAGACTAATAATTCTGTATTTTCTTGATGGATATGTGAATGTAAAATAAAAAATGCACTGCAAGGATACACACCAAATTCATGACAGTGGACAGTGACTCTCTCGGGTTGGGGGGAGCTGACACATGGTAAAGTATTTTTTCTTTAAAAAAAAAAACAAGCAAATGTGACAAAATTAAGAGCTGTTAGTTTGGGATGATAGAAATATACATGTTTCTTTGACCTCTTTCCTGTATCATTAAATTTCTCAAAAATGTACTGTTCACAGCAGCATTATTCATTAATAGCTAAAAGATGGAAGCAATCCAAGTGTCCATCCACAGAGCAATAGATAAACCAAATATAGTTTATACATGCAATGGAATATTATGTAGCCTTGAAAAGGAAGAAGAATTCTGACATATGTTACAGCACTGATGAACCCTGAGGACACTGTGCTAACCGAAAGGATCTAGTCACAAAAAGATAATCACACTGCACCATCCCACTTACACGAGACACCTAGAGGCGGCCAATCCAGAGGCAGGAAGTGGAAGGGTGGCTGCCAGGGCTACAGGGAGGGAGGCATGGCAGGTGACTGCCTACTGGGTACAGAGTTTCAGTCTCGCAAGATGAAAAGTTGTGGAGATGGACGGAGGTGATGGCTGCACAACAGCGTGAATGTACTTAACGCCGCAGGGCAGCGCACTTAAAAATGGTTAAAATGGTAAGTGTTGTGTCATGTATATTTTACTATCAATACAATAAAAAGAATGTACAAATGAAAAATTCAATGTAGATGCTCCTCGAACTGTGTCAAAGACAGACACTAAATGAAAATGACGATGATGATGGAGGGAAAGAAAGAGGGAGGAGAGAGCAAAGACAAGAAAGTGAAGTCCAAAGCAAAGCCCACAGACCCACGTGTTCCCTGGGTGCTGGAAGGCGGATCTAGACTGTGTACCAGGTACTCAGGAGGGCAGGCAGAAGGGCCACTCGAGAGCGCCTGGATCCCTGCCCAGGACTCACCGGCCGGCAGGAAATGCTGGGCGTCCACCGCGGGCTTCTTGTCCCCGTCGGAGCTGCTGGCACTGCTCCAGCTCCCCCAGCTGCCCCGGCTGGCTCGCACGCTGCCTGAGGAGCTCCCGCAGTCAGAGCTGGAATCGGAGCAAAACTTGTCCACACACTTCTTCTCAGGTTTCTGGTAGTAACCCTCTGCGGGAAGGGAGAGAGAGCAGTCATGTTCCACTGAAACAGCTGTCAACTTGATGCCATTTGTAAAAAAAGGAGAGAGGCAAAAATAGGAGAAAGACAAGGTTCAGCTATAGGGTCAGCCACCTCTCACCTAGCAAGAATAAAGAAGGAGTTTACAGGAACTAATGGTGGGACTTTAGAAAACAACAGGGCATGGGCCATGTCTACTCCACCTAAGGCGTGAGCAATTCGGGTAAGATGGCCAACCACCAAATATAACTGTTCTAGAAATAACAAATGATTTCTATCAAGAAAACTGAGGCTGCTCTCTTGGACTGGAGATTTGCAGGTAATTTTCTCCCTCTCATTTATTAAAATGTCTGCTAGGAGTTTTAAAATCTTATTGACATGTGCATGAGAAGAACCTCCAAATAAGAATAAAAAGCAACACACGTGTCAAGGGAATGAAAACCAGAGGGCAGAGGCAGAAACCGGTTAACTGGCTTGGGTGCACCAACGTGGGCCATGTGTCTGGGGAAAGTGCGTGTAGATTGAGAGGGTCGCAAACCTCCACCACTCTGTACCCCACACGCCACATGTACTGCCAAATTCAGTGTCCCTCCAGCCCCTCACTATCCTGCAGCTGACCCAGGACCTAGCACGGGGTGCCCCCCTATCTCCCACTCCCAGGGACACTGCCCAGCAGTCCTTAGGCGGGGCAGCAGCCTGGCTCTGCGGGAATCACCTGACTCAGGTATGGGGGTAGCACTGTCTCGCCTGGCTACTCCTCTCTTTCACCAAGGGGCTCCTGTCTGGAGCAAGCAGCCACTGTTCCTTTAGCAACATGCAAGAGGACAATTACAAATGGCCAGACTTCTTTCTGGGGGGACACTAGAGGCCTACTCAGGCTCAAAAGAATCTTAGCTGTTTGGTCTCACCCTGACGGCTTTCCAATTGGGCTTTAATTAGCTAAACTGCCTGTGAAGAGATAATATCGAGATGCCATGTCTCTCGCTGAATTCTTCCCAGAGGAACCAAAACTCCCACCGGAAGCATCCCTCGTAGCTCAGTGTTGTTACGTACCTGCCTCCCTCTGTGCTGCAGGCAAGCCGCTTGCAACTGCAGCTTCTGCTTTGCAAATCTCCCTGGCGTCGTCCTGTGTACCCCAGTTTCTCACATCCATGTCGCCGCTCAGCTCAGGCCTCTCAAAGTCATTGTACACATGCTTCAGTTCACTGTGCTCAGAAGGCCTGGAAGAGCCACACACACAAACCACATCCGTATGTTGTCACGTACACATGGAGACTTCCCTTCCATGAGACTTACTAGAGGTGACAATGTGAACCGGGACAACCTGAGGCCTCCTTTCTCTGGCTCTGGTGGGAGAATACGATGAGCAGAAAGGGATGCCAGTGAGAAAGGACTTTGCCATTTTAGGACCAGAATTAATTTGGAGCTCATTTAATCTATTTTCATAGTTTACAGTGAGAGGAATAAGACTCCACAAGGTCACCCAAGGTCACATGATAAGTGGCAGGACCAGGACCAGAACCCAAAACTCGTGGCTTATTTTCCTTGGTGTTCGTGTGAAATGTGATTTTCCATAGCTGAGCCTGCTCCCTGGTGTCTGGAGGCAGGGACTCAGAGATAATTTAAATACATCCTCATTCGTTCATTTAGGCTCCTCAGACAGGAGCAGTGACCGCCACGCGCCAGGTACTGTTATGAACGCTGCAGTGGCTACAAAGAATACAGTTCTTCCCCTGAGGATTTCAAAGTTGAACAACACCTTACGACACCATGGACTCAAAGGCGGAACTGTAACACAATTTCGTAAATAGCATGTGGAAATGCAGGAAATACTACAGGAGTAACTAGACGATTATTTCACATGGTCCAATTTTAGTACCTAGTGCTAGGTGCATAGGATGGCAGCTAAGAAGACCAAATATGGGAGATGTACTGGATGATTTTACTGATTTCTAATCAAGGTAAAAATGAGTATATAGACAAAAACAAGAGCCAAGGAAATAGACAATCCATCAACCACCACCACAACCTACTTCTTAGGCATCATGGTCCAAAAACATTATAATTAGCTATGGGCTACTTGAAAGTTATTTTTTAACAACTTATTTATTTTTTCAGCGTGTCAGAAATCTGCTTTTAAAAATGTATACTAACATTTAATTGGTGCAATTCCACTCTAATTTTGTATCTTTCTGTATGTTCATATCAGGTAAATATAATACTTTTAAGTGACCTTATAGTCAATCAAATGCTTATCGAAATACATGTATATGAACATATCTAGGTCTGAGTTTTCCTTTCTACAGAATACTGCTTTGGAGCTTTCAAATCATTTAGTCCACATAATCCAGGCCTAAATAAGGAAAATGACCTGTCAATGAGCAGATATTAGTGTTAACAAGAAATTAATAATGGATATGTATGTTGTTTCCTATTTGCATTTTGCTGATGGCCCGAGGTGTGCTGAGTGCAGACCCAGAGCCTAAAGAAACCCTGGCGCTGTTCCCTGACCATGACCCGGTGAGTGCACGTAAGAATCGCTGGGGAGTTTGTCAAGAGCTAAACCCCTGGCTCTGAGCTCCAGACGGCGAGGTCCCCAGCACCCCTAAACAGCACCATATGTGGCCTGGTGCGGGCGGGCGGCCTGCCAGCGTTCCCTCCCCACAACAAGCTCCCCTGCAGCAAAGTGGAGCCCCTTTCCCCACACAAATTTGGAACTAGAAAAAAATTTAACAGAACTATATTTACAGATCTAGCAGAGCTCACAAGAAAGAGAAATCCCTAGAAGCCAGAACTCAAAAGAGCAAGCCCGAGTGGGGGGGGGGTGGAGGTTACTGGACAGGAAACGGGCCTCACTGCTCAGCAGCTGCGTTTTAGTGCCCGCTCACCAGCAGGGGGTCTGGGACTGCGTCTCTGCAGGACACTGGGGCCCTGGAAGGGGGCTCCTCAGTGTAGGGGAGACCTGAGAAGCTCTGCCCATGATCCCAGGAGGCAAAGGCAGGGCAGCACCTCTTTGTCTGAGGCTCCCCCGTGTGCATGTCAGGGAGTTGGAAGCCTAACATAAGAAATCGAAGCTTGGAGACTATATACTACCTGGGGGGCTTTTGGAGGATTTGTACACAACTACTGACCCAGTGAAAAAAATCCTCAAGTTGAGAAATTTATGTACATTTCGGTTTAGGGGGATATTTGTGGCACCCCAGCAATAATGCAGGATTCTACACAATCCCTGTCCAGCTCCATTTACAGATAAGAAAGTGAGAGCTCAGGAAAAGGACGTGCCTTGAAGCAAGCTTTCCAGAACAGAGTGCCAAAGTGCACGGCTTCCAATCCTGCCTCTGCCCCTCACCAACCTTGGCTTTAAACCAGCCGTGCAATATCTGGGCCCCTCACTTCCCACAGCTGCTAAGAACCTACGTCTGCAGGACTGAAGCAAAGTCTACCCGAGTGGTAACCTTCTTTTCCTCCAATTCTATGTCATTATCATGACCCCAGATAGCCCTGGTGGGTCAGTGGCCGACTAGGAGCAGGCGGCCTGCCCGTGTCCAGCGGTTTCCTCTCGTTCCTGCTCTGCAAACGTTCCTGCATTTCACAGACAGAAGGAAGGGCTTCCCATGGAGGGACAGCTTATGCTTTTTCACTAAAACCTCCCATAGCTTTTAGCATTTCATACAGAAAAAATCTTAAAACTTTGGTCACTTTAAGGTATTTTTAGCAAAACAAAAACAATGGGAAAATGTTCATTTTGCAAATATATTTTTAATCTCAAAATACAATCACCTACACTCTCATCTGTATCCAACATAAGTGAAATAACACTAAAAGATAATAGTTAAATGCAAAACTGTAAAGTGAAAAATAGATTGAGACTGTAAAGGGACGGTAAAAATTACACACCTTGAGGCCTGAGTAACACCCCTTTTCTTGTTTTTTCTACATGTTCGGCTTTTATTCCAATTTAAATTTTGTAAATTTCCTTCCTTTTTCTCCTGAAGCTTCTTCTTCCTAGAAGGATCTTCTTGCTAAAGAGAAAAAAAAAAATGTTTAGTGGTTTAAACAGAGTAAACATGAATAAAAACCTGTGATTTTTTTTTTTAAACTTTTGAGACCAACTCCATCTGAATTCACAATGTCCCAGCACTGGTAAAAACTGAGACATATGTTTCTCAATCTCTAGTTTGTTTTCATTTCCCTCCTTGCTCTACTTCCCTCAAGCTCCACAGAAAGGAAAGAAAAAAAGAATTGTTGCCTATAAAATTCCTGAGGGGCTAAGAAAGAAAAACATCTGCTAGCAATTTATGGTCAGCTTGCTGTTAACTTTAGCAGCAATAAATCCTCCAACCTTCACCTGTTAATTTGGTATGTGCAACTCATATGAATTACTTACTACTCAAGAAAAATCAGGTAAAAACTCAACTTGGGAGCAAATTGTGTATTTATGTTTCTATTTGTTTACAGATAAACTTTAGGAGAACAACCAAATCTCCACAGATGCTCCAAACTAGTTTAAGCTTCTTGGATAAATAAGGCAAGAATATATTTGATGTTTTTGTTTTTTTTAGAGACAGGGTCTCACTCTGTTGCCCGGGCTACAGTGCAATGGCTCGATCATGGCTCACAGCAACCTCAAACTCCAGGGCTCAAAGATCCTCCCGCCTCAGCCTCCTGAGTAACTGGGACTAGGGGCATGCCACCATGTCCAGCTAATTTTTTTATTTTTTGTAAAGACAGGGTCTTGATATGTGCTCGGGCTGGTCTCAAACTCCCGGCCTCAAGTGATCCTCCTGCCTTGGCCTCCCAAAGTGCTGGGATTACAGGTGTGAGCCACTGCGCGAGGCTGCTTGATGTTTTCAAATGTGGTTCTGAAAAACTTAATTCAGCATGAGATGTATATAAGTTGAAGATATGTGTATTAAATACGTACAGTTTTTTAAATTTGGGCTTTTTCCTCTTTTAATGTCAGGCCATGGCCTATTAACAGGCCCAAGGGAAGGCAGATTCTCCTTGTTCTTTCCAATTTTAAAGCAGCTCAAGTCTTTAACATCTTCTAATACTTACTACTCCTCTTCCTTCCACACACTGCCCCCTTAAAGCAGAGACACTGTCAGCAGGCAGGCGCTCACACACCGAGACTCAAGGGCTTAAAAAACACATCTCTTAAGGTGTGAGGTCTCTTTGGGAGGGAAACGTCTTCTCCAGGGACCTCCCAGAAGCAAATCCAGTGGTGCAAAAAGAGTCTGCTTCCTATTGACCCTCGGAATTCACACTTCATGAAATGCAAACATTTAGCTAATTTTACCTTCTTTTTCAGAAGGTTGGTCCAGAAATCAGAGTAGAAATCCATGAAGTTCTAATATACACTTGACTAACACATATGACTTGGAAGGAGAAAAAGAAAAGGTTTTAGGTGTCTGCATTACCTACATATTCTACGCCTGGGATACTGGAATTCTCTTGCATCTACAAAAGCAATGTGCGCACCACAAGACACACACACTAGAAATAAAATGAAATTTTAACTGTATATGCAGTAGGATTATGGAATTTTTGCTTTCTTCTTTATACTCCTTTAATTTTCCCCCCAATTAGTATGTATTAACTTTTTTCTGATTCTGAAGATATTTTAAAAACCTGACAAGTGAAACATACAAAGCCCTATCTACAGGACCTTACGCTAATTGCTGAAGTTTGATGCTAAACAGACACAGGAGAGACAGACTCATGATCCAATGTTAAACATTAGACACACACTGTATTTATTCATGTACTGTTCCTTTGTGTATTTCTAACTGGGAGGTGGGGGGAGTTTCCCTCTCCCCCACCCTGTCCACTCAAGGGCCAACAAAGGTTTGTCAACACAGCACGTACTTGAGCCTTTCCAACCCTCCTGGGCCAGGTACAAATAAAGGATCCATCTCTAAGTGGGGTCAGAGAAAGTATGAGCTGGCCAGCAGTCATGCTGACACTTGGCTGCCTTTCTCAGACCCACCTGGCTGGAACTGTCATCACGTGCAAGCAAGAGGGCAAGTACATGTAGGACTACTGAGAGGTGAGACTCGGCGGTCAGGAACAAGCCGGAATCTCCGTGAGTGTCAGAAACGGAAGGAGCGTGCTGGACAAGCTGGCCCCAGCGATGTAAATAGAATGACCAAGACACAGGGTCCATGAGCAACACAGCAGGGGACAGGACAAAGCTATGGACGAGAGAGCAAGAGCATAAAAGATGTAGCGAGGAATAAAAAACCAAAGGAAGACCTTTGTCTGTGGAGCAGCCCCCGAAGCAACGGGCAGTGGAGAAGGATCCGGCCACTGTCGGGCTGAGAGAGGAAGGCCAGTGGATGGAACACAGAGGGGAAGTGAACCGGAGCGCGGAAGCAACAGACTTGGCAAGGAGTCCGAGGAAGAGTAAAGGGCAAACTGGCTCTTTGCTTTCTGGTACAGAGGGTCTCGCAGAGAGGAAGGCGGGACTAAGGACACTGAGCCCCGCAGACCTGCAAGGAAGACCATTCTGAGGCTAAACTGCCTGCTTTGAATCTCACTCCCTGATTACTAGTTGGGTGATCTTGGGCAAGTTACTTAGCCTCTTTGCCTCAAGTTTCCTGAGTCTTCCTCAAAGGATTATTGTCAGGATTAAATCATCTGGCACCTAGTAGGCAGTTTATATGAGACCTAGTAATCATCATCATCACCCTAACTGTTGGACTATCTGGACTAGTTAAGTTTGCCGATCTCCCTGACGAGGTGACAATTTAACTGACGGTAGGGTAAAGAAAGATTCCCTAAGCTTTAATAAAAGCAAAGGAAGAAATCAAAGAGAAATCACAGACTGACTGCACAAGGGCATTCTTAAAGCCACTGTATATAAGTAAAAGGAAAGAAAAATAAGGAAGGGCAAACTAGGAAAAAACTCGTGATGCACAGTATCTGATAGACAAAGAATTAATACCACTAATATATAAAGTGCTCTTACAGAAAATAAGAAAACACTAACATTCAAAAATTGGCAAAGGACATAAAAAGCAAGTGCACAGAAGAAATATAGCCTGGGCGAGATGGCTCACACCTGTAATCCTAGCACTCTGAGAGGCCAAGGCGGGAGGATGGCTTGAAGTCAGGAGTTCAAGACCAGCCTGAGCAAGAGGGAGACCCCATCTCTACTAAAAATAGAAATATTAGCCAGGCATGGTGGCTGGTGTCGTTCACCTGTAGTCCCAGCTACTCCGGAGGCTGAGGCAGGAATATCACTTTACAAAATTTTGTAATGAATATTTTGTAAATACAGGTATATTGAGCTACAATTTCCATTTTCCCTAGGTATGGCGACTTTTGGGACACCCTGTAAAATAATGTTTTCAGGAAAGGCAAATGATACTAGCTTCTATATAATTTTTCCATTTTGGTTTCAGAAAACACAAATGTGTTTATGACGCATGTTTATGCCTGCAAACACTAGGAAACAGCTGAGGAAGCAGGACCCTGCTAGCACTCTCAGCCTCTGAGCAGCGGAAGAAGAATGGGGTGAGACATTTACTTCTTAATTTGTGGAATTTCTTTTCAGTGGCAGGATTTTGGATGGGTAGTTTTACTTTTTTGTGTTTTTCAGAATTTTACAAAAAATGAAATGAAGGAAAGTGTTCACCTTTCCCTAGTAAAACGCAAACTGAAATGAAAAATAGTACACAATTGTTCACCTATCACACTGACCAAGATTTTACAAACAACTGATGCTGCGGAGGAGGATGAAGTCAGCACTTGCAGATACCATGCATGTGAATGTAAATGGGTACCAATTTTGTGGAAAGCAATCTGGCAGCACACATGAGCAATCTTAAACAGTTGATACCCTTTAATTTTATTTCTCAATATCTATAACAGGGATATATCAGGTATATAGGCAAGAGCTATGAACAAAATTGTTCATCACAGAGTTATTTATGACAGTAAAAAGTTGGAAACAACCTTAAAGTCCAAGCACAGGAGAATGATTTAAATTATGGCCCAGCTAAATGATGAAATGTTATGTAACCACTGAAAACAAAGCTTTCCCCCTCCCTCTTCTTTATGTTTTTATAATAATCATGAATTACTTTTCTAAGGAGGAAAAATCTGCTTAAAAGAAAATAAAAAGCTAGGGCTAAAATTTAGTTTGTGGATTCCAAACCCGGGCTTCAACCTTCCTTGCCAATAAATCTAGAGGAATGTTCCCCATGTAACTATATAGACAGATTTATACAATTTTCTAAACTGCAAAGTTAGGCCCTAAGAATGTGAAGAAAAATAAACACTGAGCACTGCACTTGGGAATGTGCTTATTGAGAATGACTTTCCCCAAATGAACAATGAAATGGAAAGTACACTCATGGGATTTTAAAGAACAGTTCTACAAAAGAGGGAGTGAGTCACAGTAACAGCAAAGAAATGACAAACCACAGCCCCCAAATCTGCACCAAAAAATCCACCTCGGTTGACTAGGCTGGTGACAACTGTGGGCCACAGGGTTCTGCCTGAGTCCTCCAAACCCTGGGACAGGCATGCTTCCTGTGGAACTGGCTGCCACCTCAGGTGCAGATGTCTGTCCTCCAAGGTCACAGACCAGACAAGGAGGAAGCACCTTATATAACTATTGGGACTGAGTATAAGAACTGTCTGAGCTCTAGCAATAGAGGTAAAAGGCAAGGCGCATCTGCTACACCTGCACCCTCAGCACATCAGCACTGCTCCACACCAGCTCAGGGTCACGCCCAGGCCCCTGGTCTTCCCTCTGCATACACCTCAGAGAACCCACGTCTAACCACCACAGGGATAACTCCCAAATCTCAAGTTTCAGGCCTGACTTGTCACGGACACTCTAATTCTCTACCTCCTGCTGTCTACCACATGTATCACTTCAAAGCCCAGCCACCCCTCTCTGTTGGTAATGATCGTCGTTACTGTCACTCTTTGGGACTTACTAGTTGTCAGTACTTAGTAAGCACTGCCATTCTAAAGCAATTCTCACGTGAACCCATTTAATCCTCACAACTCTATGAGGCAGGTGTACTATTATCATCCTCAGTTTGCAGGAGGAGGAGACTGCGTTGTAAGTAACTCGCCCAGTGTTACAGGATGAGTAAGTGATATGCTGGATTGGAACCCAAAAAGCCTGGCTGTAAAGTCCATGCTCTTAACTACAACACAACATTGCTTTGACAGATATAAAAATGAGCTTGGCACATACATCAGAATTCCCCATCTTCTAATCACCTAGGCTTTGAACCTTGGAGCCAAGCTATCTTTTGCAAATGGCTATGTAAAAAAAGATGACTTCTCTCCTTTATGCAATTTAGTGCTAAGAAGTCCTGATGGTTTTTCTTCTAAAATGTCTCTCATCTACTCTTCCTATCCTATACCCCTGGCTCCTGCCCAAATAAGAACTTGATTATATCATACCTCCTGCCAAAGTAGCAGCATCCTTGTTAGAAAAGACCTGGTATCCATTTCTTCCTTCTCCAACTCAGTCTCCATACACTCAGGCTAATCTTCCAAAAATGGATCATTCTCACATTCATTCAAGCATTTACTAAATTGGTTCTATGCAGCAGGCATCCATCCTGCCAGTCTTTGTGAAACTGAACTGAAAAATATCTAATTATCACCTTCAAGATCACAGCCTACATGTTGTTTCCAATTTATTACCCACCCTCCAACCCTCCCCCCTCCTATCCCCCATCCCCTGCCCAATTCAGGAACCTTCAATAGCTCTCCAAGATTTGCAGCAAGGTCCCCAAACTGGCAACCCTAGGCCAAATCCTCCAGAACAATTTTTTATTTGGACAAATGTGCTTTGAAAATTTTTGATTCTGCAATTCCTTGGCAGACAATGTTTCTCCAGTTCTCTACAGGCGCCACCACCTTCCTATTGCTTACGCTCACCTACTTCACCATTTGTGTTTCCCACTGAGATCCAATGAATAAAGTCTGAACTTTTAATCAGCATTCGAGGGCCTTCCCAGTCTGGCAGGATCCTAACCTTCCCTCCTATTACTTCCCACCAGGTGGCTTCTTCTCAATCAGCTGACTCCTGCCTGCTCCCAATGATGCCTCGATGGTGCCTCCACCCTGGGGGGCACCAGGGTGCCTGCTGCCCACCTTCCCTCTCTGCTGTTCCACAGCCACCTGCCCAAGTTTCCACCCCCTCCAGGAGCTTCCCATGACCACTGCAGCCTAAGGTGACTTTTCAATCTCCAAAATCCCTTTACTGTACATTAACTTTGGTGCTTGATTACACAGAAATAACTTGCCTTTCTCAACTGACCACAATTTCCTAGTTTGGAATACCTGTCACATACTTGTTTTGTATCACTTCCATTGTATTTAAACAAAAACTCCATGTTTGTTGTAAAGTTTAAGCAAAATAGAGCAATATAAAGAAAGGAAAAAGAAATCATACAAAATGCCACCACTCAGAAATAACTGTTCTCCCATTGATTATTTCACAAACCTATTTTTAAATATTTTTCTATGAGCCTACATGCATGTAAGGATGACAGGACAGATAATAGGAATAATTTATAACACTGGGACTATATATAATTCTTAAATAAAAATTTAAGGCTCAATTTGATATGAATTTAACAGAAGACAAATAAAGTAGAACCAAGGGAACTGCCAGTTTTCAAAGCATTGTTTCTTTTACATGTGATATATTAATTTCTTAAGGATCTAAGGTTAGGAAAAAGATTGTAAAAAATATTTTCTTAAATTTTAACTCTTTTAAATTACATGTTTCACTTTTACATAGTACTGTCTCTACCAAGAAAGACTAAAATCAAAACTTATTTTCACCTACTTCTCAATCCCACCTCCTGTTTTTTGCACATTATGTAACTATTTTTACTTTGTTAAAGTTTTAATATTTGTAATTTCTTCTGAAGTTATAACTGCCAATTGTTTCACATTAGTTCTGGATATAAAATGGATTGAAATCTCAACAACAGATCTTTATGCCTTCTACAATCTTGAGTCCTTATTTTTACTCCTATCTTGGTTAGCTAAATTTCATTAACTTGATTTTTCAAGTAAGCCTCATGAGTTCATTTGTGTTCAAGGATGTCTGCCTGTTGCCTTTGTACCTGCATAGCAACTTGAAGGACACAATTATTCTCTATTCACATTTCCATTCTCTCAATGACATTGTTCCACTGTTTTCTAGCATTAGATATTCCTGTGGAGAAATCTGAGGCAAGCTTAAGTTTGTACTTCTTGACTTCCCTGCCTTGCACAACTCATTATGTCTAAAGTTCAATTAATTTAACTAGAATGTGCCAATGCCCACTATTACGTATCAACTTTTCCTGGTGTACAGTGTTCCCCTTTGATCTGCAAATTTAGTTCTTCCCTCAGATCAGGAAAATGTTCTACTATTATATCATCAATATTTTTTTGATCTTTTAGAGAGAAGACCATGATAGATATGAGGACAAAAACAGACAAAGAGTAATCCAACTCAGCAGGAGTATGCCTGAGATATAGATGCTGGGTGACAACTGGTAGAAGGAATACATGATCTGGTTCTACTCTGCCATCGTTCCCTAGGAGTTAACCCATTTCCTTAAGAATAGTTTCTCTTGAGAGTAAAAAACTATCTGGTTTCTCTAAAAGTTATTATAGCATCACCTATATAATTATTAATAGAAGATAAACAAAATTTTCTGAACAAACACATCAAACTCATCAGTTATCAGTACGGATTCAAATGCAGTGAAAGTATGAAATATACATGTTCACTTAATACACAGATTTTGCATTCTTAAGCCCTAAAAATGGGTTTTGTTCTTTTTCCTAGGCAAGAAGAAAAGGAATACAAACCTCCATTGAAGGTATGTCCTGCTTCTCAGAACATGTGTCTTCTTTAGATGCTTTGTGAATCTTCTTTTCTGAAGACTTTGCATCAACCTTTTTCAAAGTTTCACAATTATCTACTTCATTCTTGGCAGGCACTTGCTGGTTATTCCCTTGAACAAACAAAAACAATTCAACTTCTAGCTAAAAATTGCCATTCATATTCCCCGTAGTTATTAAACTTCTCTCTTACGCCAAACATCTCATTTGATTTAATGAGATTTAAACTTAAGGATTGTTTTTGACATCCCTGACACTCTAGAAATTTATTTTGTTTACAGGTGAAAATGCAGTTAAATTAAGAGTTCTACTAGTAATCTTTAAAAGAGGTCAAGGGCCAGGAGTGGTGGCTCACACCTGTAATCCTGGCTAGCACTCTGGGAGGCTGAGATGGGAGGACTGCTTAAGCTCAGGAGTTCAAGACCAGCCTGAGCAAGGGCAAGATCCTGTCTTTACTAAACATAGAAAGATTAGCTGGGTGTGGTGGCACGCGCCTGTAGTCCCAGCTACTCAGGAGGCTGAAGCAGGAGGATTGATTGAGCTGAGGAGTTTGAGGTTGCTGTAAGCTACGATGATGCCACTGCACTCTACCCAGGGAGACAGAGTGAGACTCTGTCTCCAAAAACAAAAAAGATCAAGGAAAAAACGTGGGAGGAGTACACCAATACTCATTGCATCATTATTCATATTAACCAAAATTTGGACAAAATCCACATGTCCACTGATGGATGGATGGATGGATGGATAAACAAAATGTGGCATATACATACAATGGAATACCATTCAGCCTGACTCACTGGATAACAATGTGAAATATTTAACACTACTGTACAGTGAAAATGGTTAAAAAAGGAATGACATTCTGACGCGTGCAAAACATGGATGAACCCTTAAGACATTATGCTAAGGGAAATAAGCCAGACACAAAAGGACAAATGCTTTATCGTTCCACCTATGAGGGACTTAGGTCAAATTCACAGAGACAGAAAGTATAACGGTAGTTACTAGAGGCTAAGGGAAGGGGATAATGGGTATTTACTGTTTGATAGGTGCAGGGCTACTGTTAGGGATGATGCAAAATTCTAGAAATGGATAGTGGTGACGGTTGCACAACAATGTGAAAGTACTTAATGCCACTGACCTTTCTAATTAAAAATAGTTAATATGGTAAATTTTATGTTATGTATATTTTATCACATTTTTTTTTTAAGTTGAGGAAGAGGGAGAGAGGGATAAGGACTTGGGTTTTGGTCATGACTCAGCCACTGATTCGTTTTATGATCAAAGTCAGTCTCTTAAGCTGCCTGTGCCTTAGCTTCCTTATTTATGAAACAAGCAAAGCCCCGGCTTCTTTGCCTGCCCTGCTTGATGGTTACAAAGATGAGAACAGAACAGACAGACGCAAAGCATCCCACCAAAGGACACATGAACAACTTCGGGGCAGGCCCTTCCCCGACAGCAAACGCCCGCCCTGCGCCAGGGGACAGTGCCCACGTGCTACAGGAGGAACAGTCACGGAATCACACGGCAGAGGTGGATGCTGGTAAGAAACCTTTTCGGAGAACATGTTTTTTCCATTTTTCTTTCAAGTGATTTCATAAGCGTACTTCTATCTCTTACCTCACAATAAAGGCAAATCAACTTCAACCCCACAGTAACCGGCCTTGGTGTTCTGATTTGGAACAGAAAGTATTTCAATACCTTCTCCTTTTTTCTTTAACTGAGAATCCCTCACGATACCTCTGAAATCTGAGAAAGTTTAGATGACCACAGTGCAAATATTTCCTAGCAGAGCAGGCTCCGGGCTCCGGTGAGACGGACAGCTGGCCAGACAGAGGCTCCGTCCGCTGCAGCCCTGCGGGGCGCTCGGGCAGGGCAAGCCCCCACCCACTAAATGAACGGGACAGTCAAGTCCCCTCTGATTCTGAAATTCCAAAGCTACAAACTAAACTCACTCAGAACAGGAGACATAAATTTTCCAAATAACACAAGGTAAACATACTTTCATTCTGTGAACAGAAAATGATATAAATATTACGTAACTAGATAACTGCTGGGCGAGCGCATGGCCCATACCTTGTAAAGTAACGCGGGCTTTTATGGCCTAAGTACAACTCGGCATGTTACGTCTTATACTTGCAGAAAAAGAGGCTCTATCTCAAAATTAAGGTGATATTCTCCAAATGTCACAAGATGAATACAGAAAATTAAATGTTTTTGCTAGACTCATTACATAAAATATTATGGGATGTGTGAATGCCTTTGGCTGTGATGAAACAGACTGAAAAATGCAATGGTCAAAGTTGTATCCAGAGAAAAATCTGATCACTATCAACTGCTTCCTTTAATACCCAGGAGTAACTTTCACGGTAGAGTCAGCAAAGAATCTGAATCAAAGGCAACTAAGGAATTTCCGTCCCCACAGGACAGTCGGCCACCTGCCTGACGGGTTTAGAGTTGCCTTATTTAGAGGACTGCGGGGACACGGCTTCAGATCCCCTTCACACGTGCACATTCCTCAACTAAGAGCATCTAACAGCAGCCTTGGAGAATCGTCATTACCCCTCATTTCATAAGCTGTCAAAATTGAAAGTCATTCTTTGGCAGAGAACGCTTTTGAAATGTAATTCCTTCTACAACACAAACTGGATGTTAAACATCCACAAAGGAAAACACCAAACACTATGAATGAGTAAAGCAAACAGCCAAAGCAAGGCTGACAGGGTTCCTAACAGAAAAAGAAATCCTGAATAAGGATTATCACTTAGGATTCTGGAAGCCATAAATATGAAATAGAATAAAGACACTGTCCTCAAAAAATAGGTGCCATTGCTTTCCTAGCATCCTAATTCGTAAAAAAAATTAATTTCCTTCAGTTCTCTTCAGGCCAAGAATACAGCACTGAAAGTATGAGTCATCAAATTTTCTTAGAAAGGATCCAAATTTAATAGCCAATACAAAACCACCCCAAAAAAGAAGTAAAGCACAGACTTTTAGAAAATTAGTAATGCCTTCTTTGGGGCCAAGAATCAGGATAACAATAAAAAGAATGTTAGTAACAAGTTTTTCAGTGATTCTTTCAGAAATTCTCACATGAAAATATTCAAGTATATGGAAATACTGAGTATTTAATTTACTTCTTTTAAAAATGGAGCCAATTCATGTCATCCTATTAAGCAAGCAACTTTCCCATGACCTCACTTAGAGTGTTTGTGACACAGTTAAAAATCAAAAACAAGTGGAAGAAACAGTAACAGAGGGGACAGGAGAAAACGCTGAGAAGTGATGAGCATGTTTACAGCCTTCACGGTGGCAATGGTCTCACGAGTGTGTATGTGTTCCCAAACTCATCAAGGTGTACACATTAAATATGTATAGCTTTTTCCTCCAAAAGGTGGTTAAAACAGAAAACAAAAACCAATCGAAAAACAAAGAAGTGAACTTACCAGCATTCTGCCTCAAGTTGTACTGTCTCACATCTAATCCTATGGTATATTTTGAGTAAACCATTAGATATTCACTTCAAGTTATTAGTATGCATAAGTAAATGAGAATATTTTTTTAAATTTCTGCAAATACTAGTAGTTTCAGAAAGCTGGGGTATCTAATTCAGTGAAAACTTTCAGGTATTGTTAAGTTCGAGGTTTAGGGTATTATTAAATTGAAAAGGCTATTACCCTTTACTTTATTATAGGTAGAAAGCAGTGAAATAATTTGCTATTTTTCTTTGGTAGTGCTGAGGCCAACCACAGCCTGTCTTTAGCCATAACTCTAAGTCTGTATTACTTTGATCAGACAATTAACACAGTTACAAATGTTTAAAAAGAGATATATTTCAAAAGATTGCTTACAATTACAAATAAAGCCCTACCCTTGTCAGATGATCAAGAGATTCTGGAACATGTAACAAATGTTTGAAAAATTTAGCTGTTTCTTAGTTGTTTGACAGGTTGATGCCAAAAAACAAGTGTGGGAAAACAGATCCCTGAAGAATCTGTCAACAGATTTCATTTCTAACAGAAACTGTAATTTATGATTTACTACAGACCCCTGAGATGGAGGCAGCGGGAAAGGGGTGGGAGAGGGACAAGGCACATTTTCTATTATTCAGAAAATGGTCTGTGTTTCTCAACAAGAAGAATATAGTCAGAGAAACATACCCCGGAATATTTTCCTCGCACACAATAAGCTGCACCCAGGAGGCAAAAAAAAGCCTCAGAACAGGAGAAAGCACCAGTTCTTCAGGTGCCTCCAGGAGCTCTGCTGGGTTAGAAAAATCACTACGGTATTCTTAAGGGTCGGGGTTGCCCCCGAACCCCGCCTTTCCTGTTAAAGGCAATCTTTGCACTAAAATTGTTTCCACAGAACATCTGTATACTTTGGGAGAACTGGCTGAAATGTGGCAAGCCCATTATCTGGTTTCAACTGAGTGAGTGGAAGTTCCCAATGCCGCTAGGCCACACAGTAAACAAATTGACAAGAATTCAGGATCCTCAACTATCAGGAGCACTAAGCTCAGCTCACAAGCCTGAATCTGTTTCCTTCAGATTCCAGAAAGGATCTTACGATAGCAACCACAATACTTTTCACAAAGTAAAATACTTTCCAAAATTAAAAAAGAATGAATTCCCAAAGTTGGAAGTGAAACTCGGAAGGCTCTTGTATACATAGTTTTCTCATTCTTGAGTGCCCTTTCTATAGGTCTGTTAGCCATCTGCCCCGTTCCTGCAATGATTTCCTTTGAAATTTGACCAAAGAACCCAAAACCCTTAATATTGCTAGGAAACTTCAAATCCTACCTTTGAACTACAATTATCTTCTCCTAGATTTCTCAGTCCTTTCTTATTTTTAGTATTTTCAATTCTTTACAATTTTTAAATTGTAAATGGGCAGCAGGCAATTTATTCACCTTTTAACCACTTTGATAATTTTCCTAGAAGAGTGTTGTAAACACAAAACAGAACAAAACACATGTCAGTGAATGGACTTCCCTGGGAGGAATCCCCTGCTGCAGTCTATAAAAAGTACAGGACTATAAGCACCTTTGAATCTGTGGTCTGAACATGTTGAAAAGCCAAAGTTTTTTCATTAACTCTTATTTGATCTGATCAACAATCATCCTGATATCACTTAACATGTTGCTGATCCAATCAAAAACCAGTTTAAAAAAAGTCTCACAGTGAAAGATTTGTCTCCATTTAAAACATTATAAACATACTAGTAATGTGCACAGGAAGGAAAGATTGTGAGCAGGTTTACAATCTACAATGATGCAGCCAAACCATAAGCTTATGGACTCCCATATCATATTTACTCATATTTATGAAAGTGTTATTACATGGTAATCTTAGCTCAATCTTGAAGCATAATTCAAGTCTCCTCTGGCCCACTCTGATACTCTGTATCTGGCCCTGCCTCTACGTTCCAACCACTCCAACATCCCATGACGTGGCAGAAGTTCCCTCCACCCATCTACCCACAATGCCACGGGCACTGCACTGTGCAGGCACATTTAGCTGATGGACACAATGGATCACAGAAACAGCCCTTCTGGAGGGATGAGTCCCTCAAACAACTCTTATTTCAAGGCGCGTAAAGTCAGCCTATGTCAAAGGCTGCGCTCGGGCTGAAAGACTCACAAAACAAGGAAAAAGCCCAGCCAGGACTCACTCCATCATCTTACCCTTTTACAAGCATTTTGTAGTTTTGGCCCCAGAGAGTGTCTGGGACAGAAATAAAACAATAGGCACCCAATCACCCCACCATAAAATGCCCGCAGACATGGCGTGCCATGGTTTGATGTGAAGATCTGGTTAACTGCATTCTCCGGGGGGCATACTCACACGCCATGTGGAGGAGACACAGGGCACAGTGTCAGCCCTGCAGACCTGAGTCCACTTCAAACGTGCACACTGCTGCCAGGGGAAATGGCACAAACAGGCGTCACTAGATGTACCAAGAATGCATGTGCAGCTGCCCAAACTACAGTCCACTCGGAGGACTTCGACTCTCTTTTAAGTTAGCAAAGTCCTTCTAACAGAACATTTAAAATTCAGTTTGGGTTTTTTACCAAATGCATAAAGCTCATTAGAATTAGTTAATCCACAGTACTTCTGTACTTTCTCTACAATATTAAGAAGTGAAAAACACAAAATTATTTATGTTTAGGTATTTCAAATAAGATCAAAGCGACTTAGTTTTTCCAGACTAAAAAATGTCAAAAATCCAACTTTTAACAGGTTCGGTAATATGCATATTAAAATAGGATGGACAAAAGAAAAATAATATAAATAAGCACAGGCCCTTAAGCCAGAGGCCAAAGGGACTTGTGAAAGTATAGTGCCAATTTTTTATGTAGATAGTCTTCCTAGTCTATTTTGCTTGCATTTTCCTTAACGATATTTGCTACATGAGAACATGTGTCTTCTTTTAACCAAGGAACACAATTAGAGAAGAACCAGGGCCAGGCAACATGAGATGGTGGCAGAAAGTTGGTGAAGTTTTGTTTGGTCAGAATCATTTCATGGGCTGATTTTTGCAAATAGTCTGAAAACTCAAGATAAAAATAATTAGAAAAAGATGCCCATATCCTCCCAAAAATAAAATATGACACTCACATTCCCCTAAACTTATGTACTAAAAATCAAACTTCCTGGTTACCTTGTCTTAAACTTTTCATCTTACAAGCCATATATCAACATTTATACCTTTGCTAAAAACTCTGTGCATTAACTAAGAAACTCAACACCCACAATTAAAACTAAAGGCCACAGGTGAGAACAAACTCCATTAAAAACAGACTGGGACACATGGGAGAGCAGCAGCGTCAAGGAGGGTGGAAAGATTACCATTATTTTTCTTGGAAATTTCTGGCAAGTCTGACTGGTGGTAATGAGGTGAGTTTCTCGGCAAATGATTTTCAGGTAGTTTCTTAGAGGTCTTCAGTGGACAGAGCTCCCGTTCCTTGAGCTCAGCTGTGCTCCCTGAAGTTTTAATGTCAGTTTCCTTAGGAAACATACATGTCTGTATTCCCTCCTTCACGTTACATTCTGAAGAAGGATTATGAACAACAACTGTGTTTTTCAGTGTGTTTTCTTCTTTGTTCAGTAAGTTTTTGGGAAGGGTTAAATTCTTCTGCAGGTTGACATTCATGCCACTGGCATATTTGAGGCTGATCCAGTTCTCCCCCATGACGGCAGTGCAAACGTCCTCTTTAGCAGCAGACAGGGGGCTGCCCAGGGTCAAAGTCTGCTTCTCCTCAGTAGTAGTGTTGGAGCTGCTGGCCACGGAGGTGCTGGGTTTGTGTTTACTGTAATACACTGAGCACTTGTGCTTCTTCTGAGAATGACCGTAGGTGGCTGGGCTCCTCTTGGCAGCATTCTGGATCCTGCTCTGGGGAGCGTTCACAGGAAGGCAGCCTTTGCCTCTGCCTTTATCAGAGGGGCCATATGTGTCGAGAAAGTTCTTGCAATTGCTTCTGAATTTAAGAAGAAAAATATTTAGCATAAAGGCAAACCAAATCAAACTCTGCTTCGTTTCTACATCCATGGGGAAGAGATAGCAGTCAGAAAAAATTTATGAAAACAAATTTGGAACCAAAATTTGGATTACCTTAAAATAAAATCAGAAATGAGTAATATCAAAGGTGAGAACACCCCTACACACACACACGGATTCTTACTTGTGAGAGTGGGAGCTGATTACATCCATCGGACCGCTATTTTGCTGTGATGAGGAGCTAGCATTTTGCCTCTGTCTTGTTTTCATGAATTCCATGAGAATGTACTGTGCTTGCTGGAAGGCTATTAAAATCACACCCAACAGAGACAAACTGAGGAAGGAAGCAATGAGGTTCATTACTGCATGGTTCTGCCTGGAATTTCAAAGACTAGTTTTATTATAGAAGAGTGATGAATGATTGATGAGAAACATCTAAAGATACAGTATTAAAATTTCCTAAGATTCATGACATCATAATTTTTTAAGTTCCTTAAAAATAAAAAAATACCACCCAAATGTGCATATTTATGAGTTGGACATTACAATTCTATTTTTATAAAGTCACTCAAGGCTGGATGCAGTGGCTCACTCTTGTAATCCCAGCGCTTTAGGAGGCCAGGCAAGAAGATCACTTGAGGCCAGGAGTTCAAGAGCAGCCTGGGCAACACAGCAAGACCCCATCTCTACCAAAAAGTTTTAAAAATTAGCTGGGCATGGTGACACACATCTATAGTCTTAGCTACTTGGTATTTGGGAGGCTGAGGTAGGAGGATGGCCTCACTTAGCAAAGGAATTCAAGGCTGCAGTGAGCTATGATATCACCACTGCACTCCAATCTGGGTGACAGAACAAGATACTGTCTCCTTTAAAAAGAAAAAAAAAAAAAAAACCACTCAAAAAGTGTCATTCTAGCCTTCTAATGTCAAATTGTCATTGCACCGAGCGAATAATAACATTCCTGTCTTCCACCAAGACTGCCAATGAACATACTATATATGAAGCATGATTGTCTACTATTCTCCTATAGTCTTATCACTCTCTTACAATGAGTCCACTATCACCTTAAAGCTTACCAGTTACTACCTTGTCTACTTCACGCATGTCAAAGTTCTCAATCCAATAAAAATTCCACTCAATTCATATGCTTTGATCACACTCGGGCAACTTATGTATTTTCATGCAGCTCGCCTGGATGACTTCTCTACTCAGAGAAGAATAGTGGAGGAGGTGGTTTACCTGACAAAAAAGACTGTGAGCCTCCAAAATGACTCCTCCCAGCTGGGTCCTGGCACCACATTTGCACATAAGGGCAACAGGTGATGAGGGAGGGTCACGTTGAGAGTGAAGCGAAATTCTAGGTCTGCAGCAGTGACAAGAGTAAGGTCACGAATGACCCAGGAAGAGGTAAAGTCTGGAGTAAACCTGGTAACAAAAGATTCATCTTCATGAACTTTTAATTGTTTTAATTTTAGTCACACAAAGCAAAATAATTATAATGGCAACACAATTTTCTACTTCTACAAAACAAATACTTTTACAACTTAAGATGTCTTACCAATGGAAAAAGATCCTCCGCCCCGCCCCACATTACTAAATGTATCACGAAACTGAAATGAAGTTAAAGCCCAGTGCTTACACGATGCTGATATCACGAGATGTGTTTGGGTCCAGGGAAAACTGATGACAATCTAACACTTCAAATCCGTAACCTTGGCAATTATACCCATTAATTTTCAGAGATGACACAGTTATAGGAAGAGGTCCAATATTCTCAACTTTAAAGCTCTTTGTAATAGACAACATTTGCTTGCTATCTTTCGGTTCTAGTGAGGACAAGAAGTGGTATTTAGTACATATGAACTGTAAAATTTATTTTAAATAATTTATTGAGTCAATATTTATTGAATCAACCAAACCATGATCTACATTATTAAAATGGGAAAAAAATTCCACATAAGCTCAAAGTACGATTTCTATCTAATTTCTAGAACAATCATAAATGCTGTTATACAACCAGGCTACAACAGAGATACTTAAGTAGTTGAGATTTTTCTTAAGTTAAATGCTCTGCCTAGGTACCAAAAGTGATTAGAATCTCTTCTTTGGTCCTTTACTTATTGAAAGTTAAGGTTAAAAGTTTATTTTTCTCAAAAGTCAAAGACTTTGGTTTCACCACTGGCCACCAAATACTCTGTGTCCCTGAAATTCTCACTCATGCTTAACCAAGTACCAGTTAAGAACATGTACTTCTGTGTAAAGTCATCACAGCTACTAGAAACACAGTTCAAACACCCACTATATTAAAAAGAAGTAATTAAATCCTTGCAAAGGACAGCATATTTTATACTAAGAGTCTGAAAAGAGTTATGACAATTTTTAAATATACCTATAAATTTATAACCCATAATCTATTCCATATAAGGACTAATATTTTATCTGGTTCTATATTTTTATATTACTCCTTAATTCTATCATTCGAAGTCAACTCTAAATTACCAAATGAATGAATGGAAAGATGAATACCCTGAAGAATTCTGAATGCAAAGCTATTACCAAATCTTTTGAAACTCAGTGCTCATTTAGCATTTTCTAAAACAAAAAAATTCCAATCAGGCACTAAAATAGCTCTACAAATTATCCAATAGTTTCACCAACTAGTTTCCTTTGTACAAAACATACTGATGCTTTCAGTGTTTTCATAAAATTAAAAAATAATAATAGGAAAACGAGACAGAATTTACCAAAAACATTTTACATCTATTGTTTGATTTCTGTCTTAATTCCTGAGGAAGCTGTTGAAACTAATACTAATATAGGTGATTTAAAGGCATTTAAATACATGCACAATTTAGAAATCTTCTAGTGCAACATACATCTCCATACATTTCTAAATCTGCATTGTCTGATACCATTAGCCATATGTGGCCATTTAAACTTAAATTGATTAAAATTAAATAAATTTAAGAATTGAATTCATCAGTCACACTAGCTATTTTAAAGGCTACTTAACTACGTGTGACTCACGGATACTGCATTGGATGACACAGATACAGAATATTTTCATCCTCACAGAAATTTCCATTGGGCAGTGCACATTTAGTCTACTCTCCATCATTTTAGCGTGATTTTCTATCATTAGGGTAACTGACAGCCAAATTAACTGATTCATATATTTATCTTAAATATTTCACACTACAACTACACTTTCTTTTTTCCTTCTCCATCTATCATCTAAGTTGAATTAAATATCTAAAGCTATTGTTCTAATCCAGGTGTATCAGCCTGTATTTATATGCTCAAATGTTGGACTGATTTAATTATTTGCATCCATACAATGAATTCACTGTAAATTTTTAGAAGAATCTCCTTATGTAAGCCTTCTGCTCTTGGCTTTAATGCCAAGCCTTCCCTGTCGGAGCGCCACCCGTGTGAACTCACGTCGACGGCAGTCCATCAGCGTGGACTCGGGCACCTTAAACCGCAGGGAGCCGCCCGCACCGGGAAGTCTCCCGCCCACTTTCAGTAACTCTCTCGCTCCAAACCCTTCCACGGCAATCATGTCGAGAACGGTCAAGTTATTCCTATCGTGAAAGGAGACACACATAAAAAGGCATTACCACAGAGGTACAATACAATGCACATGAATTTAAATATTCTCAGCTAGCAAAACTATTTTTAAAGTTTTTAAAAAAAGGCCAATTTAAATAGTGTGGCATCTCCTGCCATCGCACGGAATAAGGGCAGGCAATGGAAGCTGCCGAGTCCAGAAGAGTCAAAGTGAGCCGACGTGTGAGTGATCGTGCTCACTCTCCATCCACCGCCACAAATGTAAACCCATGTGTTTGTCTAATAACCACACTCCGGGGTGGTGGTCCGACATCCAAGAGAAAAAAGCTGAAGAAATAAATTGGAGGACCTATGGCCGGGCGCGGTGGCTCACGCCTGTAATCCTAGCCCTCTGGGAGGCCGAGGCGGGTGGATCGCTCGAGGTCAGGAGTTCGAGACCAGCCTGAGCAAGACCCCGTCTCTACTAAAAAAATAGAAATAAATTATCTGGCCAACTAAAAATATATATAGAAAAAATTAGCCGGGCATGGTGGCGCATGCCTGTAGTCCCAGCTACTCGGGAGGCTGAGGCAGTAGGATCGCTTAAGCCCAGGAGTTTGAGGTTGCTGTGAGCTAGGCTGACGCCACGGCACTCACTATAGCCTGGGCAACAAAGTGACACTCTGTCGCAAAAAAATAAAATAAATAAATAAATAAATAAATAAATAAATAAATAAATAAATAAATTGGAGGACCCAGAAAACCACTAACAAATTTAGACACAATGATGAAAACTGTTTATAGGGTAAATTAGGAGTTTTCATAGTACTTGTGATAAGAAAGTCTGCTTTAGAGATGATTCTAGAAATAAAATTCTACCATTTCCCTTGAAACAACAATTTAAAATACCACCCTACAACTAACTTATATCTAGTCATATTCTTATCAGTCAAAAAGTAATTCAGACTAATGTGTGCCTTTTAATTAAAATCATGATTTCTAGGACAAACAGGTTAAGTGAAAATTTCATTTATTTACTTAGTTATTAGTTGAGACAGGGTCTCACTCTGCTGCCTGGGCTACAGTGCAGTGGCATCAGCATAGTTCACTACAACCTCATTCTCCTCGGTTCAAGTGATCCTCCTGCCTCAGGCTCCAGAGTAGCTGGGACTATAAGCATGTGCCACCATGCTTGGCTAATTTTTCTATTTTTTGTAGAGATAGGGTCTCACTCTTGCTCAGGCTGGTCTCAAACTTCTGGTCTCAAGTAATCCTCCCATCTCAGCCTCCCAAAGTGCTAAGGTTAAAGGCGTGAGCCACTGCTCCCAGAGAAAATGATTTTTAAATGATGCATTCTGGACCAAGAGCTAGTTGTCATAACATAAATACTGTAGAAGCAGAGAGATAATCCATTTTACTTTTATATAGTTATGCAAAATACAAGAAATATCTTTACACTTTTATCTAAAGGATTAAAAAAGCCTTTATTTAACCATTTAAAAGCCTTTCAGTGATACAGCATTAGATGAGTGATATTATTTACAAAATGGAAACTACCAAAAGTAAATTAACTTCTATAAAAAATTTAGACTTTCTTTTTGAGTCTGGGACAGTTCAACCTGGGATGAGGTAAAGTTTATCTCTGCACTTCCTATGACCTTAGTTCTTCAAGGAAGAATAGGTTTAAAATGAAACATGTTCAATCAGCAGGGCATTAGGGGATTTGTAGTTAAAATGCTTAGGAGAACAAACTCTCTTAAGAACTTTAATATATTTTCTCCTTAGTAGCATTCATTTGCAGAAGAACATACTCTTACATGTTAAAGTCCTGAATAAGAACTATTTTGCCAGTTGATCAGATGCTATTTAAAAATAACTAAAATGTCATTTATTAAAAATTAAATTTGTATGGAATTTCTCTTCAGGGTGATGAAAAAGTTCTAAAATTGATTGTGATGATGGCTGCACAACTCTGTGTACACACTAAAAACCATTGCCTTGTATACTTGAAACAGGTGAATTGTATGTTGTGTGAATTATATCTCAATAAAGATGTGCAAAAATTTAAAAAAAAAAAAAAAAATTAAATTTGTGTTAGACTTCTCACCAATGCAGAGCTTCAACACAGACCTGTATTTACTGTGAATTTTTAAAAGAAGACTCTCAATAAAAACTACCTAAAGATGAAAAAAATTTTTAAATGAAACACATTGACCTGCTCAAATCAGTTAGCAATAACTACCATTTAAAAGAAAGAAAAGGAAGAAAAGAGCCAGTGGGTTCAAACAAGCACTTTTTCCACTGTCCTTTGGGGCTACAGAGAATTCCAGAAGCAAGAAAGAGATGAGAGTGACATAAGTTCATTTAAATACTGCAGACTGGAAATGTCGACAGTAGTGTTTCAATTATTTTTCTACGCTAAGGACAGAGTAGTAGACCATGTGTGTCCTGTCTTTTGTGACAGCACTGGACGTGACATGGAGTGAAATGTACCACCCTCTGGGAAACATGGCACCCACTCCCCATTGGAAAAGGGAGGAGACTGAGGCCTGGACATCAAGGGAGGAGCCTTCAGCAGCCCCTCTTCTCAGCTACCACCTCTTACTACCCTGCAAAGCAGCCCCATCACCAAGACCTGAGTCAGAAGTGAATGTCAACTATTAGCTAAAGAGATTCTGTATTCTCCAGAGAGAGAAATTTAGACGGTCAAGTCAGCAAGAAAGAAACAGACTCCGTGACAGGGACACACCTACCGGATTAGTATGAGTGAGGTAACTTTTCCATAGTCAGCGGGCGTGAAAACTACACCAACCCTTTTCGTTTCCAAAGGCTGCAAATGGAATTGGAGGGTGCCCAGTCTGGACTCCTCGGAACGCACTCCCTGCAAATTATTAACAGATACAGTCAGACAACTTCATACTCCCACCAAGCAAGCTTCCATGAAGCACTTCCAATGAAGTGCATCCTACAGTATAAACAAGATTGCTTTTCTTTTAATGTCCAGATTTGGCCATGCTAATGAACCTGTTTGAACGTGTTTACCTTGAGACTTCACTCTAAGAAACAGCTCCTAAGCCACAGGAGGAAGATGGGCAGAGGGGGGATTTGCCTTCTGGTTTGAATGGGAGTTGGGGCTAGAAGCTTTCTGTACAAAGATGCTTTGAATGTAAAATATCAATCAGAAAACAGACCAAATAGTCTCTGCTTCAATGCTACAGCCATCTGACAAGACCACCCACCCACTGCTGGACAACCCTAAGATCTCTTTATATAAATTCTTTATGTTGAATTTAGGTTTATACAGAAACCATCTTTATTATATTTAGTCTCTCCAGTCAGGAGAAGACCTTTATTTATTCTTTAAATAAAGATCTTTAATCTATGATCTCTTTCTCTAAATAAGGCTTGTCCTCAAAATTTAATATCCAAGATTTAATTCTTTATCTTTGTAGTAAACATACTTTCCCTCTTTCCACTGCTTTTTCTCCTAGCTCCTTCTAAGAGTGTATTAATTTCTTAGCACTATAATCATATAATCTGAAGAGCAGTATTTTTCTTTCCTATGTTCTCCATGTTTAAATTTGTTTTATCCTTCAATTATTGCTAGGATTTCTCATGCTAGCTGAAAGAAATGGTAATGGTATTTGCTTCATTTTCATTAGAATTATAAACTCCAAGAAAGGAGAAACCCTGCTTTATAAATATAACATGAATATTGAATAAAAAAGCTGCTGAATTTCAGCATTAAATAATAACAACAGTACTTTTATTAAATGGTTCTTTATGCCAGGCACTGAAATTTTTAATATATATAAAAAATTCCATATGCTCTTAACCTAAGGAACTATATTTCTACAAGCAGAGCAACAAAATTAAAATGCAGGAAGCCTTTCTTTACATAACAAAGAGTTCTAATAACAATTTTTTTAATTTCAAAATGTTAAGGGGGTACAAACCCTTTGTCACATGGATACCTTTTATAATGCTTAAGTCAGGGCTTTTACTACGCCCATCACCTGAATAGTGTTCACTGTACCTGACAGGTAGGTTTTTACCCCTCCCCTCCCCTCCCCTTCCCCCTTCTTGATTCCTATGACCTTTACATCTTTCTAATAACAATTTTGAGTTAAATTTTGAGTGTTTTCAAGGCACTGATAGTGACTTTTCTTTTTGTCAATGTAATAAATCAACAATGCTAATAATTTCCCTTATCCTCAAAGCTATAATATTCTTGGGAAAAGTCTTCATAGATAAAAACTTTTTCCAAATGAGAGGCACCACTTGTTCAAATCCAAACAGAATATTTATATGTGAAAGAAACTGGCATTATTTTTAGAATTTCAAACTATATAGGACTCAGTATCAGTGGAGCGAAACATCTCTTAGAATTTTGGACTAAGTATCTCGACTGCTTGGTGGAGAGAACGAGAGGGACAGACAGGGGCAGGCTCACTACCTAGAACAAGGCCACACCTGGGAGCAGGGCTTCCCCACCTCTAGAGCTGCCTCGACCACTTAAGAAGAGAAAGGAAAGTTTGCTGGTAGTAGGTTATCTGTGGACTCCCTCCTCCTGTCATTCTAGAGCCAACGGTATACTACTGGAGGGAGAATGATAAAGAAAGAAGAAAATAGCCAAGGCACTTAAATATGTATATGTTGTAAAAATAGAGTTATCTGCATGTGTGTGTTTATATGTGTATGTGCACATTTTTTTAAGAGATGCTCCACTTTTGAGTTGATCTCAAACACAAAATACCTATAAAGCCAACACTCAGCTGTATACAAAACAGCTACAGAATAAGTGGAAACTGAGAAATACGGCTGCCAAGTCCCCAGGCAAACACCCTCAGCACGGGACATGTTTACTCCTACTCTAAGTATTTAGGCAAGAACTCATGATTGCTCAGAGGCTTAGGAATTTTAGAGAAGTACTTTTTTATGAATGATGTGAACATCACAGTAATTGGGTGACTTGCTAAAAACATGAAGACAATTTATTTAGCAAGAGAAGATTTTTTTTAAACGTATTTCTTTTACCTTATCTTGCCCTGAAAAAAGAATTTGAGAGAGCCAAGGAATCTTAAGAGAATTATAAATTCAGGAGTCTGAAGTTTTATGGTTTTCTACATAGCTCTGATTCAATTGTTATTTCTTCACTCACATGATTCTAAATCATCAAATTAAAATGATTTATAGGCTAACATGAACCTGACTTCTACTGCACTAGTTAATTGGAAAAATCTGCTATGTATTCTTAATGCCTAGAGAACTAAAATAAAAGAGCCACATATAGTACATAAAGACACTTTAAACATAAATCAACGAGGCCCATCTGCTAATGTATCTAGTTTGTTGGCATTCTTTTTTCTTTGTAAAGATGACATCCTACCCGATAAGGGCAAGCTTTGGTGAGCTGGAATTCACCCGTTGTGAAATTAATCATCTGCATATTGATGCCAAACCTATAAAGAAAAAAGCAAATATTTAAAATAGCATTCAGATTTGTCAATAAAGATTTAATAATGTGTATGTACATATATACACTTATACATTATAGGTGAGCCCATGTTTGTGCACATGCACACATGCACACAAAATTCATCCCATCCTGTGACCACCGTGCCCCTGGCTACATCCCACACCCTCAATCCCACACCTGCCATAATGTAAGTGCTCAATAAATATTGCTGAGTGAATGACTGGCAGGACAGGATATAAAGAAGCACATGGTGACAAAAACTCTAAATATAAAGTTTTTTTTTCTTCAAATGGTTCATAACTATGAAACCCAAAAGGAAGTGACTCTCAACCAAGGGCCATTTTACCCCCCGAGGGGGACATTTAGCAACATCTGGAGATGTGTTTGGTTGCCATGGCTGGGGAGGTCCTACTGGTATCCAGTGGGTAGAAGCCAAGGATGCTGCTAAACATCCTTCAATACACAGGACAGCCCCTTCCCGCCCAAACAGAATCATCTGGTCCAAAATGTCAATAATGCTGAAGCTGAGAAACCCCCAGTAGATCTTACTAAACCAAAAGGAAGAATCATTCTAAGGAAAACTGTGATGGTATGAAAATAGGCTATAACAGACATGAACTAATACAATCATCACCTTATTCTGTTTACACTAGGTTAGAACATACTGTCTGTGTATCTGTAGGTTCCATATCCATGGATTCAACCAACCGTGGATGCAGAGCCCTCATTTAAGGAAGGCTGACTTTTTCCACCCATGATTTTAAGGGACTTGAGCATCCAGGAGATTTTGGTATCCTTGGGGGTCCTGGAACCAATTTCCCCTAAACACACAGAGGGCCAGTTGTACTAAAACACCAAGCTCCTTTCTTGTGTTGCCTGGACATCACTGTGATTTAGATTTTAAATTTTAGGAGTATATGTGAAAAATGATGATGATAATAAAGCTTCCCTAACTAAACAATGTTCTATCGAGAAGTGGACTTGACACAGTAACACTGAAGATACCACATCACACAGAGAACCAGGAATTTTCATCCAATCCCATGAACCAAGGGCCTGGTGCCCAAGGTACCAATGGGCCAATGGGTTAACATGATACACACAACCACATACAGGTCCTGCTTGGAAAAAGAGCATGACTTTAAATCACTCCTAGTATTAACAATATTTCCCAAACCGCCCACCAGAAAGTCTTCATACCATCTGTGGAGCAGATGCACCGCAGCTTCGGGTCTCGGGTACAAGGAGAGAGGCAGGAGCTGCAAGGAAACTGGCCAGGAGGACGGGTTCTTTACCATAAAGTACTTCACCTAGGTATGGAGAAAGGAAAGTTAAAACCCTGAGAAGGACATAGCATCCTTCCTAAGATATTTCTGCCATAAAAGCATAACCTGAACAAAATCACAAGGAATCATCACTAAACTCCAACTGAGAAACATCTTAGAAAACAAACAGCCTGCACACTTCAAAAATGTCTATGTCATAAAAGGCAAAGAAAAGCTGGGGAAGATTTGGAGACTAAAAAGACCTGCCCATGCTAGGAGATCCTGGACTGGATTCTGAACCAGTCTGCTATAAAGCGTAATCATAGCAGGGTCCCTGGGAAAACCCGAATACAGACTGTAGATTAGGTAACAGCAACATGACGAATGTTCCATTTTCTGATCCTGATAATTATACTCTGGTTATCTACGAAAATGTCCTTAAACTTAAATAATTCACACTGAAACAGTTAGAGGTAAGGAGACATAATGTCTGACATCCAAATGGCTCATAAACATATGTGTACATGTTCAGAGAGAGAGAGAGAGAACAATAAAGCAAGTGTGGGAAATATTAAAAAACTGATAAATCTTTGTGAACGGCAATTGGAAGTTCTTGTTGCTATTCTTGAAACTTTTCTCTAAGTTGAAATTATTTCAAAATGAGAAGTTAAACCACCAAAAAGGATGCTATCCCTAAGAAATTCCAGGTGCACCTGCTATGGTATGCACTGTATGTAGCTCCGATCACGCGTGGTGTGGTTCTCGGCAATGAGACTTATGAGACATAAATGGAAGTCTGCGGTGGTACCGCTCTCCCTCTGCCCCTCTTGCTGCCACCCTAGTTGGACGAGAGGTGCACACACGAGCAAGGAAGCCGACACATTAAGGATGGAAAGTAGACAGGAAGATGGAGCCTTGGTCTCTGAGCATCACAGAGCACCCTGACTCGCTTTGGACCGCCCTCCTCTGAGAGCTTCTTGTTATGAAACACACTAACTTCTACGTAAGACACTCAAGATTTTCTCTGTTGTTCGCCACTTTCTTAACAGATACATTTTATTTATGGTGCTCACATTCAATTCAAAATCTATTTGCTTCATGCATTTGCAGTCAGTTTAGCCTTTCACTCATCTAGTTCTTTTGACACCTCCCTACTGAGAGTGATGAAGCACGTATCTGTGTGAATTCAAATTAATTTTGGTTCTGAAATAATTACCTCAAGGTGGAAATACTCTGGTACTTTGAAAACCCAAGAGCTGGGGTGTCGCTGACAAAGAGATTAAAAGACACGCTGTTCTTACCACACTGTTCCTAAGGGCAGTGGCGCTGAAGTTTAACATGAGACTGGGCTCTGCAATCAAACGAGGCAAGAAGAAAACAAAGGACTCTGACTCCTTGGATTTCTTCAAGTGAGCAAACCGAGTCAGTCCCAAAACATTCCTCCTGTTTAATTGATAAAGAAAGAAATTATTATAAAAAGTAATTTTGACATTAAAAAAAGAGGAACTCTCTATATATTACTCCCACTAAAAGGAAGAAGGGCTCTTGGGAAAATGGTTTATTCTAGGTCAGAGGAAGAGAAAGTACAAGATTGACCCTAGAGTGTTTTACTAGAAAACGAGGAAGTGCTCAAAGAACGATGGGGATATGTCAAAGGGACACATAAGCCAGCCAAATTTGGGACAATTTTTCATCAAAAATAACAGTGATGGTAATACAGTACAACCCACTGACTAAAGAACCCACAGTGATGCTCAACAAGAAGAGACCCTCTTTTTTTTTTAACAGTATCTGCTAATGAACATAGAATGAACAAAATAATTAGAAACATCATCATTTTGCAGTCATGAGTCTAATAACTGATTCAGTCCCTGGGATGGAACATTCTTAGGGAACATAAAATTTATATGGTATCAAATTATCACAACATAGATTATTTATTAATTACAATAGGAAAAAGATATGTACAATGGGAGAGCTGTGTCACCTATCACCAAACCAAACAATCCAACTTAGCAATGCCAATAATGGAACTAACTGACATATATGTACCTCTTGATTCGATATGACAACAAAAGACTCAAGATCAACCTCGTGACTCACATACATGCCAGAAATGTTTAACCTGAATGTAAACTTCAGGAAGCAATCAGAAAAATCCAGAATGTGGAATTTTTTATAAGACAACAAGCCTTAACTGTGAAAAACTGTTGAGAAATGAAATCCTAGGTGCTCCACCAAATTGAATAAACTCCCAGAGAAACCTTAAAACTGATTTCCGGCCATGACAGGGAAGGGAGGTCAGTTACACTCCCTTCCCAGCTAACCCTCATCAGCCTTTCTTCCCTAAGGGTCACACAGCACCAGCTCCTTGGAAACACCTGCTCCACGGCCAATTTCAACCAACCACCTGCTGCTGCTCCTCCCTCCTGCCATTTTGCTAGCATTCCTTCCTGATGCCCCCGACCTGAGTAGTTCTGACCAGTCTACGGTAGCTGTGCAGAGGGCTTTCATGTGCCCTGCTTCACCTTTGGATGTCAGAGGGCTGAAAACTCCACCCTTGAATCATGCTAACCATTTTTTAAACATGTGACCCATGCAACTCATGTGACCCATGAAACTCAACTGTGCATGCCCGTGTTTCTCCTTTCATAAATATTCATGACTCCTCCTAAAGCTTCTTAAATATGTATAATTTGGCCACCTGGCTCAGCATAAATTCCTGTTCCCCTGTTCCCTTTATCCCTCCCTCAAAGTGCCTGCTCTTGGCTTCTGCCCAAGGTTACGCCTCCCAGCCTGCAGGTTGCCACCCTTTATGAGAAACAAAGCTCTCCTTTCCAAATTTATGAACCTCATCATTCTTCAGTGGATACTGTCAGCATAATTAAAGATGAAGAAAGGTGGGAAAACTAGTCGAAAGAAAACTAAGAAAACATGATAACCAAATACAATGCATGATCCTCGAATAGGTACTGGATTAAAAGAAAGCAAAAAGAAAAAAACAGCTATAATGAATACCATTGGATCCATTAGGGAAATTTTAATGTATATTGGATAATATAATTTTATCATTGTTAAATTTGTTGGGTATGCAATGGTAGTATAGCTATATATAGGAAAATATCCTTCTTAGGTAATAAGAATTTCCTAACAAAGTTTTAAGAGTGAAGTCTCATGATATCTATAGTTTACTTTCAAATGACTCCGCAAAAAAAATCTGTGTGTGTATGTATACATAGATACAGGTATAGAGAGAAATAAAGTAAAAATGGTAAAACATGAACACCTGAACAAAATCTAGATGATGAATATTTGAGTATTCACTGCACTTTCAACTTTTCTGAGGCCTGTCAAAATAAAAAACTGAAGACAAGTATCAATCACTAGAAGTTAAGGACTGAAATTTCAATAAAGTATTATGTACAGCAGTCCCCCCTTAGCCTCCATTTTATTTTGTTTTTTGGGGGGCAGTTTTCTGAGACAGGGTCTTGCTCTGTTGCCTGAGCTAGAGTGCAGTGTTGTCATCATAGCTCGCTGCAACCTCAAACTCCTGGGCTCAAGCTACCCTCCTGCCTTAGCCTGCCAAATGGCTGGGGCTATAGGTGCAAGCCACTACACCCAGCTAATTTTTCTATTTCTTATAGAAGGGTCTCACTCTTGCTCAGGCTGGTCTTAAACTCCTGGCCCCAAGCAATCTTCCCACCGTGGCCTCCCAAAGTGCTGGGATTACAGACGTGAGCCACTGTGCCCAGCCCATTCGTAAGTTTTAAACTGCACACCATCCTTGATGAAATCTCAAGCCATCCTGATGCACCCTTTCTGGAACTCATGAATCCTCCCTTTGTTCAGCACATCCACGCTATCTTTATTACCCATCCCTTAGTCATCTCAGTTATCAGATCAACTGTCATGATATCACAGTGCTTGTATTCAAATAACCCTTATTTACCTTTTTGGCTTAATAATGGTCTGAAAGTGCAAGAGTTAGTAATGCTGACAATTCAGATATGCCAAAGAGAAGCTGTAAAGTGTTTCCTTTAAGTGGGACAGGGTGAACATTCTCAACTTAATAAGCAAAGAAAAAAATCATACGTTGAGGTTATTAAGATCTATGATAAGAACAAACCTTCTATTTATGAAATTGTGATGAAGGAAACAGAGATTCATGCATAGTATATATACAGGGTTCGGTCCTATCTGCAGTGTCAGGCATCCACTGGGGGTCTCGGAATCCCCCCCTGCAGATAGGCGGGGACTACTGTGATAGTGTCTCCCCATTGCTAAACAAAAGAAATGAAGAAAGGCGAAGACATACTTGCAGACGTCACCATTTTTGTATTTCTTCCATCTTTCATACAATTTATTTGCAAGTTCAGAATCCATATCCCAGGTAGACCGATCCAGAGAAAGGCTCCCATTCCAATTAGGAGTTCCTGAAAGTTAGATCAGATTCACATTTAGATTTACAGAAAATACAACTCAATTAGTAAATAATGCCAAGGGCTGACTGCTCAAATTCTTAACTGAGAGGACTGTAAAGTGAATAAATGCCGCCTCTGTCCTCTGTTGCTTTACTAAAAGTCCCTCTAGCTCAATGGCAAATGATATATCAAATTAAACAAACATGTATAAAACAAAACTAAATAGAATTATGTAAAGGCAATAACGCAAAAGACACATGGCTCATGAATACAGCCTGAAACAAGTTAAAATTACACTTGGAACATTTTTAACAGCTTTAAGTCTAAAATGCAAAACTGCTTCCATGTAAATGCTAACCATCATCTGAGTCTTTCAGGTCACTATGCAGAGTGCGGAGGGACAAGCAGCAATTCTCAAAAAGTGGGCACAGGGCAGGGGCAGATCCTCTATAAGGTGCATGTTTATAAACTAGTCTATTGTTCACCTTATCCTATGAACTGATTCGTTCTGTCTTGTCTGTGTTAAAAAAGATACCAGGAAGAAAAGGGGGGAACTGTCAAAAGAAATCCCTGCACTTTAAAACTCTCCTTAGATTAAATACCTTAATCAATCAAAAGGCAAAAAAAAAAAAACCCCTCAAGATATAAGAAAGAACTTCTATATTAACATTGTAGCCTTCAGTCTCATGCCACAACTAGCATCCCCTATAAGATGTTCATGTGCCTACAGCTTAAGTCTTCAAATGCAATTCCAAATTATTTTTACCAGTCAGCTTTTCTTAAATAAAAGAATCAGAATCTTCCAATTTTTCCTATGCCATAGATGCTATGATGATTGAACAATATTATTTGAAAAAATCCCCTGCAAAAGTATAAGTTATTATATAAATAATAAGGGGGGCATTATTTACACAGGTATCCTAGGTATTTCTGGAGGACTTTTTAACAAATCCAAGTCATCGTGTTAATGATCATGCTCTCTAAGGTTAGAATATGATGCAATTACCTTTACAGAAGTAATTATTCCATCTATAAATGCTAATTTTCCTCACCACTTCCCACTCCCCCCAAACTAGAGTTCTACAGAAAGCCTAAGGACAAAATACTTACCTGCTTTTGATTTTCCCATGAAATAATGCATGCCACAATGTGCTATCACTTCAAAACCCAGACTCCCTTCCTAGATTGAAAAGTAATATATGAATAACTTAAAACACAACACTAAACATAAAAATCTGAATGTACTAAAATATGAAGCAAACATTGGCCTCCACCTCAGTGAACTTCCCATTAACTAGAAGCCAAACAACTAGAAAGTAATTTCTTGGTTTCCTTTATCCTTGATTCAGCTCAGAGAAATCTGAACTGTCTCTCACAGGAAGGGTCACGACAGCGGATTCTTTACAATAATCAATACCAATAATGACCCTTGGATCCACAAGACTCCAAGCTACCATCTGAATTAAAAGACTAAATTCACTAAGCATGAGCAACTTAGTGAGACCCCATCTCTATAAAAAATTTAAAAATCAGCTGGGCATGGTGGCAGGCACCTGTAGTCCTAGCTACTTGGGAGGCTGAAGCAGGAGGATCACTTGAGCCCAGGAGTTAGAGGTTATACTGAGCTATGACTGTGCTGTAGCACTCTAGACTGGGCAACAGAGCAAGACCGTGTCTAGGAAAAAAA
Organism: Lemur catta; assembly: GCF_020740605.2. Taxonomy (NCBI): domain Eukaryota; kingdom Metazoa; phylum Chordata; class Mammalia; order Primates; family Lemuridae; genus Lemur; species Lemur catta. The sequence goes on along the minus strand of NC_059132.1, from coordinate 76,210,649 downwards.
AAAAAAAAAAAGGACATTCCTAGTGGTGTTTTCTTTTGTTTTTCAAAACTGTACTCTAATCCTCCGAGAAACAGTGTGCCAAGCGATGGTAACTCCTAGCTACTCAGGACATTTCATGTCCATTTCCTACAGGTCTGGAGAGTATAGACTTGCTACTTCCATACACACCTGAAACCTTCTTGCCCCTCCCACAGTCACTCTTCTGATAAGGCATCTCTTGATGGGAAAAAAGAAATTTCTAAGAAACCTCTCCTGGTCAAAATATGGATCAACGAAATTAACCTTACATTTTGTTTAGTTTAATTTTAGAAGTCCTATCTGCACGCTTACAGCTGAACATGAGGCATTTCTAACTACGAAACATCAACGCTGTGAGGAAAAATCATAAAGATGGCTGCATGAATGTCTCATAGAAAAACCAGAACCTAGTGTTCTACAGAATAGCTTGATCAAAAAGAAGCAATAATAACTAAATGAAAAGAAATAAACATCAAGAAAAAAATGAATCATGTTTAAGATCATCTAAATTAAATACAATTTCCCCAAATTTTAGAAAGCATTCGCTTAATTGTGAACCTTTTCAGGCTTTTGATTTGGCCTACTAAGGAAATTCAAGGATTACAAGCAACTGAGTATCACTTAAAAGAGCGTTAAATAAAGCAGTTAACAATCTAATTTATTTGAAGTCATGGCAAGTATGTACTAAAAGCTCAACGGTGTTTTATGCAGCAAGCACATACTACTGGCTCTATAAATTTTGAAAATAAATAAAAACGAGATCAATTAATTTACTGGTAAATGTCTTATTTCATTCAAGAATCTCAAATTATTTTACAGAAAATGAAAAGTCTTTCTGAGTAAAGATTTCCATGTCTGAACAATTTATCATCTAAGACAGACCTGGTAATATCCTTCAATTTCTTAGACAGCCTTAAAGAACATGAGTTTAACCCAGTTAATAAACCCAAGCCCCATAAATTAACAAAAAAAGAACAGTAATTATCAAGAAAATTATAACACACATAGAGTGTTGTAAACAATACCTTGGTCGGTGCTGAGTAAATCTGTAGAGGTATTGAAAAAATGGCACCTATGTTTGTAGTCAAAAATACATTGGTGAATAGATTTATGGCAATGTCTTTAACAGCAAGTTTCAAAGAAAATATATTCCAACAGCCTGGAGGTAGAAATAAAGGGCCAGTGAAATTCAGAATCTAAAAAGAAAAGAAGCAAGAAAAATTACTTTTCCTAACACTAATTATGATTAAAATCATTATAAAGTATGATGCTAAAGTTCCTTAATACTTCAGAAAATACAATGTTACTCAATTATTTCCAGATCAAAGATAGAAATATTTTTATAGAAATGATAGGTTTTAAATAATGCCTAATATGCCACTTTTAAATTTCACAAAAGTAATCCTAAATTTTCCGTAAATGGTTATTTTGTAAAAGTCAACTATTTTATCATGAACCAGGCTTAGTTTTACTAAATATAATCTTTTTACTACAAATCATATATTATATTTTTAACGGTGAGAGCAACTATTTTCAAAGAATATATCCTGGTCTTTTTGAGTTCCTTGAAAGATTATTTTAAAAAAAGAAAGAAGGACAGATCTCCTAAAAGTAATTCTAAAAATGTTAAAAGAAAAATACTTGCTTTAAAAATCATAAGCTAAAATTAAATTTTATAAATAATAATTTCATAGCATTTGACCTTAAACAAAGCTTAAAACTTAAGGCTAAAACTTGGGGGAAAAAAATACTGTATGTACCTTTAAAATGTGCTTGGTCTCCTTGGAAACAAACACATCATTTAATACAACATTACGGTCAAAACGGTTGTGGTACCATATTGACCAAACTCCTGATGTGTTTTCGTGAGTCTCTATGTGAAACTGGGTTGCAGAAGATTCCATTCTAAAATACCTGTGAACAGAGGACACGCATGCTATCAGCCCTGCACGTAGGACAGCCGTCTGCACTCTAATGAACCTCTGACTGCAAAAAGAGGAGCATGATGAAACGTTACTGAACAGATGCTAGCGTTGGCAATGACCTTAGTGATCACCTCCTTCAACCTTCTGGCTTATGCATGGGGAAGCGACTGGGGCCACAACCAGTACAGCTCACAAAGACCACCAGGGCAAAACCAGGACCCCAAAGCAACTCAGAAACACCATGCGAGTATGTATCCTTTTCACATACCTGGCCCCTAACCCAGAACCTATTTCATGAACTGCATAATTCAGCTTCCTCTTCCCCATTCTGCTAACAGCCCTGCCACTGCCTGTCAGCAGCAGGGGAGGCCAAGTCCAGAGAGAAAGGGAATCTTACAAAGTCATATCAGTTATGTTATTAAAGCATTTCTAGAGAGCAGGGGAAAAACATGATTTCTGGGAAAGTGGAATTAACCTACCCTTGAACCACAGAAGAGGAGAGGCATGCTTTTAGTGTTGGAATGTGTTTTGTTTTCTTCACATCTTCCATAACTCCACTGTCACATGATGTAGCTGCTTTGTGATATAAAGAAATAAATGTGAAGTACAAGTATCTTTTCTTGCATTAGGCCTTAACAAAAATAAGATTTATCACTTATTTATAAATTTTTAATTCACTCTTCTGTCTCCATGAAAGTAGTGAATCAGACATAAATGGTCATATACTTTCTCAAACGCTCCTATTTGTCCTTCGTTCCTGGCTTGTTGCCAATGAACTGGAACGCTGTGTCTACTGCTCCCCTGGACACATACACTTTTTTAAAAAAACTTCTCATTTATTCTTTTGGGGGGAAAAAAAAGAGTCAATGCTTTGTGGCTTTTCCTTTACAAAGATCTGTATTCACCATAAATAAGAGGGAAGTCCTCAGGTCTGCCAGAGGTGACAGCGAGAAATGATGTTCCACTGGGTGAAGAAAGGGGCATGTGCAGCCATGAGCAAGAAGGAAATCAAACCAAACAGCCAAGAGGAGCTACCAGCAAAAAGTGGGATTGCATTTCTAAACACTGCTCACGTATCAAAATAACACTTGTAAGCTTTCCTTGATTTAGCTGATAATAGTAAATCACTGGTGTTGAATTCTTAACTCTGATGCTAATACCCAATTCTTTTTTTTTTAGAGCTATACATGATTCAAAAAGCAATCCAAACACTGACAAAAAATATGAAAATAGGCCGGGCGTGGTGGCTCATGCCTGTAATCCTAGCACTCTGGGAGGCCGAGGTGGGTGGATTGTTTGAGCTCAGGAGTTCGAGACCAGAATGAGCAAGAGTGAGACCCCGTCTCTACTAAAAATAGAAAGAAATTATCTGGACAACTAAAAATATATATAGAGAGAAAAAATTAGCCGGGCATGGTGGCGCATGCCTGTAGTCCCAGCTACTCGAGAGGCTGAGGCAATAGGATCGCTTAAGCCCAGGAAGGAGTTTGAGGTTGCTGTGAGCTAGGCTGACGCCACGGCACTCACTCTAGCCCAGGCAACAGAGCGAGACTGTGTCTCAAAAAAAAAAAAAAAAATATATATATATATATATATACATACATGAAAATAAAGCCTTTCACTCTGACTCCCAATTATCTTGGAGGAAACAACTGTTAGCAGTTTCTTGAGCATCCTCCCAGGTGTTCTGTGCACAAACAAGTTCACAGACACCCTTTAAAAAAAAAAAAAAACTAAATGTACACACACTGCTTGCATGTCGGTATATTCTTTCTTTCCTTTTATTTATTTATTTTCTTTTAGAGATAGGGGTTAGATCCGTCACCCAGGCTGAAGTGCAGTGGTGAGATCATAGTTATCATAGTTCATTGTAACCTCAAACTTCTGGGCTCAAACAATCCTCCTGCCTCAGCCTCCCATGTAGCTAGGACAACAGGTGTGCACCATCACACCCACACTAATTTTTTATTATTTTTTTTTTCATAGAAACGGGGTCTCAGTATGTTGCCCAGGCTGGTCTTGAACTCCTGGCCTCAGGGGATCCTCCCATTTCGGCCTCCCAAAGTGCCGGGATTACAGGTGTGAGTTACCGTGCCTGGCCATGTATGCTTTTGAATAGCTGCAGAGTCCGTCCCTCTGTAGATGGACTACAATGTAACCAGGCACCTATCAATGGATGTTTAGGCTGTTCTGTCATCAGAAACATACATTTCTATAGATAGTTTTGCATACACATATGAGCACATATAGTCCTAAAACTAGAATTAAAGATCAAAGACCATATATGTACATTTTAAATTTTCATAGATTGCCAATTTTCCTTCCAAAATAGCCTGCACCAATGTATACTCCTGTCAAAAACATATGAGTATTTTCTTTCCTAATCATTACCGATACAGAATATTAACAACCTTTTTCATCTTTATTGATCTAGATAATAAATTATACCTCATTTGTTGTTTTAACTTGTATTTGTTTAAATATGTGTAAGGCTGGGCATGTTTTCCTATGTTTAAAATCCATTTGAATTTCTTTACAGACTTCTTTTTAATGTTAAGTAAGAACCTGAAGATAGGGTGGGTTTTACACACACTAGACATTCTGCGTCACATTCTACACAGGGAAACAACACGGGGCAGTCCGGCAATGCTGCTGTTGGTACAGGCACCTCCCTGTAACACATAGCTCTCTGCTCTTCCAAATCACCAAGTCAAGCTTTTAACTCAAAATCCTACCTATGTGGCAAGATAAAAGTAGCATCAGTAATAGTTTTTATATCATACTGTCTATCTCTTAGAACTATTAAGGCTGTGGTTTATTGAAACCAAACCCATTCCAGTTTTTTAAAACCATGCCTCATCTGTATTTGTCAGTCATTTCACAGAAAAAACTGCCATCGTAACAACTAGATACCAAAAGTAAAAAAAAAAAAAAGAATCTCCAGTATTTTTTAAAATCTGTACCTTTGCAAGTAAAAGAAGCAATTTTTGTAAAGTTGGTTGTAGAAGTAGGGAGGAGCACTGGTTCAAACTGCAGAGACACAGCATCTCTCTGTGAGAAATGATGTACATCCTACAACAAAAAAAAAAAAAGAAAGAAAAAGAAAAATCCCACATTACTACTCTCGGCAGGGAGAATATTTACCCAGTTAGAATCTACTGCTAAAATCAGTGAACGCACAGACCAGCTTACATAGCAATTGCTCAGCATCCGTGTGTAGCAGTATGAAGGGGGCTGCTGACAACCCTCACACAAACAGAGGTTCAAGTACGGAAAAATGGGGTTTAAATTAAAGCAAAAGAGAACAGGTACAGTGCTTCTGTATTTGTTCCTGAAAAATCCTCACATTCTACAATTAAATGCACACATGTAATTTTAAATTTCATTCTATGTAAGCGTTAACAATTACCTGTATCCACACAAGGCTGCTTCCGGAATGTAGTATGTACATATTGACCGTTGAATCGTCTGTGCAAAAGAGTCAGAACAATGAGATTAAAACAAGGAGCCATCTTGCTCCCATACCTTATTCTAGTAATTAAAATATCACATCATACATTTCTATAAAAAATGGTAATTTGTTTCTCAACACTTAAATTGAAACTATAAGCTATTTTCTTTTGGGTAATTCTTGTAGGTCACAAGAAAAACGATCCTTACAGAAAGACTGACCTACTAACCTCAGCTCTCTAAATGATGAAGAAACAGCAGGGAGGAAATTCTGAGTTTAGCATTGTGCTATGTTTCTTCTGGGTGCAACTAACCAACTGGACAGCTTCAAATAAAGCTATGTGGTCCTGTTGATTAGACAGTCCCTTGTTTCTTCATTTAGACAACAACATTTGGAAAGAATAAAGCCTGGAGATCTCAAAATGCAGGCTTCCTTCAGCCCTCACTGACAGAAATGTTCCCCAACGCTCAGGGCTCTGCCCCACATTGATGTTCACCTGACCACTGTGACAATCACCAAAACAGGAGAGCTCTCCCACTGATCCATGACTACTACAGCCAGCTCTGAGGACTGGAAGGTAAATCATGTTTGACCAACAATTAAGACTGCCAATAGGCCAGGCGTGGTGGCTCATGCCTGTAATCCTAGCACTCTGGGAGGCTGAGGCAAGAGGATCACTTGACGTCAGGAGTTTGAGACCAGCCTCAGCAATAGCGAGACCCTATCTCTACTAAAAATAGAAAGAAATTAGCTGGGCAACTAAAAATAAAAATAAATTAGACAGGCATGGCGGTGCATGCCTATAGTCCGAGCTACTTGGGAGGCTGAGGCAGGAATATCGCTTGAGCCCAGGAGTTTGAGGTTGCTGTGAGCTAACCTGACGCCACAGCACTCTAGCCTGGGCAACAGAGCAAGACTCTGTCATAAGAAAAAAAAAAAAAAAGACTGCCAATTAAAAAACTACACTTTTATATACCATTTGTACCATTTCTTTCTTTGACTACGAATACACTTATATACTCACATACACAAGAGTCTTGATAACCAAAGGATAACAGCAAATCCTACATTTATGAAATTCATGGGTCATAAAACGTCGTCTCCCACAAAAGTTCTTAGAAAGGTAAACTGATGAACTAGGTTATTTCTGATAAGTAGGACACACATTTCCAAACATAATATTCATAAAACTGAACACTAAAATTCCACTCTAACTTGTCAGGCATTCAGGAACAACCAGCATCCTATCAACTATTAAAAATATAAAACAGTATATGATAGACAGTATGATTGGGTCAACTAAGCGGAAATCAGTAAAACTGGAACAAGAAATCCAACACTTCAAATACTTTGTGTATATTTATTTGTTTACTATTTCCAAAAATGCTAAAAAAAATTCATTCCCAAGCAAACTCACAATAGTTTGCAGTTGTCACTTAACTTCTCCCCAAAATAAAACAGCTTTATCAGCAGTGGCAGATTGAGAACCAGTTACTATCACAGTTTTTTAATAATTAAAACAAAGCCTCTTCGTCTTGGTTTGCTATGATGCAATCTACAAGTAAATGCTATAGAATGATGATGCAGGTTAATCAAAATATATCGCAAGATTTCACCTTACCTGAGGTCTCAGATTTATCTGTAGCTACATAAACAATAGAGAGATGATCTAACAAATCTTGTGTGTTTTCTTCAAATTCTTTTGAGGAGTTTTCCATTGTTACTATTATGCTCATTTGTAGGCGCAAAACATCATCAGATTCCAGGTAACAACTCTGAGATGGGGGGGAGGGAAAAAAGAGGAAAAACTCAAAAAATAATCTGAACTTTGTGATTTCAAATTTCAAAAGAAAAAAAAGCACTTATCTAAGAACAGAATGTGCTGTTTTATTTTTAAGCAAAGAGGAAGGAAGGCAGCGAGAAAACACTAAATATTTTACTTTACCTTTAATTGCTGACACACTTTATTATGTAAACTGCATTCCAGTTGCACCTGCAAGAGGCTAGTATTAGTGGTTTCTGCCTAAAAGAAGGAAAAGGGGAAAAAGAAGTTAAAAGGAAGCAAAAGGCTCCATCTGGCATTAATAGTAAACCATTTATCATTTATTCAGAAACTATACTCATTCACTCATTCAACAATTATTTGAGTATCTGCTCAGTGCTGGGCATTATTCTATATAACAGTGAGCAAAACAGAGAGATCTATCCTGTCACTTTGCTTACGTTCTAATGAAATCATAAGCAACATAAAAATTCCTATTAAGGCAATAAGCAGGTAAATATGTTCTAAATATACACAGGAACACTGTAGCTTGGCCTTTCCAAAGCCTGTTGAACATTCTGTTTAAACATAGGAGTTTCCTTTTATTTTGGAGTAGGTTTACTCAGTAATAGCCAATTAACTGTTTTTATGTGTGCCTTCCATCGGTACAATGCCCTTAGAAGTCATTCATGATCCTTAAATCAGACAAAACCATTAGGGAATGTCCAAAATTCACCTGGCTATCATTTTTAATATATGGAAGAGCTATGGGTGGAAGAGACAAAAGTATATGAAAAGAATAGTCAAGTTCAAAGATCTTAAGAGTCACCTGGGAAGACATGGACACAGCTTCAAGAAAAGGAAATGAAAAATCCAAACAAGGGATACAGCCATGTGGTGGCAGAGTGTGGGCTACAGACATGTGTGAATACACACAAAACTCAGTCAGTGCAACATGTGAATCTAAAAGACCTGGGCCATGAGATTTCTTCTTTCGTTAAGTTTGATGTCCCTGGCATAGTGACTATAAAAAGGTACTGGGCCTGGGAGCCAGTCAAAGCATCGGGAAATAGCGACAAGATAAGAAGGAATTCCCCAAAGCCTAACCTGACTTAACTGTCGGTGAGCATCTATTACTAACTTTGGGGAGCAGGGAGGTCACTTAAGGCCAGGGGTTTGAGACCACCATGGGCAACACAGTGAGACCCTGTCTCTACACACACATATATACACACACACACACAAATGTTTTTTAATTAGCCCAGGAATTTGAGGCTGCAGTGAGCTATGACTGCGCCACTGCACTCCAGCCTGGGGGACAGGGTGAGGCTCTGTCTTAAAAGAAAAAAAAAATTGTTGCTAGTATCTGCCAGTGTTCTTAAATAGAATAATATGCTTTATAAACTGAACCTAAAAGGGGAAGAACTAGATTTTGAAGTTTGTCTTCCTATGAACAAATCCCACCATCAAAGACAAACAAAAAAAGCCCCCTACTTTCTGAAACCACTTTAACCAAGGTTACAAATGATCTTTGCGTGGCCAAATCCAACAGAAACTTCTCATTTTGCTCACCCCTTCTACCCCCTTTAACACCATTAACCATTTGTCCTTCCCTGGGTTTTTCTTTTTTCTCTCTGGCTCTTCCTCCTCTAGCCATCAGACTGTGGGGTTACCCTGGATGCTGTCTGTACTCTTCACTGCCTGAAGCAGAGCTCTTTGATGTGCTGAAGCCTCCCACGTGGACTTCTCGAGCTCGGACCTCTCTGCATGCCCGTGTATCCAACCACTGACTGGGCAGCCCCCTGAATCCCCACACAGCCCAAGCCAGCTGCCTTGCTATGTGCCTCACCTTAGTACCATTATTCCTCAACTGCACCATCATTCATACAGTTTAAGCCAGAAACCTGAAAACCAACTTCACTTCACCTTCTCACTCACCCTTCTCAAACAAACCCATAGCCAAGGTACACTGATTGCACCTCCTCAATACCCCTTAAACCACCCCCCACTTCTCCTCTTGCTTCATATCCTAGGGATCAGGGCCTGGCAAGCTATGCCCACAGGCTAAATAAATCCAGTCCGCTGCCTGTTTCTGTAAACAAAGTTCTACTGGAACACAGCCATGCCCATTCCTTTACATATTGTGCTGCATGTGCTACAACGGCAGAGTTGAGTACATGCAACAGACTGTATGGGTTGCAAAGTCAGAATAGTACTCTAATGACACTAACCTACAGAGAGAGTTTGTGGTGCAGTAACTTCCTCCCAGTCTCCCTGCGCCCACCTATGCCCTTTCCACTCCATTCTCCACACTGCATGAGAGTTTACTAACATGCATATCTGGTTATACCACTATTTGCTTAAAATTCTTCAAAGACATCCCACTTGGCAAAAGTCCCAAATCCTTTACTTTAGCTATAAAATCTGGGCACCTACCCAGCCTCCACCTCCTTGGTCATGCTCTAGCCTCACTGATCTACTTTCTGTTTTGCCTCACAACCTTTGAATTTGCTGTTCTTTGCCTTGAACCCACTTCCCCAACACACCCACCCCTCCACCTAGATAAATCTGATTTAGCCCTCATGTCCCGGCTTAAATACCCCTCTCAGATACCACAGCTGGGGTAACTGCCCATTCATTAATCACACCCATAGCACCTTCTACCTAACCTTTGTAACACTTCTCACATAATGTAAGAACTTGGTCAAGGTCTATGTTTCCCAGTAGATTCTAAGCACCTTGTTTGGTGTTTTTACCACAATGCCTATCACTTAATCCGTACTCAATATACAGCTGGTGAATGAATAGAGGTGGGCACACAGCCACTGATGCTATGGAATCCAGCAAGCTTAAAAAGGGAAAGGAGCTAAGAATAGTAAACAATGTCTATAAAAGAATATATCAAAACCTGACATTTGGTGTATACTTCTGATCTGAAAATTTCAAAAAATACTTAAAGAAAACACCATACTAACATATTTTCAAAGGACACATTTATAATTAAGTTTAAAAAAAATCTACAACAATTTAACTATGTTAAGGTCTTCATCTGACCAGGCAATTCTCTACCCTAAGATATTTCTTCAAACGAAGAAATAATAGTAAAAGTTCAAACTTAAGACTTTGAACATGATTAACAATCCTATTTGCACAGTGACCTAACATGATTTAAAGCCTAATATTTTGTCACTCTTGGTAAATCTCTGGAAGGATGAATTTATAATGTCACCTTAAATAAGATTCTTCTATTAGCTGGAAGTTTAACAAAAATAAACCACTACTTTGTTTCATTTGCTGTAGGACATATTTCAGAATCCCACAAGGGGGAGTTCTAGCACCTCTAAACTGCCCTTGAAGTATGCTAACTTTTCTAACAAAAATTTAAAAGTTCATTTCTGTCTTTCTCAAAAGAACAAAACAATTGAAATCTTAACTTAAAAAGAGAAAGTATAACCAAAACCTGAGCCAGTCGGGGCAACCACACACAATGGGGTACTAGTTCCCCTGAAAGGACCCCAGCAGAACATCCCCTAATCCAGACTGTGCCTGGGCAGTTTAAAAAAGAAAAACAAACAAAACCTAATTCTCTATTTTTGAAACCTCCCACATTACTTTAACAAATTAGTTCATAAATTTTATAGCTATAAGAAAAAGAAACTCCATAAATAAATATTTCCCTAGTAGTCCTCCGTATAATGTATATGGTATTATCCTCTTTTAGAAGGTGGGTAGGGGGAGGGGTTTAAATGATTTATCAAAGGTCTTGGGGCTAGTTAGTGGAAAAACAAAAAAAAAACAGGTCTTTTAATGCAAATTAGTACTTTTTCCAAGTAAATCAGAATAGACCAAACCTAGGTACCTAATAGCCTAAAAATTCATCAACACAGAGACATGTACTAGAAAACAATATCAAAATATAATGTAACAGTCAAGAAAATAGAAATGCCAAAGCTGCTTTTTTATGGCATGTATTCCCATAGCTTTGTGATAAAAGAGTATGAGTTTAAGAAATCAGATACTAGAGAAAAAATAATCATCTCCCTTCACCTGGTAAGGAACTGCTAGTGTGCTGGCCAGAGAGAATGTGATTTGGGGGGATTGTATGAAATTAAACAGGAAAGAAAATTATATACTTAAAGTACTAAGTCATTTTAGATTACTTTTATTAACAGTAAACCATATCCTAACAAAAGTATATGCGAATCTATGATACATTAATCCAGACAGAGTGAACAAGACACTTGAAATGATAACATTCCTGGTAATAACCACATAGGAAAACCTTTTAAGAAATGTAACTTGTGAAATGTAAAGGAACTACTTAGATAGATCCCAATCTTAGATTCTATTTCTTAGATTCTACTTTTCTCAAACATCTTTCTCCCCTTTCATAATTTTGAATGCTAAATTTTAGAGGTCCTTATAAAAGTAAATCTCCTATGCCAACACGTATACCAACAGGAACACAGATTCTGTATTGGCCATGTGACCATTCCAGCCAGTGGGCCACACATACAGTGCTGTGTACGATGGGGTCTATACAGCAAATACTCTTGTAAACAACAAGAGCTATCCTGGGTCCCTCCCACATGACACGCAGGCTCTATGACCACACTCCTTAGTGTCTGCTGCGTAACAGCCAGCCTCGGCTGAATTATTAACAAGTACTCTACGGTTGTTCTACCCTGACATTCAACAGCAATTCTGCTTCCATCTCCACCATTACCACTCGGATATAAACCACATAAGCAAAATTCACCTGTGTTGCCAGACCTACTCATAAAAATATTTGCAAAAACCTAGGAACTTGGCTGAAAGTAGTTTTTTGGTTATTTTTTTTAAGGAAAAAGAGGTTAATGCATATGTATAACATTTTTCCTTATCCACATCATTTTTAAAAAGGCAGTGTGGTCAAGTGGCTTTGCAGTCAACACCAATTCAAGATCAAAACCCAACCGTACAACCCTGGGGACATTGCCTAACCACTCTAAGACTCAGCTTCATCTTCTAGAAAATGGAGTTACTGAATTCACAGCAATATCATGAGTGATAAATGAGATACACAGACAAACCCCCAGGCACAGAGTAGGCCCTCAAAGGGAAGAATTACTATTTGTATTTGTTCATTCACAATTAATGTATTTACTTAGTAAAATCTCACAACAAATAATTTAGATGCTTGTGGGAAACACTTTTCCCACATTAAATTTATTAGAAGAAAACTCTTCTTTCCTACTTTTTGGTTTCTAAAACATTTTTTTTCCTAAAACATTTCAAATTCTTTTTGTCTCATTTTACAATCAGTTCAGAACCCAAGAAAAAAAGGGTCTTTTGCTGGACACCCCTCCCAACTCCCTGAAATGTGCCAGGAACCCTGAGAGACAGACAAAAAGCAAGTGGGAGAATAAGCCAACACTTCAGATTATGAGACTTTTGGTCGGACCAAGTGGAAGTGGCCTAAACTGTGCAACACAACACCTTGGTTTTCATGCTGGGCTAACTAGCTTCTAACTACTACAACCTAGGCTGGTAGTTTCAGTAGAGCCATGTGGGATTTTCACCTTGGTAGGTCATGCAGCCTATGGTGGCTCTGTCCAAAGGCAAGTAGCTATTTTTATACAATTGGCTGATGCTGGGCCTTAAGCAAATGGCAAGTGGGTCCACAGGCCTGGTGCAGGCCCTGAACCAGGACTCGGGCAAGGCAGAAGTTCAAGCTTTATGATGCAGGCTGCCATGGCTTGACCTTGAGCAACATGGTCACAGTTGTTACTTAGGCAGGCAAGGCCATGGCGAGAATCACACTATAAAAGAAACGGTGTTGTGGTGGTCCCTCAGAAAAATTAAACATAGAATTACCATACAATCCAGTAGTTCCACCTCTAGGGATATACCCAAGAGTGAAAGCAGGGACTCAAACAGATATTTGTACACTCATGTTCACAGCAGCATCATTCACAATGGCCAAAAGGTGGGAAAAAAACAAATGTCTATCAATGGATGAATACATAAGCAAAATATGATATAGACATGCAATAGAATACTAGCCTTAAAAAGGAATAAAATCCTGATGCATGCTAGAACATGGATGAATCTTGAAAACATTATGTTAAGTGAAATAAGCCAGACACAAAAGGATAGATATTATATGATTTCACTTATATGAGGGACCTAGAACAGTCAAATTCATAGAGATAGAAAATAAAACAGTGGTTACAGGGGCTGAGAGGAAGTGACAATGAATTAGTGTTTGATGGGTATGGAGTCTCAGTGTGGGGTGATGAAAAAGTTCTGGAGATGGATGGTGGTCATGAATGCACGATATGAAAGTAACATACACAAAAAATTGTTAAAATGGTAAATTTTGTGTTACGTGTATTTTACCACAAGAGAGAAGGGGCAAGGGAACAACTGGACAAGAGCTGAAATAGAAAAGGAAATCTTGTTTGTTAACAGATACAAAGCTACAGCTAGGTAGAAGGAATGAGTTCTGGTGTTCTACAGCACTATACAGTTAATGTGGTTAACTATAATTTAGTGAGTATTTTTAAAAAACTAGAAGAGAGGATTTTGAATGTTCCCAACACAATGAAATGATAAATGGTTAAGGTGATAGATATGTTAATTACTCCAAGATGATTATTATACATTTATATACACATATCAAAATATCACTCTGTATCCCATAAATATGTACAATTATTACATGTCAACTAAAAAGAAAAAAAACCTTGAAAAGCAGGTTACAAGGACATAAAAAGAGAAATGGAGATACCCTGGGATCTCATTGAGAAGGGATTCAAAATGGGGGAGATATATCTTTGTGCTTATTGGAACTTCAAAAAATCTAATCAAGGAAGACAGGAAAGATCTCAGCAGTTTGGAATTCTTTCCCTCAAAGAAACCAGGATTCAGTTCTAGGAACTACAGAGAAACATACTTTTATTTTTATTTTGTTTGAAACATACTTTTAAATCCCTCATAGTAAGAACAATTGGGGAGCTATACCTCCAAAGACGTAGGTAGTTATACCAAGGGTTACATAAGTCTGGACAGGCTTGTGAGAGGGAAACCAGGAAGATGAGCGTAGAAAGTTCAGAGCATTATTAGGTAGAGACACAACTCCTGCTCCTGCCCTGAGGGAATATGTTTGAAGAATTTATAGAATTAAGACTCAGTCAAGAGAAGGCACAGCAAAGAGGAAACCATTAAAGTAGCACCAGGCAGGCCAAGATAAACTGAGCCCAGGCCTGACCTAGATATGTTGGTCTGATAGGAGAGTATCCTTATGTAATTACTCAATGCAGCAAAGAGAAAAAAGATTTATTAGAATAGATGTTTCCAGTAGAACCAGAACTCGATTGTATCTCTCTTGCTTTGGGAGAACTCATCCAAAAAAAAAAAAAAATCTAAAGAAATATGCACTGGGTACTTTAGAAAGAAAGAGACCAAGAGACCAATACAAGAAGCTGATTAAATTGCTAAAAACTCAACTGAGCCTTCCTAAAAGGAAGAGGGGAACAGTTGAGGACAAGCAAAGCCTGGGGACACAGCCCACTACTACAGAAGAGACACAGCCATGCCCGAGACAGACAGTACGTGGCACACGCCCAAGGACTAGCCCTGCTAGGCCCTTAAAGACAAATCTGAAGTGTCAGCAGCCACTCCCCTCCATGAATGTACAGAGAAATCCTCTAGTTGAAATAAGTAGGACAAAAAGGGAAAAAATCCTCCCTAACAAGTAGGTTCCAGAAGCCTTGGTGCATCCACAATATGAGATGTTGGAAACCACACAGTGTACAGATCTCAGTTTCTGCGCACAGACTTTGCAGACACTCTGTCCCTCAACAGAGCTCAGACACCACTCAGCACAGAGTGCCAGAAGGCAGGGCCCACGGAAGAAACAGAAGCCCACATACACAGAAGAGAAAGAAGGAAGACCTAGTGACTGGGCTACTGCCAAGCAAATTTCTAAACTCTGCGGAAAGGCCAGAGCCTCAGGAGCTGCTTGGTGAGGGGCGGGGCGCGGACATGCACAGGTGGCTCCTCCCAACCCCCCCACCAAGTACCCAAATTAGCCTCCAGACTAATGGTGATCTCTCCCCAGGTGTCAAGTGCAAAGGTCTTAGACGATAAACAACTGGCATGAACTCACACTGAAAACAAGGTGATGGTGCTCTCTCTCCACCCTCCTTCCCTCTCGCAGGTAAATATGAAGTACTGGGAACAATTCTGCTTAAAATTAGTGCCTGGAGGGCTGGAGGGAGTTTTCCAAATTTCATGGATGTGAGGTTGATAATCTGGTATTACTGCATGTCTTATTAAGATTCTAGACTCGAGTGAGACTCAAGAGAGACTCAGGGTTGAACTACCACAAATTCTGAAACCTCGGGGAAAGTGCACACACTCCAGTGAGAGCAGCCCAGGCTCCTTAGCTGCGCACAGGCATGAAGAACCTCCCCGGTTAAAACAAAGAAAACAAGAAGTTGGGGAGGACTTCAAATTCTTCAAATGTTAACTCACAGATAATTTGATATAGGACCATAACCCTGAACTTTCATGTCGTGCCAGGAGATTTAAAAATCTCTGAATTTTAAATTTTTCCAAGAGAGTTTCATAAGAGAAGAGGGTTTATATTCAAAAACTCCTTTTTAAAAGTTAAGTGATGAATGCATTTTAGCTATGTGCCAGGTACTAGTTCTAAACTCATTACATGCATCAATTTCTTTAATAGCTACAGCAATCTTATCGGTAGGGCCATTATTATCTATTTTACAAGATAAACCGAGATACAAGGATATCAGGTAATTTGGCCAAGGTCACTCAGAACCAAGATTTTTAGCCAGGTGGTCTGGTTTTGGAATTCACCTTCTTATTCAACCCCACTATGCTTCTCTATGGTGGGCATCCTTACATGGCTGGTATTTTTTTATTGCTGTATCTTAATGCTGTTATTTAACCCATCACAGAAGCCCTGATAAGCTGTACTGGATATCACAGTTGAAAAGAATTTGGGATGGGGAAACAGACAAGGAAGTGAACTTCCAACCTGAGGCAGAGTGTGGCCTTGGAGCAGATTATTAGTGAATTCATCTACTCCACCTCAGAGCGTTCTAGGGGCACACTCAGCAGTGCAGCCCAGCAGAGACAGAGATCAACAAAGAAATGGGGGGAGGGCTCAGCCCTGGGCACAGAAGGAGGAAGCACAGCTGCCGCTGTAGGTCCGATGAGGCAAGAGCACAAAAATCCAGGAATGTTACAAGAAAAGGATTCTGTTTCCCGAAATACTCCTGTCCTTTTTCCCCAAGCTTTCCTCTCCTCTCAGAGGTAGAGGGATTACCTAGTTAGTGGGCAACAGACAACAGCCCTGTGTGGCGGAAGGAGTGAGCAGGGTGGGGGCTATTGGGCAGTTAGTTTCTCTCCTCCTCCTCCTCCTCTCTGCCCCCTGGGAAGTGTGTCTGTCCTTCAGGCTCAAACTTCCCCTCCAGGGAACCAGCCGACACAGGCAGTTAGCAACTACTGGCTCTCCCATCTCAGCTGATACAGGAACATATGGCTTATCAGAAATACAAAGGTGGCTTTAGCTCTCTAACTCCTGATTCTCACACATCCAATGATGCAGAACGTGGTCGGGAGGAGAGGTGTTATCCATTGGGCATCTCCTAACAAAGTCTTCTAACAAAAGCTTCTGAGATAAGTCTCATAATAAACGTTTGAAAGAAGTCAAAGGAGTATTTGTGTCTCATTAACTTTGTAAATAGCTTATTATAAATGTTCTCCTTTTTAAGATTCATTTATTCAAGCATCCATCATTTATTTACTACACGTTGTATTGCCAGATTCTGTGCTAGGTAAGAGGAACAAATGAACAGTGTCTGATTCCTGCTCTTACGGAGCTTATAACCTGGTAAAGGAAACGCATATATAAAAACAAAAGCTTTTGAGTATTATTCTTGCTACAATAGGGATCTCTCAGGGTTTTCAGTAAGGAGTTTGTCAATTCTCCTGGGAGGCAAAAAATGAGACAAAGCACTGAGTTCAAAGAGGGACCAGGAAAATGTGTTCTCACAGTACCCAAGAGAGCAGAGATTTTAAAGTAAACAGGAAGAAGATGGAGAGTGGAGGGACTTCAGAGTCTACAACATACATGAGGGAAGAGGGAAGAAGAACAGCCACACAGCTTGGTATTTTTCTCTTTCTAGAGTCTTCATCGCGCTTCCTTCCTTTCTTCCACTCACCAACCCTCCTCTAGCTCTCCTCTGCCCAAGTTCCCATGCCACGCCACTGAATCATTTTCACTTGAGACCCTAATGAAAAAAAATTTTTTTGGCTGGGCATGGTGGCTTATGCCTGAAATCCTAGCACTCTGGGAGGCCGAAGCAGGAGGATCGCATGAGGTCAGGAGTTCGAGACTAGCCTGAGCAACAGCGAACCCCATTTCTACTAAAAACAGAAAAAATTAGCTGGGCCTCTCTAGCCAAGCATCTGTAGTCCCAGCTACTCAGGAGGCTGAGGCAGGAGGATCACCTGAGCCCAGAAGTTTGAGGTTGCAGTGAGCTATGATGACGCCACTGCACTCTACCCAAGGGGAGACAGCAAGATTCTGTCTCAAAAAAAAAAAAAAAAAATTTAATGTAAGCCATTTCCCTCTTAAAAAAAAATCTATATTCAGAGGTTGGTCAATAGGGGAAAATTAAGTAATAATACATATTTACACCTAACATATACTAATAACTTTCCAAAGTTTGACAATTTATGATTTTTATGTAAAAAAGATCAAACAACTTTTATCCTGCATTGAAATGTTATTACATACATTAAGTTACACACATATTTGTAGGAATTCCCAGCCATCACACTCAGAAAACTGTTTATCCAACTATTAATAATTATGTAAGACTACTAGGAAAACAGGGCAGCACTAGAGGCCCTTAACCTTTCCCCGTTCCCTATTTTCCTTCTCCAAATCCTAGATCAGACTTTTGCAACTTATTTGTGAGAAACGTGCCCCTTTCCTCTGTCAAGCTGTGATCGAAAAATCTTTCCCCATTACTCTCCGTACGCTGATTTTACAGCTTCCCTGCCAGATTTCCACATATAATTGACAGGGATCAGCACCTAAGAAGGCGAGTAGGAGGTCACCACTGGGGCGCCCTCCCCCCAACCTGGCAGGCAGTAGCCAGGCACCGAGGCCCTTGCCCAGCACCTGTCCCAGGCAGGCGGGCACAGGGCTGGCAACACACACCAAGAGCAAAGGCTGTGCCAATTGTAAAAGGTTAGGAACTCCTGGTCTGAAATGTGTTAGTTATGACACAGAATATCCAGAGATAATCTGCCCTGGACACATCCAGCAACATGACATCGTGGTAGGGGAGAAGATCCCTCAAACACACACACACAGAAAAAATACTGAGACAACAAAATATCAATTATGGTGACTTTTGACAAGTGTGACTGTGGTCTTGGGGTTTATTTCCAATGCTTTGTTTCTCCGAGTTTCCCATGTTTTCTTCTAATCACATTATAATTTTTTACAATCCCAGAATATCCTGAAGAGAGACTTCCTTTTAGACAGTTTAATAATATGATACCACGTTGAGTATATAAACACACACACACACACACACAAAACCACCTTTACTTGGTAGAACTATATGTCATGGAGTTTCCTCTAACTTTAAAACCTCTCTGACTTTCCTATACTGCCTTTTAATTACATTTTTAACAATAACGTTATTTATGATGATTGATTCCAATAATAATAATTTAAGTTCTTTTAAATTTCTCAGGCAAGCTATGGCTAGACTGTATATGCCAGATTCTGAGGCAATGCCAATTTCAACTGCTCTGTTTCGCCCAAATAAATCACTGAAACACTCCCAGAATCTCAATGGCTTGGATCCAATATGACGTTGAATATTAAAATAATGAAATTTCTTGCTTTCTCATGAGCCTAACACAACTCATGAGAGTTTTTACATGTTAGATTCTACCATATATTCACAGTTACAATCATGGTATATAGTCTAGCTTATCTACTCACTTGCCAGACGTTTCCACACAGGCATCACCATTACAATTTGGAAGAACTACTTAATATTCTACTATGCTGATATACTTAAATTCATTACACCCTTTTCTACTACTTGGGCTATAAGTTATTTCTACTTTCTTGCCATAATAAAGATGCTACAAAGAATATTTTATCTGCATTTGTCTTTCCTGGATCATGAATTACTAAATTAACAGATATGAAAATCATTATGACATTTACTATACTGGGGAAGAATTTAAAGCATACTGAGCTGGCATTGCCAAGGACCCAAATGAGCCCATGCTATAAAAAATGAGATATTCTTAATAATTATTTCCTGGTTCTGCTGTTGACCTCGACCAAGTAACAAACTCTAAGTCCATTCTACAATTTCTAAAATAAGAGTGATAGCACCTGCCCTGGTAGTAAATCTGCTGAAGGTCAAATCGGTTGGTGTGGTGAAAAGGTAAAGTTATACAAACCTTAGACGTTACAACTGGTAGACAGGCTATTTGGGGATCTCAACTCAGATTCCCATTGACTCACCTACCTATTAAAAACTCTGGGAGTCCTCAATGTCCTAAACACTAAGTTGATATTGAGGTTATAAAAATAAAAAAGAAGCAGGCCTTGTCCCGCAGAGCCTCATGGAAAAGCAGGGGAGGAGAGGAGCCAAGACTCTAAGTGTCAAGATTGGGTGTGGATCCAGAGGACAGGTGCCAGAGGAGGCAGTATCTGAACTGGGTCTTGAAGGATGGAATTAGAAGAATAATCAGAATGACACGAAAGCTTATGTGGGTGAAACAGCTTGAAAAAATGGGTGGCACATTCAGGGAATGCTGAGAGGTTTATGAGGCCAGAGTTCAGAAGAGAGGGCTGAGAACTCTGAGCCTGGAGAGAAAAACGGGACGCAGATTAGGAAGGGCCTTGTGTGCCAAGCTAAGGAGCCTGGACTTTATCCTGTAAACAAGAGGGGACCCAGCTAAGGCAGAGATCAGGGACTTAATGACCAGTTTTGTTTAAGACACCACCAGCAGCGGAGTGACAGGTCAACTGGAGTGGAGAGAGAATGCTGAGGGGAATAACCCAGGTAACAAACGATGACAAGACTGCAATGAGAGCAGAGGAACCTCGGATTTTCACTCAGACCAGCTGTAAAGTGACTTCTCATCTGCTAGGAATTCTCTCTTCCTGAAGGTCAAAATAATGAAAAAGAAGGATCAAACGAAAAAGTTTTAAAAAAGCCATCTTAACTCCTCATGTTTCCCTGCTGTCTTAGTCCATGTGGTCTCCTACAGCAAAATACCTTAGACTGGGTAGTTCATAAACAATGGGAATGTGTTGCAGAGGTTAAGAAGTCCGAGATCAAGGCACCAGGAGATTCAGTGTCTGGTGAGGCGTCATTCCTCACAGATGACACCTTCTGTGTGTCCTCACGTGGCAGAAGGGTGAACAAGCTCCCTCAGGCCTCTTTATTAAGGGTACAAATCTCATTCATGGGGGCTCCATTCCCATGACTTAGTCACTTCTCAAAGTCCCCACCTGTTTACACTATTGCACTGGGGATTAGATGTCAGCATATGAATTCAGACCATAGCACCTACTTTCTTCATAATAGCAGATTAGGTGCGGCAAAGAGAATAAAAAGGTACACTTCACTGAATTCAGTGAATTTCTATTAAAAAAAAAATGGGGCCAGCAAGAATTTAGACATAAGACAATCACACAAATACTCTTGTTTTCAGCAGAAGTGAGTAAGCCATTTCGTCCAACTGAACTGAGCAGGAAAAAATGCAAAAATCAGATAAGAACAGGAAATACACATAAATAAAAAAGGACCACAATGAGCTCATACTACAAAAATAAGATATTCCTAGTAATTATTCACTGGTGCTCTATTTTACAAGATGGACAAATTTTTTATTATTCCAAAAAACAAACTGGGATATTAAATTTAGGATTCATAGTAAGAGGGCAGAACCAATTACAATCTATATATGATAAATACTAACAGTTTTCCCCTATTAATAAAAACAAGATCAAATAAAATGGACTTATTTTGTTTGACCATTTTTCTTAAATATTTTTTTTTTAGAAAAGGAGGATAATATATCAAATAATGTCCTTTTGAGGATGCTTTAATAAAGTTATACCATATGATTTTCTGTTAAGCTCTATACCGGGTGCTCATTTAATGCTTCCAACAAAAGGAAATGTTGTTCAGTGGAAAGTACACAGGCTTAGAATCAGACAGACTTAGGTGTGAAATTGGCTTTTTGACTTCATGCAAGCAATTAATTTTTCCTCCAGCTTGTATCCCTTGAAAAACACCCATTTTTTTGAGCATTACTTAAACCTGATTTTTTTTTTATTCAGACAAGAGTCTCACTCTCTCACCTGTCGCTAGACAGGTGCAGTGGCATCATCACAGCTCACTGCAACCTCAAACTCCTGGGCTCAAGCTATCTTCCTGAGTAGGGGGGACTATAGGCACATGCTACAACACCCAGCCAACTTTCCCATTTTTAGCAGAGATTGGGTCTCTCTCTTGCTCAGGCTGATCTCAAACTCCTGAGCTCAAGCAATCCAGAGTGCTAGGATTACAGATGTGAGCCACCACGCGTGGCCTTAAACCTCATTTTTGTCACAGCTATCTAAGCTGAGCTTAGGTATCTGAGCTGCTATGCAAGTGGTGGAGGACCATTCATTTTGGGCACTTGGGTTCTAGGCACTGTTCTAGAGTTTCTGCCGTTAATCATACTGTCACATGGCTAGCTCAGCTTCCTGACATCTGATAGTGGAGGGAACTGTGTGAAGTGTTTCTCTTCACTTATATCATAACAGTGCACAAAGGTAGCATCTGCTTTCTGATTGCTTCCAAGTTCATTTCTCATGACAGAATTTTACTGGTTTGTAGCAGCAAAACATCTGTTATCTTCTGTGATTATTCTGGTAACTCAAATTTCTTTCAAGTTTTGAAACAGATAACTCATAACCATCTTAAAAACGCCATTTGAATTGTGCATCTTTAATTTTCTACATCAAGCACATCTCCCACTTTATGAACCATACTTTACCATTATATGAAATATTCCTGTTGTTTTCCTTCTCTGATAAGCATTTCACAGATGGAAGAGTCAAGTAGCACCTGCAAATTCTGGAGCCTTCACCTTCCAGACTATTTGTGTCCAGGGATTCTCAGGTACATGTCTTTTTAGCCTCTGCCTAATGTTTAAGCCAGATAATTTTTTAAATACTCGATGAATTATACTAAAATCCAATTCTGGTTAGACCCACATGTAAAGCAGACCCAAACATATCATCAGCCTGTACTTTTTTTTTTTTTTTTTTTTTGAGACAGAGTCTCGCTTTGTTGCCCAGGCTAGAATGAGTGCCGTGGCGTCAGCCTAGCTCACAGCAACCTCAGACTCCTCGGCTTAAGCGATCCTCCTGCCTCAGCCTCCCGAGTAGCTGGGACCACAGGCATGCGCCACTATGCCCGGCTAATTTTTTCTATATCTATTTTTAGTTGTCCAGATAATTTCTGTCTATTTTTAGTAAAGATGGGGTCTCGCTCTTGCTCAGGCTGGTCTCAAACTCCTGACCTCGAGCGATCCTCCTGCCTCGGCCTCCCAGAGTGCTAGGATTACAGGCGTGAGCCACCGCGCCTGGCCCAGCCTGTACTTTTTATCCACTCACACAAAAAAATCTAAAAATGATATGGCCCTATTTATTCAGTGAAAATACTTTTAAATTACTATTATCATCTTAGTTTTCTTATTCGTAATGATTCAATTGACACACATAAAACAATTTTATTTCACCTCTCAATTTTAAATTTTAATCCTAAACAAAACAGTTACTTCTCTTCACATGGAGCTAAGAGGACAAGTTAAGGAAAAGTTGATGCCATAGGTATTTCTGTCTAACCTTCTCGCTCTTTAGCTTTCTATCAGATATCCTTTCTAGCTCTATACTGAAGAAGAAGCAATTATGCCTTGAGTACCTTTCACATCTTCTATCACCTTTGGGGGAGCCTGACTTCTGAACCCACTCCCCACCCCAATCCCAGACGATGGGTTCTTAACCAAAGGCAGAGAGAGAATAAAAATGTGAAACAGATAGAATATCAATACAAAGACATTCCTTTCTTGTCCGGGTACAGTCGCTCATGCCTGTAATCCTAGGACTTTGGGAGGCTGGGGCAGGAGAATTGTTTGAGGCCAGGGATTCGAGACTAGCCTGAGCAACACAAAGAGATCCTGTCCCTACAGAGAATTTTTTTTTAAATCAGCTGGGCATGGTGGTAGCATGCCCATAGTCCCAGCTACTCAGCAGGCTAAGGCAGGAGGATCACTTGAGTCCAGGAGTTTGAGGTTGCAATGAGCTGTGATGATGCCACTGCACTTCAGCCCAGGCAACAGAGCAAGACTTTATCTCAAAAAAAAAAAAGACATTCCTTTCTGAGGGAAAAGACAGTTGGTAAAAAATTCATATATGTATGCAGTTTAAATGCAGAATATTACAGTCAGGATTTTTTTTTTTTGAGGAATTTCATAATTCTTTCTTAGGTTTAAATTTCATTAAGTTTTGTTTTTAGGTACAGTAAGCCTTGAAAATACTTTAAAATTTCTTTTTCTGAGTCACAGTAAAACATGGAAGCAATTGAAATAATTGCCTTTTAAGAGAATTTTTTTTGATATTTAGATTTTTAAATACTGGTTTCTAACAAAAGATCAGCCAAAAAATTGGATTTTTATCTACAAACTCTGAAATGTATTCTATAGTGTAACATCAAAAGTGTAGGCACATTGTGTTGTGTTCATGACTCTATCATTTATTGGAACACTCATGAAATAGTGTTCGATAATTATTTGCTGACTGACTGACTGATAGGGAAGAGTTATGGCCAAAAGGAGCAGCCTTAGAAAGTGACCTAACTAAACCCACAGACCCCAGTATAAATGAAAAATGAAGGAGGGAATCTATAGCTGGGAATAGAGCCAAAGATGACAGTCAACAAGGATACCAAGACAATTCAATGGGGAAAGAACTGTCTTTTCAACAAACAGTACTGAGACCACTGGTATCTACATACAAAAGAATAAATAAGAACCCCTTCCTCACACCATATGCTAAAATTGGAAGTCAAGATGGGTCATAAGCCTAAATAAAAACTATGAAACTAAATAAACTAAAAAACTCTTAAAAGAAAGCACAGAGGTAAATCTCCATAACCTTTGGCCTTTTTAGATATGATACTAAAACCATAAGTGACAAAAGAAAAACATAGGTAAACAGGACTTCATCAAAATGTTTAAATCTTCTGTACTTCTAAGGACACCATCACAAAAATGAAAAGACAACCTACAGAATGGGAGAAAATATTTGCAAATCATGTACCTAATAAAGGTTCAATATCCAGAATAAAAATCTCTTACTTCTCAACAATAAAAAGACAAATAACACAATTTAAAAATAGGCAAGGGATATGAACAGACACTTCCCCAAAGAAGATATACAAATGGCCAATGAGCACATGAAAAGACATTCAATGTCATTAGTCATTCTGAAAATGCAAATCAAAACCACGAGATACCACTTCATGTCCACAAGGATAACTATTTAAAAAAAAAAAAAAACAGAAGATATAAAATGTTGACAAAGTTGCGGGAATACATGAATATTGCTGGTGGGATTGTAAAATGATGCAACCACTTCAGAAAAAGTTTGACAGTTCCTCAAAATGTTAAACACAGAATTACCATATGACCCAGCAAAATTCCATTTGTAGGTATACATTCAAGAGAAGAGAAAAAACATGTCCACACAAACTTACACATGAATATTCACAACATTATTCATAATAGCCAAAAAGTAGAAACATCCCAAATGTCCAAACGCCCAATTAATGAATGGTTAAACAAAACATGGTATGTCCATACAATGGCATATTCTTTGGCAATAGAAAGGAATGAAAGACATGGATGAAACTTGAAAACATGCTAAGGGAAAGAAGCCAACCACTAAAGACCACTAATTTCATTTATCTGCAATGTCCAGAATAGACAAATCTACTGAGACAGAAAACAGGGGAATGAAGCAATGAAAACGTTCTAAAATTGGACAGTGGTGGCTGTAACACTCTGTGGATATACTAAAAACCACTGATGGTACACTTTGAATGGGTGGATTTTATGGTATGCAAATTATATCTCAATAAAGCTATTTATAAAAGAATTGAATAAAAATGTAAAAAAGAAAAAACAAAATTGAAAGTTTGGTATCTGCTAAAGAAGAAACAATGATTATGAAAAGCCAAGTCACCACCAAGGGAGGCCACAGGGCAGGGAGCAACAGAAACCCACTCCCTAGGACAGCCCCAGAGCCACCCCAGGCCACAGCTTCACTCAGCCATCACTTCCTGGGCGAGGCTCAGGGAGCGGGGCGGGAAGCTCCAGCAGCCCTCCCTGCTTTCTAGGAGCTCTCATTGCACAGGGTGAAGGAAAGAGCGGTGGAGTCATCACATGGCGCAGGCGTGGGATTACTCAGTGGGATTACTTAACAGAGAGGACGGCCCTCTGGGGAAGGAGCGGAGTCCTGCTACAGTCTAACAAAGTTCCTAAACTAGAATGCGGACAGAGGGCAAGACTGCCTGAAGAACCCAAACTTGAGTGGATATAGGAAGGATGAAATAAGGGTTAATTTGGAAAAAAGGACATATGTGGGGGGAAGCAGGGGTGGGCGGGTGGTTTGAAAAAAACTGCAGACACAAGATACCTGTGGCAGGACGGAAAATGTCACACGCAAGCAAGCACACGCAAGCTCACGTGGTCATGAGGCAGAGAACAAGAGCGGAGGTGTGCAAGGGGCCTGGGAGACAGCAGCTGGACCACACAGGCCTCACAGCCACACTCGGGACTGGGTTTAAATGCCAAGACCCAGGGAAACGCACTGAAAGGTTTTAAGTAGGTGACTGATGTGGACCAACTTGCATTTTTGGGGAAAGGATAGGAAAGGACCAAAGTAGATGCCCACAGACGTGTTAACGGGCTCCCACGGCAGGCCAGGGGAAAGAGGAGGATGGCCCAGACTCAGGAAAGGGCAACAGCTGTCACGGGAAGTGGTTAACGGGCAGGCTGACCTAGCAGGGTCACTGGCCCCTCTCTCTTCATTTCACATACCCCTGATTAACCCCCAATAACTAAGGTAATCTGAACACTCGTCTCTGTTCCAATACTTAGATCACCGCTGATACGGCATCTGGCACTCTGAGCTCCCAACCTCAGTCACCAGCGGGACCTGGCCATTCCCAGCTGCCCCGCTTTGCTGAAGGACAGCCCTGAGATAAGCCTGAACATGTCCATTTGCTGAAACCCACCTGCCAGCATGTGCAAATTAAACTTACTCCAGCCCTTCCCAATCCCTTCTCCAAAAACCCAAGTTAGATCCCATCAGTCCCCTGCTTAAAACCTTTCAATATGTCCCCCACTGGTGTTAGGATTTAAACCAAATCCAAATTTGTACCTTAAATCTTCCTTAAAATTCTGGGACGAGGGTGATTCAATTTCATAAAAATGAAATATTAAAAATCTCTAAGAATTATCTACTTGGTGACAAGGACCTCAGACACTACCCTAAAGGTAGGTTAATTCTGTTTGTCTCCCCCTCTGGAAGGCCAGCTCCATGCAGACAGAAACTCTAGACCAGGGCCTGCCACACAGCAGAGGCTCCATGAACGTGCTGCATGAATGAAAGCACCAGGCCCCAAGAGGACTGATGACAAATTCTAAGCAATGTTCTTTCTGCATCAATCAGAAAGAACGAGTATGTAAGGTTCATAATATATTGGTTCAAGAGCTTTTTTCAATTACAAAAGTTATCCAGAGTTAAAAGGAAAAATGGATAATCAAAGGGAAAAAGTGGCCAACTCTATAAACTTTTAATGCAATGTGTATTAATAGAATTTTAAGTCATCATTACACCTCTACTACAATATCAAAAACGTTTCTTCCCATGAAGCCGCATCCAGGCAGGACTAGAAGCAGGGAGAGGGGGAAGACAGGAAGACACCCTTGGAGGCATGTCCTTACTGTGGCCCAGAGTGGCTCTGTCTTCCTGAAAAGTAACCCAGCAAGATTTAACGAGTTCTATAAATGTTTCATAGTCTTCAGCTACAGGATCACTCCTCTTTATGAAATATACCTGAAGGAAACAGATGATTCAAAAGGAGAAAAAAGAAACTTATAAAGTAGGTACATGGCCTAATGGTAATAACAATAATAATGAAAAACGGGAAACATTTCAAATGGCCAACAGGATTAAGTCCACTACGGAATGTCAACACCGTGGACTCTACAGCCATTAGAAAGATGTTATGTGGATTCCACTGACACTTTACATATGTATATTACTTCCATAAATATATCAGGACTTTTTCAAAAAGCAGAAAATAGTAAATCCCAATTCTAACTATGTAAAAAGGGCTGTACATGCTCTGCAAAAGATATATAAATGGAGAAGGTTACAAAATATGGTGTTTACTGGCATTCAAAGTAAATCTATAAAAATGACCTGTGTTTGTGACCGCTGAATGCTCTGGACCTGTGGAAGCAGAAAATAAGCATTTGGTAGCTGCTTTGCAGACCCTTCTGCAGAGATTCTGCGAGTGCCAATTCCAGATACCTGCAGAAAAAGAAAGAATTGTTCCTCTGAGTTTTAAAATACATTTGTCATAATCCTAAAACACCTCTCCAAAGGAAATCCATACTCATCACTATGGCCTTCAAAACTCTACTAATCCAGCTGGGCTCACACCTATAATCCTAGCACTCTGGGAGGCTGAGGTGGGAGGACCGCTTGAGCTCAGGAGTTCACGACCAGACTGAGCAAGAGCGAGACCCCGTCCCTACTAAAAACAGAAAAAATTAGCCAGGCACGGTGGCACATGCCTGTAGTCTCAGCTACTCGGGAGGCTGAGGCAGGAGGATAGACTGAACCCAGGAGTTTGAAGTTGCACTCTAGCCCAGGTGACAGAGTGAGACTCTGTCTCAAATAAAAAAAAAAAGAAAAAGACTCTTCTAATCCGACTGTCATATTTATCTGTATCTACAAAAAACTCCATGAATGTTGCTGCATTTAAGTGGAATGTTTCTCATTGTAGCAAAAGTTTTCAAAAGTAGGCAACTCTTCTGATGGGGGACCACCTGTTTAATGGAATCCAATAAGAATTAACTACAAAAATGACTGATCTTAGCACTTAAATTACTTGATGTCACACCCTGTTAAAGATGCCACAAGTACCACTTAAAGTAAAGATTCCTAACTGTTTTTGTGAACGCCAACAAGACTCTTCACGCTCCCTCCTAGTACCTTGACATGAGCAGTGAGCTCCCCGAGAACTGACCCCAAGCACACGATCACTGCCTCCTCATGAGAAATACTCCCGAGCCAAGGAGGGTAGATAGGCAAATCGCTACAGGTTCTCCTGACAGCTGCCTCCCTCTGAACTGTTTGTGAGGCGGGAGCCATGAGTTTTAGAAGCCTGCTATATCTTATACTAGGAAACCATGCATGATAGATTTCTTTGTTTTGTTCCAATACCCTTCGAAGATCCATGGTAGGGAAGAGCCCTGTAGTCTGTACTGAGAACAGCCAACAGTGCCAGGTCAGGCAGAAAGGGTAAAAGTTGATGAATTTAACATCACTAACCATCTTCTATTTTAATGACATAAACCAGGTAGCAACATTTCTAAAAGTTTTTTTTAAAATTCCCAAACCCCTCTTGTTAAAATAACAACCACATTATGTAACAAAAGGAAGAAGTTACTCACATGATAGGAAAGGACTCCATATGAAGAGGTATTAATAAATAAAGAGCTTTCAATGCTTCCTTCTTCAGTAGGCAAGAAAATAATTCTGAAGGAAGTTTTTCCCATTGCTGGAATTACCTGAAAGACAGGTACCCAATTAGCCATGTGAAATGGCACCTTTGATAAATTGTCTTTCACAGACTTTCTTTTTGACAATTTCTATTAACAGATAATTGCATATTCTGCACCCTTGATTTATCAGTATCATAAATCCATGAGAATACCCAAACTGATCAGTATCTAACGGTCTAAGAGGATATATCAAAGAACGCACCACAGACTAAAGGGCAAGGTAGTTGCTAAGCCCTTGGCCTCAGAATGGAATTGGGAATCTCACATCTTTCCTTTCCATCCTCTTCCACACCCACACATCCAAGTGTCTTTCTCTAACATGGTTCTCTCTCTCTCAAATACAGAGAACAACCAATGTGCAAACATGTTGACATGTGATAAAAATAAACATTTACCTGGAATGTCAGAGACCAAATATTGGGCTTCCCCTCACATGTCCTTAGTCCCAGTATTTTTAAAAAGTGCATAATATGAGGCAGCCATAGTGAACAAAATAAATAAAAACCTACTAGCAATTAAGATCTTCATTAAAAGTTAAAGACCACTGAAATTAAAACTATTGGATGACTACGGTTTTGAGCTCTGTGTTATGGTGCAAATTAGCTTTATAAAGAGCCATTCACTGCCTTGCAGGCCTACATTTAGAAAGGAGCTCTAACTTTCTTAGCAAGTTTGAGAGGTGGAAGAGCTCACAACTTAGAACATTGAGAGGTGGAAGAGCTCACAACTATTCCAAAATACTGCATTAGTTACTAAATGCCTCAGCATTTGTGATCAATTCAAGACAAGTAATATAAACTTTCTTGGGCTCTGATAAAGCCATGTTAAATATACCTACATGACTACCTAGTTTAGACTCTTCAAACTTTTTTCCCCAGGTAGATATCAAGAGCTACTCAAATTATAAAAATGAACAACTGAACAAGTAAATGCTAAAGCAAACACACAGAAGGAGAAGGTTTGGGTAGCAGAGAAAGGGGAGACAGGGAGCAGAAAGTAAAAACTCCCGGCCAAAGAAAGCAAGACAACCTGGCAGGCTGCCCTAGCATAGTTTCCAGGAGTACATCAACACTCACCCTGCAAGGAACGGGAGGCACATGGAAGTGTCCAGCAGCTGTAAACACCGAATTCACCACGACCTCGCTGTCCCTGCTAGGGTTGTAAGCATAGAGAATCTTTGCTGCAGGATGTCCCAAGAACCTAGGAGGGGAAACAGAAAAAATCAAGATTATAAATATGACTAATACATATATAAACACACACACATATTTTTAAACCCAGAAGGCTGCTGATGTTCATCACAAAGTTAAAAACAACAATTATTAAAGCCTGCTGGTAATAAAACATTTAATCTACAACCGTCAAAAATCATAAAACAAAAAACTTTCTTTCATAAGACGTATGCCAACCCACAGGAGCACCCCACTGGTTTCTGTGTTAGAAGAATTCAACACATCTAGACCATTAAAAGCTTGCAAAAAAATTCATATTGGCACTTAACTGGCACTTCTCTGACTTAGGTCTCTAATTCAAATGAAAATATGTTTAGATAAAAAACAGTACTCATAGAAAAACCCAATTTTCTTAAGGTTTGTTTTCTGAGTAAATTTTTTTTGAGAGGATTGTATTTCCAACTCATAACAAGACTTTATTTTATGAGGTCTTATAAAAGGAAAACTTAATTGTTGCTAAAGGCTGTTCTGAGAGAAATGAAAAGCCTGCAGCACTCTGTGGCCGTGGTTCTCACCCACTTAAATTATGAGCCTTTCAGAAAACTCCAATGCAACCTCTGGCTCCTCCCTCCACACACATAACACTTACAGGAAGTTTTACACATAATTTCAAAACCTTCCACAAACCTCACAGTGAGACTCCCTGCTCTACAGCAAACGCACTAACTCATGAAGGACTTAATGCCAATTCTTCTCTGCAGCGCTCTCCACCTGCAAGGACAGCTCTGACAAAGGAATTGCCAGAGGAAAGGAGAAGGGGGTCTCTGGCCCACCTACAAAGTTCCCTCTAATCACTAACTCTGGCTCCTATGCCCAATACCAAATCCAGGCTAGCTCCATTATACTGTAATGAATAGGGAAGCAGCAAAAATTTCACTAAAGTCATTTCTCCAGTTTTGATACCCTCGGTGGCAAAGACCCAAATACCTAGTTGTACTTAGCATGGCCTAGAAATAAAACTATATTCTAATTTAAACAAACAAACAAACTCATTCATTATGCTTCTATTTCTCTGACTTTATTCCAATTTCTTGGGTACTAAAAATGTGTGCTTTAGGAGAAATGAAATGCAGGTTGTTTCTCTTACATACAACGGGATTTCCAAAATACTGCATCACTACCATCGAATCCTTGGAATTTTTCTTTTCGCTCTCTCTCCTTTTAATCACCAGTCTTAACAAAAAGTTTAAAACATCCAATGTACATTTCAAAGCGTAAGTTCTTTACATCCAGTTACGAATGAATACACATCAATGTGATTAAAACCTTGATTTTTTAATGTTCTTAAATAATACAATTTTTTTAAAAACGTTTTTTGCACTACCAGACGTATAAAGGGTCACTTCAATAAGCCCTACCTCAGAGTATTGAGGTCATATTTGCCTTTCTTTCCGCAATTAAATCAAATAAAGACTTCTGTGGTTTTAAGGTTTTAAGTAAATAATATGAACGAATCAATCAATCGAAGTTATTAATACCTATCCTTCAAGCTTGATATCCCATTCACATAACTGAAATGCAAGATTTCTGGTTTCAAAGGATACAAACATCTACCAGAAAAATGCATTAGAAAACAAGACTGTAAAACTGCCATGTGGCAGAGTCGGTGACTACAGTCACCGGAAACCTGACCAGACCCCACAGAGAATGCTAGCTGAAACCTAGCTACCACTGTGCTATTTTTGTTCTATTTTTTTTTTTAATTCTATTTTTAAAAGTGTTATGAGGATATGAATTTCCTTCACTAGTGACAACTGGAAGATACTCTTTTAATTTAATACCACAAAAGAATGATTAAAATCTCTGATGAATGAGTGGCACTTTTAATCTCAGGACCAACAGAATATTAACCCTTAAAATAAGCCCTAGGAAATAAAGCAGAAAGCAATGGAGTAACTTGATCCTGATTTTGCATCCTAGAAGGAAATCAAAGCTATGGAAAGGGATGGAATTCGCTCAAGGTCAACATCAAAACAAACAATAGCAAAAGCTGAACTAGGGCAGTGAGGAAATCAGGAGAACTCTCTGGCTGAAGTCTTACTCTAATGCCTATAATTTATGCCATTTGTTAGAAGGTAAAACTTGACTAATTTTAGATGTGTTCTAATTTAGACTAAAGTTTGTTCTTATTGAGATTTTTTTTTTTAACTTCAGCAAAATAACTTATTCCCATTATCATATCCTGGCTCTCACTAATAAGAAAAACAGCAGAGTGAATGCTGGCTTAAGAATCAGATTTATTCTACCATTCTTCGTGAAATGACCTTGGGCAAAGGACATTACTTCTCAGAAACAAATGCATGAACACATTTGTAGGCAGTACATGCTCAAATCCAGAGATATCTGGAAATGATACACACACACTCAGATAATGCCTGCCTGCAGGATCCTTACAGGACTGATATAAAACTTAAATGACAAGAGCCACGATTATGCTTTGCGCACTATAAAGTACTATATAAGCATAACTGAATCATCCAAAAGTGACTCAAATCTAAAAAGTAGTAATCCTTTCAACTCAAAGACTTTAAACATTTCTTTCAACATGTCTAGTGATGAGGACCAGCAATTAATGTAAACTGCTAATTAACATATGTAGCTAATTTACAGTTGGCGCTCCATCTCCACAGGTTCTACATCAGCGGATTTAGGTAACCTCAATCGGAAATATTGAGAAAAATAAAAAATAACAATACAACAAAAATATAAACAATACAGTATAACAACTATGTAGTATTTGCATTGCACTAGGTAGTATACGTAATCTAGAGATGATCTAAAGGATACGGGAGGAAGGCTGTGTGTAGGTCATATGTAAATACCAGATTTTGGTATCTGCTGGGGTCCTAGAACCAATCCCCCATGGATACTGAGGGATGACTGTATATGCACACCCATGTGCATTGGTTACAGGATTTTTTTATGTTACTTAAGAGTAAAATACATATATTAGACAGCCAGGATCCTATGAACTGGAATTACTGTCCTAATCTAGTTGTACTTACTACTATCCATCTATCCAATCTATCATACATACTCTTTAAACTAGGTCCTGCATTAAAATTTCTTCTTACAATAAAGATTTCTCACAGAAGCAAACTATTCTCTCAGAATTTGAAATCAGTGAGATTACGACAAATTCAGCTTATTTATGTTATCAGCTAAATTATCATAAATTCAGCTTCTAGTAGTTTCCTTAAGAGTAAAAATATAAAAATTCGAAAGCAGCAGATACCTAGAATCTTGTTAAGTCAGTGAACTCCTTTCACAGTTTTTTCTCTTCTTCCTTTTATAGAATCTCCTTAAAAAGGCTCACTAAGCTACTTTTAAACTCCAGGTTCATTCTCCTTCACTGCAGCGCTAACCTAATGATCGGAAGGACGTGGAAAGTGACCCAGACGAATCAGGGGGGGCACCCGGGAGGCCACCACAAACTCACCCCAGACGCTCTCCAATGACCATGGTTATTTCATTCTCAAAACTTTGCTTCTACCTCAAAAAGCTCTTCATAAAACTGAAGTGATGTACTCAGGCCACTGAAGCTAGCAGAGCTTTTACACTTCAAACACTCGGTTATACTCACCATTGAAATTACTAATTTGAAGTTTTATCTTTTCCAATGCTTGCTGCTATACTCTGTATCCAGGGCGCTTAACACTTTAAGTTTCAAACTTTATCACAGATAACAAGAGTCCTTCCACTGCCTCCTCTCCACAGCTTGATCCTTCTCCTTAACTTCTCCAGGTTCCCGGATTAGGCCCGCAAGCAACACTCAGATCACAATCCTTTCATTTCATAATTCTTAATGTTACGTACTATAAATCATTACTGCTTATATGATGATCTTCCCCGCTTGACGTTCCAAAGTCTCTATCATAACAATCATAACTACAGTGCAACTTTGAATACAGAAGGCACAGCAAGAAGTAAAATGAGTAAATGAGTCTAACTTCAAAGAACTCAGAAACCATCAATATTTAGAGACTTTCATTATAAAAATAACCTAGTTTCAGAAAAACAAAGACTTAACATTGACTTATTAAATTCCAGTCACTAAAATATATTAAAAGTTATATTTATTAAAAACTAAAGAAAGGTTACTTGATATCTTGTGATATGGGGGGAAGAAAAAAAACCTAAAGAAAGGGGCTGGGCACAGTGGCTCATGCCAGTAATCCCAGCACTTTGCAAGGCAGAGGACCACAGGAGGCCAGGAGCCCGAGATCAGCCTGGATAACATAGCAAGACCCCCATCTTTACAAAAAATTGTTTTTAAAAAATTAGCCCAGTGTGGTTGCACATGCCTTTAGTCCCAGCTATTTAGAATGCTGAGGTGGGAGGACTGCACGAGCCCAGGAGTTCAAGGTTGCAGTGAGCTGTGATCATGCCACTGTACTCCAGCCTGGGCAACACAGCAAGATCCCATCTCTAAAAAAACAACCAAAAAAAGAACCTAAAGAAATGGGTTAAAACAACTCTTACACACTCCTTCTCACAAAAATATTCCTATTAACAAGTCCCAGGATCAATGTCCCTTCATATTATTAATATATTTAAAATGTAACATTATTCATACATATAATTAAGATGCCCTGAAAGTAAATAATACAAATGAGTTATTGTTTTTAATTATGAAGGAAAGACACTTACTGTATTCCAAAATCTAGAACTGATGGCTGAAAATGTAAGCCTTTTCCACTAAACAGCTTGTCTGAGAAGCTAAAAAAGGAAGAGAAAAGAGAGATTAATTTTTGTTGTAATGTTAAAATTTGGATACTGAGTTAAGAAAATGTATTATACTTAGACTAATGGCTCTCACTGCATGAGATATAATTTTACTCCCTTACAGATGAATCTGTACTAGATTTTAAATGATAAAATTGAATTATCAGAAGTCTAGTATTATTCTAGACTTGTAAAATTTAAGAAACCCTTAGATTATGGTTAGTATAATGTCATATCAAATGTACAGATCTTACAAGCATTCAGACAAAAATGGGGATAGATTTAATTTTTAATAGGCTTCATTTCTGGATGAATTAAGATAACATGGCTATTTTCATAAACCCTAAATCAAGAAAAGACATTACAAGTAAAGCTGGTTGGAAGGGAGGAGAGTTTTGGCCTCTAAATTTGTTAGATCATTTGTAACAGGGAAAGGGCAGTGTAGCATAGAAGCCACCATCGTCTGTATTTTTAAGAATAACAATCACATAATATGTCACATGGCAGATCGGGTCACATTTTTAACAGTTGTTAATCATTATTATGATTTCATCTGCCTTCAGAATCAAAAGTCACAAATCAATACAGCAGAAAAACATACAAAGAAAACATGTAAAAGTAAAACCATAATAAAGATATAACAAAAACTATAAATGTTACTCATTTAAAAACATAAACTACTACATATATATACACATACACAAGTATCAAAAACCTATCAACTTCCATGTGACATTTCAAAAGCCACATAATCCAAAAATGAAAAACTAGAGAAGCTCCCAAAGGTAACATACATAACTGTTCTCAAAGACTGGAACAGGCTTTCCAAAATTAGAATCTTCCCATTTTCTCCTCCCACCCAGCAGCCCTCGACCAAGCTGGTTTCCAGGCTGGTCCAGGCATGGACACTCGAGTTTTAAACCTGCTGACCAATAAGCAGCTTTACAACCTTCAGCCAGTTCCCCTCCAAGGTCCCATTTTCCCATCCTGTAGGAAGAAGTCTAGCTGCAATCTTCTCTTGCTGCCTACGCTTTCTGCCTTTATCTGAGCTTCCCTTCTTCTAGCCTCTTTCCTAAAAATCCCCCTCCATTACTATCTGTATCTCCTTTATTCTGTCTCCAGCATCAGCTGTATTAATAATAAAGGTGACTCCTCAGTCTCCACTTGTTTTGCGTGTGGGCAGAGAAGAGGTCTGCTATTTACTGGGCTCCCTGAAACCTCAAAGACCGGCACTAATTCCATGACTTGCTTGCAAAGAAGGCCACTAACATACATAGTTGCCTCCAGAAATGATTTCAAGAGACACAGGAGGCGACAGAGGTGAAGAGGTGCACCAGGGGTACCCAATCCAGACCAAATGGCCAGGACTCGGCACTCCAGAAAAAGGAAATAGGCAAAAATCGTCTTTAGAAAAGTCAGGCTGCTGTGTAAGTAATGAGTAAAATAATTAATGACAGTCTTCTTCCTGTCTTGTGCACCAAAAGGTGAATTTGCCATCAGATTTTACACGCCACTTCCAAATGAATAGACAAGGTTTGGAGGATTTAAGTGATTCACCCAAGGTCACATAGCTACTAAGAGGCAGAGCCCAAATTCCAATCCCGATCTGTTGAGTTCAGGACCACCAGCCCTGTGTCAGGTTCAGTCACTGTGTGACCTACCCAAGCAACCGATGGGATCTAGCCTGCTGGTGAGGGCTTGGGCTGCAGAGGCCAGACAAACCTGGACTCCAGACCAAGGCCATCACTGTCTAGTCCTGAGTGGGTCAGCCACTTAACTTCTCTGAAGTCCCGGCTTTATCATCCGTAAAATGGAGATGACTGAGGATAAAACAAGATAATGATGCCTTTGCTTCGTGTCTGGCACATGGTTAAGTGCAATAAATATTAGATCGTATTACTAAGAGGATGGCATTCCTCTAACAAGAGCAAACAGAACAGATGGAGAAGCCAATTGAGCTTACAGTCAAAGTTGACCTCTGGAATTAAAAGTCCCAAATGAGATAGCAGTAATTACCTCTGAACAGAACAAATGAAATATGAACCTGGGCTGTCTCATATCCTCATAAGAGATTTTTAAATTCCACAATCAGAAAGTTTAACACACCCAATAAAAATCAGACATTTAGGGCCCAACCTAAAGTAATATGGTACAAATAGCCAGAATTTCTTTAACTTCAAAGAAAACTCTATTTTTGATCCCAAATGGAGGAATAAAACTATGCCAATGTTTTTCCCTAAAAGTCATAAAATAGATTCTCTTTTCCCATTGGTTGATTTCAGCTAACTTGACTTTACAATTTGGAAAACACTATATCAAGTTACAAGGAGATTTAACATAACTATATAAATTTAAAAGTTCTTATAGGTAAAACTATTTTAGACATAGGTATTGATCTGAAGCACACTCACACACATACATGTCCTTAAATATTTGTTAAAAAGACTGCGGGGTGGGTATAGGTGGCAACAAAGCACCAAAATTTAGTCCACTATGACCTCAACAATTATCCCCAAATATCAGTGCTAGCTAAGAAATAATACTGTATTTGAAATGCCAGAGTTTTCATTTCTAAACTGACAGCATCAAAACAATAACTTAGTCTCAAGAACCACAGTGATACAAGATAAAACTTCCCTTTTCCCCTTTCTCTCAAAAGTCAGCATTTCACCTTTCACCCTTAATGATACAAATGACTCATTTATGTCAAAGTCCACCGGGCCTCGTTCCCTCTTAGGAGTCTCCACATCTGGCATCAGACACATGCATCTTATAAATATCAATTATAAATTTATGCCACATATTTTTTAATGTTACCATTTCTCTATCTGCAAGAGAACTGTAAGGAAAAGGTCTTAATTAAAAAAGAAAAATAAAAGAGGGCAATTTGTTCTTTAACAGGAGACAGGACTAGGGATAAGAAACATGAGCAAGAGTAACGTGAGGTGAGTGAGCTCTCGTTTATACAGATCTGCTCCACGCACTCTTATTCCTTATTTTAAAGACATTCTGCAAAGAACTGGGTGGACACGTGGACAAAGATTTTTGCATGTTATTTTGAAAAAACATTTATCTTTGCCTAAGATCACCTGGCTTTTTTATCTTTCTCTTTTTTTAAAACTTTGGCCACATTTTTTTTCTATCTACATAAAACAAAGAAACAGCTGGAAAAGGTGGCTAGCACTTTCCAAAAGAAATTTCACTGGAAATGAGAAGACCCTGGGTCAGGTCCCAGCTGTGCTGTGAGCTCCCATGTGACACGAGACTTCAGTTTCTTCTTCGGCAAAATGAGCGAGTCACACAGCATGATTCCAAGATCCTTAGAAAAGCAAGTGGATGCCCAGATTCCTTATTCCTAGGAAAATAAAATCTAACCAATGATATCAGACACATCCTTTTTAAAAAAAATCAGTCCAGTAACTTAGATTATGAAAATAAATTAACTGTGATCAACTGTGCCTGCTGTTCACACACGATATCTGATCATTTCAAAGGCAATGCAGGCTCCTAGGCCAACAAGCAAAACTCAACGATCAAGAGAGTGCAAGGAGTTAGAGAGGGGCAGGGCCACTTGCCTGGGCTTAGTTGTAGGGAAGTGGCCATTTAGAAAATTGCAAAAAAGGGAAAAAAAAAAAATGAGCAAGGGAGTTCAACGAGAGAAGAGAGGAAACCCAGCAAAGGCTTCGGAGTGCAGGGCTATCTATCTAAGTGGGCCTCAACGAACAGCCACCAGGGACAGACAATGAACAGAGGCCACGTCCAGCAAGGCTAAGGGCAGGAGCAAAGACAGGAAGGCTGAGGACGGGCCACGCTGGAGAACACTATTCGAGCAAAGACAGCAAGCACAAGCCAGCTGGCCTGCGGCCCTGCATGCAGGAGTGCAGAGGGGAGCCCCGGGCAGAGGGCGGCCTGAGCCCACCGCAGCTACAGGGAAGACTGCTGGCCCGAAGGGTGGCGGGGAGGGAGGGGAAGCCAGCAGGCGCTCCATCAGATCTGCGCTGACCAATCCCTGGAGAACACAACAATGCTTCAGAAGAGGGCCCATCCTTCTCAGGTAAGTGAAGAACACCTCCACCTCCTAACAGCAATCTGAGACCCAATGGTGACTGCCTGGCAGGGGTAGAACTGCCTGATTTTCCATATTCCTCAACAAACTAATTTTCATCCATCTCTTGACACCCTGACATCTATAGTTAGCTGTTTTTCACATGCAAACTCTTCCAACACCTGGAGAAAACAGTATTGCTGCAAGAAAAAAAAAATCTTTAAGGGCATGAACAACACAACAGCTTTAGCCACCAGATGCAGGCAAAGAAAGTAGCAGGACAAGAGGAAAAGTTTCCTACCCTTTGACAAACCCTTTCTGCCTCAAAAAAAGGCAGAAGTAGACTGCACCAAAATAATGCTATTGTGTCTAGACTCTGAAGTGTTCAAGGAACATGTTATGCTAATGAGACACTTACAGGGCTGTTCTTATTAGTCACAGGAATGTGAGATCCCACAGCTGGAAACGCAGTGAGAGACTCGTAGACTCCATGACAGGAGGGGTTCATGTGTTAACCTCCTTGGTCCCCTTCATCTAAAATGGGATACTACTTAGTCATTCACCATGTTCCCCTGAGCAGGGAGCAGGTATTTCTAGGACTCCACTGCTAACCACAGAAAGCTTAAAGGAATTTAGTACTTTTCCATGAGGCAACTGGACCTCAGATCAATCCTTGCACAGATATAAAAAGCCCCACGCCAGGGGGAGTCTAGACTGATGCATGCCAATAATTAGCCTGGCCACTCCAGGGCAAGGCCTCCCCGCCAGCTCCCAGCACCAGTGCTGCCTGGAGACTCCTGCGATCTGAGGCAAGGCACTGAGCTTCTGGGCCTTCGCTGAAAAACAAACAGCCTGAACTACATGATTTATTAAGTAAGTTATATAACTACATGACTTATGAAAGTCTGCACCATAATCTTAGTGCAAGTTGTTTTCTTCTGTTTTTATTTTTAATTAAAAAAATACTTTTCCCCCAGAAGTTTACTGATAGGAAAAAATGCAGAAGACACAGGCATTGCTACTTAAGTTTAGAACTGCCATTCTTCCTGGTCAATTAACTACTTGCAAAGAACCATTTATAACAATGGAGGCAGAAACCAGTATTTTTCCCCATTAAAATCCCACAGAGGGGACGAAAAAGTCATTTTGTTGGATATGATTTTCCTACAGTTTCTTTCACTGTAGAAAGCTTTAGGCTTCGAGATCAAAGCATTAATTAATTAAACAAAGAGGAATCAGAGAAAGCCCTGGGAGCAATACAGACAGTGGTCTGCTGGAGGCACTCTCACCCATGGCAACGCCGGGGTTCCCGGCAGCACAGCCTGCAGATGGCCAGGCCTTCCTAAGGCAACCACAAAAGTCCTCCATGCGAATCTGCCCCTCCAGCTGCTGCTGACCTTCTCGGAATCCATACCTCCCATGGAGGAGATGTTGCTTCTCTCAAAGACTAACCCTGCTACGTTTTCTGGATGAATCCTGGGTTCACAGCCCCTGTGCAGCCCTCTCTGGGACTTCCACCTCTCCCTCCCCACTCTGTCTCCTCCACTTACAAACATGAAGAGACGCACGTGCCGCTCAACTGAGAAAAGACCCTCTTCCCTAGCTGCACGAAGCCCTCTCCTCCTTCCCTCCGTAGCCAAACTGCTGGTGACAGTAACAATGACTGCAAGTACACTTACTGAGCACTTACAGTGTACCAGATGCTATGTCAAGCACTTTATCATCACATATAATCCTAAGAACTTGGTGTGGATACTATTATCACCCTGTTTTCGAACACAAAGAGACGCTTTGAGAGTTTGAGCAACTTGTCAAAGCCTGCTTAGCTCTGGGTGGTTGAACAGGAGTGAGAACTTGCATTCAGAGCCCCTCTGCACCCCTTGCATACACTGCTCCCACCCCTCTGCTCTTTGGCACCCAGGCCTCTCATTCCCCCAATACGGCCCATCCTGGTCACCGAGGATCACAAGCTGTGAAACCAAGTACTGAGCTTACTTAGCCTTTCCACTGGCTACTCTCTCTTGAATCACCATCCCTCGGTTTCTAGGAAACCTCCCCACTTTTCCTCCCTCCTCTGGCTGCTCTTTCTCCCCTTCCCTCTTAAGCTCCTCTTCCTCTGCCCATCTCTCCCACGCTGCCCCTTCTGAGACTCTTCCTCCCTTCTCTTCTCACTCTGGCCAATCACACCCACCCACTGGGCTCACCTATCACCCATACGTTGACGCTTCCAAAGCAAACATATGTCATTTCTGCAGCTGTTCAGCATCTTCCCTACTCCATTTGTAGATTTCCCGCTGTCACCCCTTCTGGATTTGTAAAGAGCCAGTTACTAGATTCACTAGCCCTGCTTGCAGCTAGGACGCTGGCAGGTGACCTAGACATCTCCAGACTGACCAGCCTGAAGCATGGCCTCAGATACGGATGGCACAAGGAGGGAGGGAAGGTGGAGAATTCGTCCTGGGGGCATCCACAATAGCACTGCATTGGGCAAGCAGCAGGGGGTGTTGTCCTCCACCGTCTGGAATAATTTTGGCTGTGGTTCAAGCTAGGTCCCCTTTTTACTGGTTTGTTCTCCAAGCCTGGTTCTTGAGTCTTCCTAGAGATTCTGTTAGCTGCCCAACTTCTTTTCAGTAAATTCCTTTTCTGCTTGAATCAGCCAGGGTTGGTTTCTGTGGTTTGACTGATTCATCTCCCAAGCCTGTGTATCTGTGGCCTCGACTCCTCCGCTGAGCTCCTGACTTGTGTTTCCATCTGCACCAGAAGCCATCCGTGGATGGCGCAAGGGTACCTCCAAAAGGAATCCAAAATGCAGTTCAACGTTTTGCTTGCAACGCCCCACCGGTTTGCTGTACTATGTTCCCAACTTGGGAGTGGCTTGCCCCACCTGCCCAACTGAAAGCCTTGTTGACACACTGATTCCTGTGTCTCACTGAACTCCATACTCAACCAATGCCGAGGGCTTTCCAGGGATTTCACACCACTCAAATCTGTCCCCTCCTTTCTATTCTCACTGTCAGGAGAAAAGCATTACATTTGCCATTCAAAGAATTTTAAAATATATTATTATGTTTACACATTTAATCATACCACATTCTGCATGCTATAAAGAACTCCTTTAGCCAAGTGGTTAAATGACTTTACAAAAACCTATAAAAGAAC
This sequence comes from Lemur catta, assembly GCF_020740605.2. Classification (NCBI taxonomy): domain Eukaryota; kingdom Metazoa; phylum Chordata; class Mammalia; order Primates; family Lemuridae; genus Lemur; species Lemur catta. The sequence goes on along the minus strand of NC_059132.1, from coordinate 76,168,357 downwards.
AGGCTAGCAATTAAGCTCATGTTCCCCTAACTCTCGTTCCAACTTTCTCCGTACTGCAACTCATGGCTTCTCCTCTGTGGTTTAAAGATTTGGGCCAGGTGCAGTGGCTCACACCTGTAATCCTAGCTCACTGGGAGGCCGAGGCAGGAGGATCGTTTGGGCTCAGGAGTTCGAGACCAGCCAGAGCAAGAGCGAGACCCCATCTCTACTAAAAAATAGAAAGAAATTAGCTGGACAACTAAAAATATATATAGGAAAAAAATAGCCAGGCATGGTCTAAAAGTATATATAGAAAAAAATTAGCTGGGCCTGGTGGTGCATGCCTGTAGCCCCAGCTACTCAAGAGGCTGAGGCAGAAGGATTGCTTGAGCCCAGGAGTTTGACATTGTTGTGAGTTAGGCTTACAGCATGGCACTCTAGCCTGGGCAACAGAGTGAGACTCTGTCAATCAATCAATCACATCTTTCTATTCTACTATGTGTTTAAATAATTAAATATGATTTCAAAATCTGCAAAATACAAAATCCACTTTGCATTATCTTTTAGCTCTAGGGACAAGTCAGCATGAAAAGTTAATTTAGGATTAGATGTCTCTAGCATCAACAGAATTTGCCAGATGCTATACATAAAAAAGAGGAGGCCAAAGCAGAAGTTCACATAGTTGAAGGACATTTTCCTCTCTGATCACATGTGGACAGTGCAAGTTCATGCAATACCGTAACTATTTTTAGAAAACCAACTTTGAGTGCTCATCGTGTCCATATAAGTTTAGATATTACTTCCGTGAAGGTGAGCTAGCCATTTTTTTAAAGCTCATCTATGACATTTTGAGCAATTTGGTAGATGAACTTATTCACACTGTAAAAGCAGGAATGCCAAATCCCACTGAAATTCATTTCTTTCATCTACCCAGGCAGTTAGACTCAGGAATCCAGAGACAAATAAAACAGTGTCCCTAACTTTCATAGGCTTCTAGTATCATGTATGTATCACATATGAAAGATACACATCACATATGATACAAGGTAGAGCACTTTGAGTGTTCACAAGAGGAAAAGATCATCTGGTGCAGAGTAGGTTAAGAAAAGCATTCTGCAAGAGGTGGCATCTGAGAGGGTCTAGAAGGCTGGATATACTGTCTTCAGATGAAGTTGGAGGAAGAAGTTTCAAACAAACGGAAAAACACAAACGCTAAGGTAAACAGACTGCAAAAATGTTGGTAAGATAAAAACTGAAATACAAAACATAATTTTTTAGAGTTTCTAAGGAAGAATACTCCTATATCACTGTATGTCCCAGAATGTTTAATTAGTATTTTAATTAAAACACATTGAACAGGACAGGCATGGTGGCTCACGCCTGTAATCCTAGCACTTTTGGAGGCCGAGGCAGGAGGATCGCTTGAGGTCAGGAGCTGGAGGGTACAGTGAGCTGTCATGACGCCACTGCACTCTAGCCTGGGAGACAGAGAGAGACCCTGTCTTTAAAACACACTCACACACATACACATGCTGAACGGACTGAGGTTTTATTAAAGATCTCAATATGAACAAATGTATCAAAGCAATCTTCAGACAAATACAAAGAATGTTAGCAATGCTGCCAGAAAAATCTAATGAAAAATGTCTAAGCTTTTTAACCATCCTTGAAGGGCCAGCCTCCTGGCCTCCCTGGCCACAGCGAGTGAAGGAGCCTGTAGCTTCGCAGCAAGCGTGACGGCCTCGTGCAATACTCACTGCCCAGGCCCGGTCCTGCTCCTTGGAATACCTAGACAATATGTCGTATTCAAAAGGTTCAAGTCTTCTCTCTTTAAAATCTAGCCTAAAAATGCACTTTTTAAAAAAAGTAATATAGCAGAAGGCTTTTTAATGAGACAGGTTCAAGTTGCCCACTGAACACACCAGCACATACCACACACTCACAGAGCATAACTTACTACTGCCACCTCACTTCTTACATGATATACTCCCGCTGTCAGAATGGCTGAAAAGCTGATTTTTCTCACGTGAAACCCAAGGAATACTGACACTGGAGAAACTGGTCTAGAGTATGCCCAGAAAACCAAGTACTCCTATATACAAATCAGAGGAGACTAGTGGGTTTTTGAGGTTTGGGTTTTTTTTTCCTTTGGGGGGAGAGGTATAACTTCAAAATGTTACATGAAAAGTAACTTTCATTGGAGAAATAGTGGTAAAGGTCTCACTGTTTCTTCTCCAGGGTTCTGTGACAGGGAATGCTTTTTGGATCCTAATGTCTCTGCTCTCCTTCCATACAATGGCATTTTTAGTTGGGCACATTTCCGAGGCTCCCGTGCAGCTGGATGTGGCCACGGGACTAAGTTCCAGCCAACAGGATGGAGGCTGAAGGATCACGTGGCAGCTTCAATCTGCTGCGTGACCATCAACGTCTCCACCTTGCACCAGAGTCTGAGCCCCCATGCGCTGGGGAAGGCAGTGCAGTCATCTGGAAGGAGCAGGGCCCCTAAAGACTTCCTGGAGCCAGCGGGCAGTATATCTCTCAGGAGAGAGAAAACTCAAATCTTGTTTAAGACTTCAACTTTAATTCTAACTGATGTAGCTTCTCACCCTTTTCTAACTCCAGAAACTGCCAGGGCAGCTGCCCAAAAGAACTACAACTATGCAATGGTCCCATCATTCCAGCCTTTCTGGGGAGGATGGGGGAGGCGAGGGGGTGGGTTCAGGAAAGTGCCCCCCTTTCTCAAGTGCCCAGAAACAGAGATTCCCAATAAACTATAAGGCTAAAGCAACAAAAGTAACCCAAACCTGACCATAAGACAAATAAACAAAAAGTTCCCAAGTAAGAAAAGGATGGTCCTGCTGCCCTTCACTAGCAAAAGCCACAAGCTGTGGTGGGGGATTATGGTGGCTTTGGTCCCCTGCTGATGTAAACTGAGACATGCCTGTATATGACTGGTTCATACCCCATCCTTCTGCCTCATGACCAGACATGCAGGGGCAGGCAAGGACCTCCGTGAGACGTGTCAGGGAACCAAGGGTGGGAGGGTATTCCAGATGGATGTGGACACACCAGAAATAAAAGAGGTGCTAGAAGGAACACACAGGTGATGTCCCTGCCTGGCCTTCTAGGAACAAAGTCCTGGAAGGGGCCTTGCCAATAAGAGCCCACCACCATTTACATTTCAGGGAAGGCAAGAGGTAAAAATTATTCTACTTTTTAAAGATTGCTTGAAATTTCTTCAATTTTTGATACATATTACACCTCCTTACCCCGGGCTGGTTGGCAGGAACCTTACAATGGGAAACAGTTGTGTTCCTGCTCCATTTAGAGTTGTTCAACACTGTATCAAACTGCAGAGCTCTTGCAAAACCAGAAGAGGAAAAATTGGGGAAAACTGCATCTTGCTTCCTAGTCAGTATTAGGAGGGAGATTTCCATAGCAGTAAAAGAAGACCAGGAACGTGGCTCCTGCCTGTAATCTCAGCATTTCGGGAGGCCCAGGTGGGAGGATTGCTTCAGACCAGGAGTTTGAGACCAGCCTGGACAACATAAAGAGACCCCATCTCTACAAAAAATTTAAAAATTAGCTAGGTGTGGTGGTGTTATAGAGAGAATGGCCTGGGAAAAAAAATTGGCAAAAATGTTTTTTGTCTCTTTAAAACCTCCTCACACTTTTCCAAAATTAAAAGCTGCATCCCTGCCTCAGTCTGGTGGTTGGGAGGGGCAGGGGAATGTCTTTTGTTCTATGTGCTCCAGGAGATGGATCAACTATCTTGGGCGGAGATCACAGGACTGTGTTCAGAGGAGATGGAACGATCAGAATTATTAACCGTAGAACTGAAAACCATCCCTTTAAAAGCTCTGTATTTCTGCTTAGTATTAGGATGATGGCATTTTTAGGCAGGAGTCTCCATCCTCCTCATTTGCTGGGCAAATTAATAAACTCCTCTTTCCTTCTCCTCAAACCACTTGTCCTCATTCTGTCAGGGGGGCTCAGAGTCTGAAATGTCGGTTCTTGGTGCACTCTAGGCCAAAGAATGACCAGACACGCTGAAAGCAAGGTAAGCACACAAATGAGGTTTACTGAGGAGAGGAAGACAGAATTATAGAGTAAGAGCAAGATACAGGTTTACACAGCAAGATACATACGCCACAGAAGACGACCAGACCCCTCGTTGTAGCAAGAGACCTTGGTTATGGTCTGGATCTTGTTTTATAGTGTCTGGACTGGACTCTCCTCATGGCTCAGATGTCACCATGGAATCACTCTGATTGGACAGTTGGGAGTTCTATGACCTGAGTCTTACTACCCACGTGGATCTCTCGTGAGCCCTTCTAAAAGCCAGTTGTTCTAGGTCCCTTTCCAGACTCTATCGTACCTATGCTGCTTGGCCCGTAGGCTAGAGAGTCCTCTCCATTCTTTTGCAGTTGGAGCACTAAGTTCTGATTGACAGATTCGTGGGATGTTCCCTCCTCCCCCAGGTGTGGCAGTCACCCGCCTTGTCCCCAGGAGGGGCCGGAGGTCCCTAGCTGTCTACCTAACAGTTCTTCTGATGTGGCCTCCGAGCAAGTGCTGAGCTTTCTGTAACAGGTGCATGTGCCTAAAGTGCCAGCAACGCAGAAGGCTGAGGCAGGAGGATCCCTTGAGCCTAGGAATCCGGGCTACGATGACGCCACTGCACTCTGGCCTGGATGACAGATCGAGACCCTGTCTCAAAAATAAATAAATAAATCAAGGAAAGGAGGAAGGAAGGAAAGAACGAACGAACGAACTTGGCTAAATTCTTATAGGCTCACTGAATCCCAATCAGAGACTGCACAAAGGTGGAGTTAACGAGAAAGATGAGCACAGGACATCATCTAATGTTCCTGAGATCAGAATTTCAGTTTCCGTTGTTATAAAATTGAGGTAATACCCTTAAATCCATTGTGAGGATTAAATGAAATGTGTCTGTAAAGAGCTTTGCCAAGCGTCTGGCACAGTGTTCGCCCTTGGTGAGGACAGTCCATTCTAAGGTCAGCAAAAAAGCAGAAGAGTCGGATTCATACCCTGATGTCCACGAACTCTACAGAAGCAAATCAAAGGAAAGCTAAAAAGTGTGTGTTTCAGAATTTCATTTATTAGAGGTTTCGGGGAGGTGGGCAGAATGCCTCCAACAGAATTCCAGAGAGCTGACAGCTCCAGGCCATACTCCATGGGAACCGCAGCAACCGTGGCAGGAGCCTCCCTTTCAATTCAGCCCAGGGAATTTAATTGTTCTTAATTATACAGAAGCCACTCATATGCAAATCGTGCACTAAGAGTTTTCCTTTTAAATTGTAATTTTTCTTTCAAACCCTTGAGGCACTGGAGTGTTATCGCTGAAGATGTCACAAAAGAAAGAATGGCCCTGCGTGGTCCCTCAAGCCCAGGAGCGAAGGCCCCTTTACCCTCTCAGTCCCGCACTGCAGCTTGTCACCTCCCACTGGCCAGGTCTGCGGCATCTAGCTCCTGAGTCTGGTTTTCAGCCCAGCTCCTCTCTAACAACTCCGCTTCTCCTTCCAGCAGGCTGCATCCCTAGACAAAGCGCGGTGTGAAACCCGTGCGCAGGAAGGCAGGGGGGAGCAAACATCAGCTGGGAGCAACGAGGTTTCACCCAGCCAACCCTTGCATCAATAAACGCTAATTCCAAAAGCAGCAGAGCTCTCCAACAAAAATTGTGTTTTGAAGATTATAATAGCAACACGAAAAAAAAGTTGCCGTGACAAGTAAATAAAAGGAAACAAAACTGTTGTGTGCAGCATGATTACAACTAAAAAAAATAAACAGAGGAAAATGAGACGGCAATTACCAAAATACTAACAGCAGTGTTAGGATGAGTAAAGCATCAGTCACGTTTCCCTTTCGCCTGATTTTCCAGAATTGTTACATGGTTCAGAACCCTTGAGGACATTAAAAATGTTCAGAGGGATGTGCTTTTAGAGAACGCAAGAGCCATAGGAAGGTACATTCTTCCTAAATATAGCTTATGATTATTTCTTTTTACAGATTCAAATAGCACATTTCCACATTTATAAGTTCTTTAAAAGCTAACAATAGTTTTAATTCCAAAACACCTGCTTATGTTATTTTGCTCCAGTTCCTTTAATGCGCTCCTCAGTCTCCTCTACCACCTGATGAACGCAGAGACACCCGGGCTAAGCTGGGCCCCTGTCCTCCTTCTTCAATCCATCCAAAATCACTCACCTGCTGATGTGATCCAACCTTAAGGCTCCATAGGTCACCAGAAATTTACATCTCAAGCCCAGGCCTCTCTCCAGCCCAGCACCCCAGCTGCCCTCCCACATGTCCTCTGGGATATCTGAAAGACAGCTCACACTCAACAGGTGTGAGGCTGAGCTCCTGGTCACAGCCATCTCCGCTCAGTTGTTCATGCCTGTAACCTCGGAGCCCTCACCTCACACCCCACATCCTATCTATCGGAAATCCCAAAGCAGCCAGAACCTCACCAGCCCGACTGCCACAGCCGGTCCCAGCACCACCATCTCTCTGGAGCGCTTGGCTACCGGCTGCAAGAGCCTCACTGTTCTCCCTGCAGCCCCGGCTCAGCACGGCCAACACGGCCTCTTCAAACCTAGTTCAGGTGGCATCGCTGCTCTGCTCAAAACCCCCACCAGGACAAGGCCCCACACGGCACCCCCTCCCCACTCCCAAAAGACCTCACCTCCTCACCTTGGTACATACCCTGCTCTCACCTCAAGGGGCTTTTGGCTGCACTGTGAATACACCAGGTATATGGTCCCACCCTAAAGCCTTTGCAGTGGCTGTTCTCTCTGTCTGGAACATTCCTCACCCAGAGAGCCTCATAGCAAACTCCCTCACCTTCCTCAGATCTCATGCTCTTAATGAGCCTCAACCCCCTGTTTGTAACTACAGCCCACCACCACACAATCTTCATCCTCTCCTTCCCTGCCCTGTTGATTCAACATTTTCCATATCGCCTTCTGACATCCACAAAGCTTAGCTACTATATTTGGGTTTGCTATCTGTCTCTTCCTCATACCCTGGGAGACAGCAAGGCCACGGGGACAGGGGTTTGGGTCTATTTTGTATGCTAATGCGTCCCAAGCATTTAGAGAACAGTTGCTCAGTAACATGTGTTGGATGAAGGAAAACTTTCCCACTGGTGTCATGGATCTATAAAATCGCAATTCACGCCTCACATTATTTCTTTTTAATTATCCAGTAAGAACCTGGCCTCATCCTAACATGTCAGAAACTACAGACTCGTGAAAAATGTTTCCCAAATTTCAACTTAAACCTTTACAAAATCTAATTTACAAAAACCAAGTATGTGTAGATTATTTTTCAAAACCAATGTCAAGTAAGTCATATTTCTTCTTCGGCTTCTTAAAAATATCAGGTCTAGTCATGCCAAGGGTATACGAAATTAGAGTGATTTGCTAAATTACAAATGCTGCAATTGTCAATAAGACGGCAAGATAACTAAGAATCTAAAAATACAGAAGATGTAGGATACTACCAAGGAAAATAAGGCATTGAATCAGGCACTGAAAAGATAGGTAAGAGATTAAGCTGGAAATTGTGCTATCGGATGGATCTGGACTGCAAGAAGAGGTCCAGGTTGTTAGCCCTTGGTGTGGGGAGAATCTTTCTGAAAGTAGCACCCACAGCCTGGGCCCAGTTCAAATCCTTTGACTAACCATCTGAGTCCGCAACGTCGGATACTGCAACATGCCTGAGATGGTTCTTACAGTCCCACTGCTTGAACAAATACATCTGTAATCCCAGAACGGAGAAACACATCAAAACCCATAGGATTCATAAGCCAGTTACACGAGAACATAGGCAAGTGAGGTGAGGCACAGCACCCAATCCACAACCTCCCCTCTGCTCTGCTGCAGACATGCACCCTACTCCCACATCTAGTGTCCTCGGCTACCACAGGGGTGAAGTAGCCAACGGGAAGATAAAAGGGCTGAGCAATAAAGAACCCTCAAATCCACTGTGCCTGAGACCAACACCCCTGCTTCTTCCAGGTTACCAGAACAATTGAATCCCTTTTACCGCTTAAGCTAGATGAGTGGAATCTGCCACCTGAAGCTGAAAAGGTCCCGACTAATAGGTAGATGAACACAGCAACTAAAATGTAATTCATGAGGTTGGGTCTAAAAGTCAGGAAACTGAAACACTGAAATACATTTTATGACTATTTATGAAAACAAATACTTTCTGAGAAATAGGATGATTTTGCAAAAGGCCAAAGATGATCTGCATTCTCAATAAAAAAAGGAAAAAGGTGTCCCCTAAAAAGTACAAATTACATTATCTTTATAAAAGATACCAACGGCCTCTTTTAGGAGGGACAAAAATATTCTAAAATTAGAGTGCAGTTGTGGCTGTACAACCCCACAAACACACTAAAAAACAATGAATTACACTCTTTAAACAGCTGAATTGTATGGCATGTGAATTATATCTCAATGAAGCTGTTTAAAAAAAAAACAAAAACAATAGCAACTAAGTACATACGCCAGCCTCCTGATTGAATTATTCTTGTCAGGATTCCATGCAGCAAAGCAAGGAGGAGCCCATTTCTGCAGATGCAACTTCTCAAACATGTGCCATACAAGCTCTGCCCAAGCTCATTCCCTTTCTGGGCACACATCCGCCTCCTGTGCATAATGAAAATGCCATATGCAGATGCATTTGATTAGCACCATCCACATTTCCCATCATTATGCAGCACCTTGCAAGCTGCAGTTAATTCCTGCCTATTATCCAAGTGCAAAATCATTCTGCCTAATTTCAAGCAGCCTGGCAGCTGCAGAGGAAGAACAGCCTTGCCCTTCAGTGGAGATTCATTTGACATATAACCCCTGCTGCTACAAGGACTCCAATCATCTAGACCTAATCAGTTTCAATCAAACAGGCACTATTAGACCAAAGAACAATGGAGACTTCCTTCTTCATCTGTTAGCATGTACCTTTAAAAAAAGCCAGCACGAGAAGATGAAGAGAAGGGCAGAAATCAGGACTGGGTTTTGAGGGAAGGGTGGAGGTGGAGGGAGGAGGGGAAATCAAGTAAGAGCAGAACAAGTGCTTACAGAAGACACATGATCCTTAAACTACCTGGCTTCCCCAGCTCAGCGAACTCTAATACCACTAAATTATTCTGAATTCGCCAGTTCTCCAAATAATCCCTTGACCTCTCTTCTTAGGAGGCATTTCCGTATTTTAAATAACTTCCATTGTGTCTTCCCTTTAACTATAAACAGAGATAAGAAAATATACTTAACAGCACTTTATACAATAAAACAGTGTATTATCCTGTAAAATGCCATGTTTATATAACAAAAGACTGTATAAAATATTCTGTTAAATTTTTAACTCTCATTACAAGCAACTTATTTTTATTCTGTATTCAGTGACATTTTTGAAATATACTCCTTTCCTGTGGTAATAACAAAAGAGGAAAGTCCTGTATAGTCCACACTAGAAATACTGCCACATTCTGGCAATAGTTACAGAATTAATCCCTTTAAATCGGAGAAAGGGTAAATCCCCTGTAGTGGAATCTTTAAAAATATGTAGCTCCTAAACATTCCCTCCCTCTCCATTAGGAGAGCAGGATGAGTCAGAGTATGTGCGTTCAGGAACCACCGATCCACTTATCCCCCATCTGCTGCTCATTCCCAGATACTTCCAGTGACACTGCTGCTTCCAATGCAGTTCATGCCCATTACAAAATTCCTCAGTCTCAGTGAGAATCAGGTTGCAGGAAACAAACTAGCTATTTTAAGCAGAAAGGGACTCAATAGGGAGAATTAGGTGCTTATAAAATTGCCGAAAAGTTCAAGGGAGCCGGCTCTACGCAGGGCCTCCAGCAAAGAATCCCAGAGCCAAAGGGAACTGGCCCCCAGGGATGCTCATGCCTCTGCCACACAGGGAAGGTGGGGTGCCTCAGGAAGTCGTCCTGGAACTACGGAGTCAGCCACACCCTGTCAGCTGTGATCCCAAGACCTAAGAGCTGCCTCTGCCACCACAACTGGTCCTACGTCACCTGTCCACTAAGCCTCATGGTGGGAAGAATCGCTCACTTTTCGCTATGCTCCCGAAGTCCAACTTGCATGAGTTAAACGTGCTTCTGATGCTACTCCACTGAATACCTTTTAAAGGTGGTCGCCAGAACTGAGTCCAGCATGCCAGCGCACCCTAGACAACGGAGTCGCTCACCCAGCATTTCCTTTCAAACAGTCTCTAACACCGCCAAGTCTCTTTCACCTACATTACTTCCTCTGGGCCTTCTTCTATTTCCCCTTGCTGTGGGGAAACTGCCAGTTCAGATCCCAGTACTGTACTGTACCTAACAGTGTATTTTTAATTTCTTCTTCAAATTAGTGCATAATGCAGCCTGTCCAGATCTTACAAGGTTCTGATTTACCATCCAATAAACTGCCTCTTTCCCCTCAAATCCCGTCATTCAGCAAAGTAATGACACCTGAACTAAACTGATGGGGATACATTTACAAGATACACTGACATCACCTCCACTGGAAAATTCTAATAGTCACATTATCAAGGTCTGCCAAAATCCAACCACGATTTTTACACAGTATTTTCTGGACCCTGTGGCCAACACAGCATTAGGTGCAGTGAATAAAACACAGTCCCTGACCACAAAGAGTCCGTATTCTCAGAGAAGCAGCGGAGACCTAAGAAAAAAGACCAGTAGAGACGGTAAGAATTTTAGATGCTGCGAATGGAATATCTGACACCAATATGAACTATAAACTACTTAGATTTGAAATAATGAGTTGTTCTTTTCTTAAAGCATGTGCGCGATCTCCTGAAATGAACATATGGTAACATCTTGTGTAACTGCCTGTTTTAAAAGAGCCCATTTTTGCAATCAGATCTTACTTAATACAATATGCCGTGTGACTTCAAAACATGGGCATATGTCAAACACGGAAAATCTTCCGCAGGTTAGCTGGAAGGAGTGGGGAGGAAAGAGAGGTCTTTGGAGCAAATGAAAACGTTCCCAACTCAAGGATTCAGGCCAGAGAATACACCACAGTGTACCCTTAAATTTTTAAATTTATTTTCCCCTATGAGCAAACTACTTTTCCTCCTAGATTTAATTTGATATTGTATTTGTGTTTGCGTTAATTGACATTTTCCCCCTGAGGATTAAGTTTCTCTCCTCTTTGGTTTTTCACTTCTTTCAACCTACTCCCCTTCCAAAATGCATATATCTATTTCTAAACAACGAGTCCACACAGGTTTCTTTATATATTCACTTTCAGTAAGTGGAAACATACACACTGAATAAGTTTCTCTTCAAGTTATGCCGAAGGTGCAAGAGTTACACCCACAAAAGCTTGCCAATTTAAGTGGAAATTTTACTTTCTTTTGTACAAGGACTCCATCCCATCCACCACGTTTTGAAAGCATGCTGTGTATGATTTCCTTAAATAGAAAATTGAGAGTACTCAGTCATTTCTTTTACTACTGCAAGTACGAGCGACTTTATATGGAACAGAACATTTCCATCTTCTACAGATGAAAGTCGAAGTTCACAGACACTAGGTGAAGTGTCACTTCTTAAAAGCACCAAGATAAAATTAATCACAAAATATCCCAGAAGTCACCAGTGATCATGGAATAGGCAACTGATGAGTGGTCTCTAGAGCCCTCCAGACAGTGGGGACAGAAGCGATGGAAAAGTTCTTCCTCACCTCACCGGATCCCACCTCTTTAATCAAGAGGCCACAACCCTCCTGAGCCAGACTCCACGCGACAGCTGCCCTACAGAAGGGCACAAAAAGTAAAGCCTGGTGCGACCGACAACACACTGTACATGGTCAGATAAGAAACCACTGCCGATGTTTCTCTTGAGTTTCAAAGTCTACCCTATCTCCAGCCCACACTCTCCCAGGGAGGGGCTGGCCCCCAACCCAGACAAATCGCTTTCTACCCTACACTATTTCCATTGGTCTTGGAAGCTCTAAAACTGAGGCAGACATTATACCTGCTCTGCCCATTCAACAGCAGCTTTGAAACAAACACCTTATGAGCCAGGCCTAGGACCGGAACCTATGAGAGACAAGACCATTATTTCAAAAAACAAAAGTAGGAGGAACTTAAAAAGAAAATGGAAGTGAGAAAGGTATTTCCTCCTTAAATTCAAAAGTATTTTCCTTCTTTATCTGCTTTTAAACTTACACGTTCTCTCACTGTACTGTTCATTGTTTCGAAACCCCCTCAGTTTCCAGAGGGGAATGGTTTATCTGCATTACTGCAACCAGACTGCACACCCAATTTTAAAACTAGTACTCTTTTTTCAATATTTTAAAACATGTCACATAGTTTTCTCCAGTCACTGGAAAAGGACATATCCAATACAAAACTTATGTTTTGCAACCCACACAAATCTACCAATGCCAAATGCTAGGAGCTCGAACAGTCTTGCTCTCTGTTCTGTTTTCCTATGCTGGGTCTTCCCTATTAATAAGCTTCCATTGCTACAACTAAATAACCCACCTGAAGAGGCAAGCTGTAACCTGCTTTATATTATCTATTGCCAACATCTAGAAGCAAAGCTCTGATATTTCACTCCCAGTTTTAAAACCACATACACATCTACACGGCTCTTCATTTCACAGAGATGGGAGAACTCAACAGGCCAGTGAACTCCAAGGCCAAGGCAGGCGATGTCCTCCAGCGTGGCAAGGAGACTCCCACCAGACTCCAGGGAAAGGACCTGTTCAAATTAACAGCATGGCCACAGCATTCAAACAAGGACTACCAATCACAGAAGCCTCTAAAAATTGCATAAATATGGTACCAAAAATATTAAACTGAAGAGAAATAAATGCAAGGTGGTCCCCTAAGGCACGAAAAACTAACAAGTGAACAACAAAGGGACAAGGTTAGACCTCAATGTTGCAGAAAGAGCCTTCGTCTCAGGGCCAGGGTCCACGGTTACAGGTCAGGCCCAGCCAGGCACCCCCCAGGTTAACGTGTCAGGTGCCCTTTCTGGTGCTCCATTTCCTGGAACATAAAAGACCCCCAAATTCTGATTCTTTCCCTGGCTGCAAGCTATGCAACTGTGAAGAAAAGCCAAGATGGGGATGTAACATCAAATGAAGACACAAATGGGGAGGGGGGGGTCACACACACACCCTCCAACTCAGGCCCTGCCAGCAGTCAGCCTGGTTTTGATCAGTGCACTATAAAAAAAGATGAGAAGACACTGAGGATTTAGAAATGAGTCACCAAATAATTACAGCAAAAATGACTTTCACTGTCATAAATGAATGTGAGATTCATTTATTACGGCCAGTCACAACTACCTGCTAGAATAACCCCAAATCCTAAAACATCAATAGACTATGCCCAATATGTGAACTTTATGTCACAGGTGCAACTGAAAAAAGACAGTGATCTGATGCCTGACTAGGACCTTCAATCTTTCTAGGAGGGTTAAATAACCTCGTCCATTCACCATGTAGTAAGCACTGCCATGTCTCAGGCACTGTCCCAGACAAAAGGGACACACAGATAAATATAAGCAACAAATTAAACACAGACCTTCTCTCAAGAGCCCAGAACTTTACAAATGCTCTCAACAGAACAGACATGATGCGAAAACTTAATTACCGGAACGATTTCTCCCTCCTCTGTTTCCACAGCATTTTATACCTACCTCTACTCTACAGCGATTGCACAATATGACACTAGCTATCCACAAACCCCACTGGCCTCATCCCGAGACGGCAAGCTTCCTGGGGGCAGGGAGTATGTCCCTCATCCTTGCATCCACAGGCCAATACAGCACCTGCAGGAGGAAGTACTCAAAAACCATGTGTTGGATACCTGGAGTTAGGGCTCTGTAAATGACTCTCATATGAATAATACAGGTAGTGAGTGGGAGAAGAGATGCCTCTGGGTGGGACAGGTGGAACCGGGTTTGGCCTACATAAACGTTATGCCCTTGCTATTCAAAATGTGGTCCACAGAGCAGCAGCACTGCATCGCCCAGGAGTCTTTCAGGGATGCACGATCTCAGGCCTCACTCCAGACCTGCTAAATCAGAATCTCTAAGCTAACAAGGCCCCTAGATGATGTGTGTGCCCCTCAATGTTTAAGAAACGCTGATCTAGAGATCTAAGTGGGAAACCAACTAGCAAATGAGGAGAACCAGTTAGACTCAGACAGCAGCAGGAATAAAAAGAAATGTAAGAAACTGAACAGAAAAGGATTTATTTATGAGGCTGTTAAAATCTGTCATGAAAGAACAGGCACTGGCTATAGAGATGCTATAAGAATCACTATCTCAAGTTCAAGAAAATTAGAAAAAAAAATCCTTTAAAAAAACCCTAAAAACAAACTTTCAAATATACTCCTGATCTGTTTGCAGCACTCACACATACTTGATAGGAGGAGGATAATCACTTTGCACCCAGTCACATCAGCCCATAAAGCAGAGGAGGACGCCTGTCAGATACTTGGACAGTGTGCCATTACCACACTTAGCACCAGGAAGTATGCTTCACTGTCCAAACGGCAGTGTGGCCATTAAAAAACGAGCCATCCAACGAAGCCACTTACAGAGACAGCCCCGGCTTTTATTTCACAGCAGATTCCTGGAAACCGTAACATAAAGCCATTCACATCTTCTCATGAGAACTACATTATAATTGAAGGGTTACATCCAGGCCAAAGGCACTCAATAAATCACAGTAATGACGACACTGCACAAAATCTATGCTATAAATCCTCTAAATAATACAAAGTGATAAAATCAGGCTTCAACTTTAACATTAGAGTTTTTAGTTAGAAGTGACCTTAAGAGAGCACAGGGTCTAAATCTCTCCTTCTCCAGGCCAGGACATAGAAACCCAGAGGCGCACTTGCCCACGCTCAGGGATCTGATTAAATAGCGGAGCTGAGAAATAAACCCAAGCCTTCTACCAAGCAATCCCATGCACTGCTTCTTCACAAATGTCCCTTTAAATAGACAAAACACATACACCGTTAATATATAAGCTGTCTCCAAAATAAGACATGCAAAGCTAATACAAATATAACTCTCCCATGTAAAGCATTTTACCTGAGAACAATGTCAGCCACTAAAACTTCTCTCTCTGTATTGCCTATTATAAGCTACCATTTTTCTTCTTGGCCTTATTAAAATTTACAAAGTGCTGTGGGAGAAGACCCGGACTGCCGATCGGGAGCAGCCCTGGCTTTGGCCCCAGCCAGCACGGGATGCTGCCCTCCGGCCCCTCCTTATGGTTGGAGACACCAACAGCCGCCGCCCCCCCCAAACCCCCCCACCTCCTACCCCGCAACCCACAGGCTCCTTCCCTGGACCACGTGCACTGGAAGGGAACTCTTGAGACACAAAGCTCTGAGAAGAGCAATCTGCAGCAGCCAGGGGCCAAATTCCCCACCCAATTTCTACAGGAGAGACGGCAAAAGTCAAAAAACAGAAGCAAAACGCGGGAAAGACAAAAGGACATCCCAGCAAATCTCAATGAGATGCTCTGGTCCATCGGTTCTCAGCGAGGAGAGTAGGGTGGTGATGATTATTTACTGTCTTTGTTCTTTTCTGAATTATTTAATCTTCCTACAACAAACATGACTTTTGTAATGAGAAAACTATGTCATGAAGTAAGGGCAGGGCTGATACACAGCCAGAAAATACTCGCTTTACAAACTGTTTAAGGCTTTTTCTGATGGGGAGAAACCTTGGGTATCACTGAGTATGGGGAAAAAAATAAAATACAACTTTCTGCATAATCTCTGAGGCTGACTGCAGAAGTAAGCGGGACAGCCTCTTTTCTGGGTTTGACCCTGATCTGGAAAAAAAGTTTTAATTTTTTTTTTTTTTTTGAGACAGAGTCTTGCTCTATTGCCCAGGCTAGAGTGCCGTGGCATCATCATAGCTCACAGCAATCTCACATTTCTGGGCTCAAGTGATCCTCCTGCCTCAGCCTCCCGAGTAGCTGAGACTACAAGCATGCGCCACCAAGCCTGGCTAATTATTTCTATTTTTAGTAGAGACAGGTCTCGCTCTTGCTCAGGCTGGTCTGGAACTCCTGAGCTCAAGCAATCCTCCCACCTGGGCCTCCCAGAGTGCTAGGATTACCGATGTGAGCCACCACACCCAGCCTGATGAGGTAGACATTCCTCCACAATCCCATCAATAATAATACGATAATGAATGACCACATGAAAATGCAACTATAAAACTTTGAGGCCAGTCAGAAGCATACAACCTCCCTTCTGAGTGGTTCCCATGAGCACATCCTTCAGAACAGTTAGCCAACCTACTCTGCAAATGTCAGCCTTTGCATCTTCTAAAACTTCAATTCCTCTTCCTCAAAGACTTCCCCTTCTTACCTTCACACTTACATCACAGATTTGGTTTCCTCCTACACAACGGAGTTCTGTTTTCCTTCAAAATTTTAATCTTTGGCTCATTATGCTTTTCTCTCGCCTCCATCACGTTCCTGAGATGACTATCCCCTCGCTAGCTGCAGGCAAACTGCCTGACCTCACGTCTTATAGAAGGAATTTCATTCAACAGGCAGCAGTGGAGACAGATACTAGGAAATTTCTAAGTTTCACAAATACTTCCAAGGTTTAGAGCAACATAACTCTGGCAGTTTTAAGTAACTAAAGTAAGTTCTATGGTCTGCCAATGTCTGCCATAACATTTGAGAATTATATTCACAAGAAACTATACTTCAAGTTTTATTCTGACATAAAATGCTAAGAGCACAAAAGTTAAAAATACAGGTAATCCGATGGCCTTTAACTACTTTTGAAGAACTGAGAAACACAGTACGACAGAAATATAACACATGATGGGTAAGTGAGTAAGCCACAAAAACCTACTCAATCCTTCAGTCCTATAAAGGCCAACTACCACGTACCAGAGTGGGCTAAGGGAAAACCCAAGCTCTGCCGCCCGGGCAAAGGCACCGGGGATTTCCTCTGCCTTGGCTCGTTCACCAAAGCGAACTCTAGGCAGGGCCGCAGGCAAGCCCGGCGCTGAGAGCCGTCTGTGGGCGGTGGAGGAGGAAGGATGGGGAGGGCTTTGGGGAGGGGACCCCCCGGGTGGGGATAGGGAGATGAGGTGAGAAATGAAAACAGGCTGTGGCACAGGATGAGGCTCGGGAATGACCAGCTTCTGGGGCAGGCTCTCATTCAGTCATTCATTCATTCATTCCAAGAAACGTTTATTAAAGACTGTCCAGGGCCACAGCACTCAACTAGGTGCTAGGGATACAAAAATAAAAATAACTGAAGGATCTGCCTCTTGAAGAGCTCCGGCACACTGGGTAGAGACAAGAAAGAAAGAACTAGGTAGAGCAGCAAAGGTGCTGGCGGAAGTAGCATAGGGGCTGGGGGAGGGGCCAGGCTTCCTGGAAGAGCCACACCCTGCAGAGTCCCTTGGCCCAGCGGACGGGCCCTCACCCCAACTTCCACCCGCTCTCTTCCTTCCCCTGGCACCCAGCACACGGCTTCGCCCCCTCACCCGCACCTCAAAGGAAAGAGGCTACCTTTTTGAGGTCTCTGTATATTTGCACATAATGAAAGTTAAGACTACTATTTACTACGAACTTAGGAACTTAGAACTCACAAACTTACAAACTTAGAAAGTTGAAAATTAAAAGAGCACAAAACAGGAACTCAAAACCCACAAGCTCAAGCTTCAAAGGTGGGAACGTCCCATTTCGTAAATGGCGGTTGAGGGTTCCCACTTCACTGCTCCACGTTTCTCCCCCGCCTCCCTCACCACAGTCTAACACAGGCCCACACTTGATTTCCTACTCTTTTCAAAACTTATATTCAGGCCAGGTGCGGTGGCTCACACCTGTAACCCTAGCACTCTGGGAGGCTGAGGCAGGACAATTGCTTGAGGCCAAGAGTTCAAGACCAGCCTAAGCAAGAGCAAGTCCTCATCTCTACAAAAAAAAAAAAAAAAAAACAGAAAAACTAACCGGGGGTAGTTGTGTGCACTTGTAGTCTCACCTACTCAGGAGACTGAGGCAGGAGGGTCACTTTAGCCCAGGAGTTTGGGGCTGCAGTGAGCTATGATGATACCACTGCACTCTAGCCTGGACAAAGCGGGACCGTGTCTCAAAAAACAACAACAAAAAACACTTATTTTCAACAGTTCCCTCATGCCCAGAGAAACGAGATGCCCTAGCATAGCACATGCAGGATTTCACCCTAAACTATTCTGCTTTAAGACACAATCTCTGTAGAAGCACATACACCAAAATAACAAGAGGTCTGCTGGGTACAGGAATCATGGAATCTTTTTATTCTTCCGTATATTGTTGAAAGACTATACAATGGACATGCATTTCTTCTGTCATGAGAGCAAGATATAAAAAACAAAGAACCACAAAAAACACCTGCAACAACATGGATGAACCTTGAAGACGTTATGCTAAGTAAAATAACCTAGTCCCAAAATACCATATGATGCTACTCACACGAGGTACTCAGAGCAGTCAAATCCATAAAGAGAAAGTAGAAGGGTGGTTGCCAGGGGCTCGGGGCTGGGGCAAGGAGGAATGGGGAGTTAGTGGTGAATGGGCACAGAGTTTCAGTTTTGCAAGAAGAAAAGGTATCTGGAGATGGATAGGGGTCACGACTGCCCTATCATGTGAATGTACTTAATGCCACTGACCTGTACACTTAAAAATGGTCAAAAATTTTATGCTATATATATCTTACCACAATTTTTAAAATAAATAAATAAAAAGAAGAGCCTTCAGGAATGTATTAGTATTTGATCTAAAACAAGGTCCATCTGTATTTAACAACAACATGTACTTTTCTCCAGCAATGCACAGTGGTTCCAGTGATTATAATGGAGACTAATTTCCTAACTAGAACGGCGAGGGTGGAATACATATGTGAGACAGTCCTGCCTGGAAGGCCAAGGCCCAGAATTCTTCCTGGAGAAACACTCACCCCTCGTTCTCAATATCAGCACCATCATCCCCAAGACAGCCACCACTGCCGCCATTTGCTGAATCCCTAACATGTACTCATGTTATTCCATCCTCACAACCAGCCCAGACCTGTTGTGCACATGAGGAAACAAGGCCCAAGATTCCAGAGCTGGGAGGTGATTAAAGTCTATGTACCCCAACCTGTGGGCAGTGTTGCTCCCCAAGCTGGACTTACATCCCTCCTCCCCCAAAATCACTCACACAAAGAATGGGCTTCCCCCATTCACTCCTTCAACACAGGCACGCCAAACACCTGCTCTGTCTCTTCCAGCACTATCTTAAGTGCTGGATCCAAAGACCTCAACTGAAAAAGCAGAAGCTACAACTACCCCCATGAAAGGCTCCCCAGGCCCTCCTGTTAACTAATTCTAAACCAAAAATACTTTAAGTAGTGCTCCAACAACTCTTCACATTTAATAATTAATCCATTCCAATCATGAATCCCTGGCACACCTACTTATATCACAGAAATGAAGTATTTAAGAATTGCTCCTTACCAAACCCACTCAGTTATCAGGAAAGAGGACAGAGAGCACAGAGCGGGCCTTCCCTAATCACTCATCAGCGGTTTTCAAATTTTGCCCTCTGAAATCCCAACAGAGGAGAATGAATTGCACCGAGGACCTGGGACCTTCCCAGTTTCCTGCCTAAAGTGTGAAAAATATTCAGGACTAGTCATCCATTTTTAAGATGTATGCAAATTGAGCTAACATTTATTTTAATATAAAAATCTTCCTCCCAGATCTTAAGTAAAATTGGTACCAAGAAAGATGGACCATGTTGTTCAAAGCCTTCAGAGGGCCCCGACTCCCAAAGCCAGCCCAGATGGGGAAGCAAGTCCACAAAGACGTCCTTACCGCAGGCCCCAGCGGATTTCTGGTTCTTTCCGTGAGCAACTTGCTGTTGCATGTATCACTCACTTGGCCTTCACCCTGGTAGTTTTGTTTTCATGTGTATAAATGTGTGAACTCCCTGTGGTCAAGGACTGGCAAACTTCCCTATTTGTCCATAGCATCTAATGCTATTTCTCACACGTAACAGCCACTTGCAGGTTCTTCAAAGAGTCCTCTTGTGTCAAAAGATCATCTTCCTAGAAATGCACAGTGAATTTCTGTCTCAAAGCCTGACATGCCCCTCAATTCTCACGGGGTGTATAACAGCAACTGACCCTGTGGGGCCCATTTTACCTTCATTCTCCACCTCTGAAATTGGCCAAATTACCTGTGTTCTAAAGGCATGTATCTGCTTTACAATTAGCTTTGCCTGTTGTTTCCCTCCTATGTAAACCTACATATTGAAGTTTAAGATTGTTCAGTCATCCTCCATATTCTCAATGTGCTGGCTAATGGACAGGTAAGGATGTGCAAACTCCTTCCGTAACAATGTAAAGCATCCCTATCCCTTTATCCCAGCTTTTTTCCTTCTGTTAATGTCACCCAAAGTTTAAGTAACACTTCACAATATCCGTGGCAAAAAGAAACAGTGAGAGACCCATCTAGCTGCACTTGGGTACAAAGTCTTCAACTTCAAAAAAAAAAAAAAAAGTATGCTAAGCCACTAAATAATTTTCAGCAGTTTTCACTAAAAGCTTGGCCCCAAGCAAGCAACTCAGAAAAAAATATTTACACATGACAGCAGAACAACTGTTGTTGAAATCCCAGAGAACTTTCCCTACCAAATCTTTAAGTACAGAAAGTACCCCACAGGGCCAACATCTCACCAGCAGGTTTCCAGTGCTCATAGGACTTCTCATTTTCCCCAAGGCTGTATCATAACACTGATTTAACAAGTCCTTTCCCATAGAATTCTCCGCCCCCCCCCGGGAAAGTGGGGAGAAAAGTATTACACATAAGGATGAGAAACAGATCACAGGAAATGTGGGAACAGTGTTCAAATGTTTAAGATACAGCAAGGAAATGTCTTCATGGCCCCAACGGCTAGAATTCCCATCAATGCCCGCACTGACATGGAGAACGCGGGAAAGAGTAGGCACTGTTCGGATATAGCTAAGACATCAGCACCTGCATCCCCACAGAATCATATTCAATGAAAAAGCTCACAATCTGTTTTGATACAACCTAGGGAGAAAACAGCCTGAGCATCAAGTTAGGCTATTGATTTTTACAGCAAACACAGCCAACATATCCACAAGCCTGTCATTTTCTCTAATTGTCACACATTATTTTAATCAATAGGAAATTTCTCAATAGCTTACCCAAAGCTCCCATTCCATGTATGATGCTTAGAGCCTCTACACCCGGACCCTGCGACATCAAACACTTCACACTTGTTACACACGTTTTTTCTTTCCAGGATGATGTAGTGCTGACACCAAAAAACTAATTTTTCACTGTGTTTTCAAGTTCCTCTATTCTATTAACACTCTCTCAGCTAGCGATGTCTGCTTCTTAGTTTCATAGACCTCGATCGTCTTTGGATGTGCTCCGGTGTGTCCCTCCTCATCCCTGGCTGCCTCAGCTTTTTATTATACCAAAAACACCGCCTTCTGAAATGCTCGGCAGCATCCCGCAGCGCTGTCCAAAGGTGCTCAGGACATGAGGAGAGCTCTTCATGTGACAGTGTTCGGTCCTGTGATCACAGTGCACAGTACAGGCAGTTCTAGGGACTGTGAGAACGCAAACACCTGTCGACTGACCTCAACCTCGATTCTAAACGTGAACCTGGCTGGAGTCGAATGGATTTCTGCACGTTCACTCCCATTCTCAGATCTCAGTCCTCACTAAAAACAAGTCAGAAGTTTTCTGCTGGATTTTTTTTTTCCACTCCATTATAAAATACACACTCATAGTAAGTTTAGAAAATAAAGAAAACTAGTAAACAAATCACTCAAGTTGAGCAAAGTTTCAAGTCATAAAAACAGGGTCCAAAAGATTCCTACTCGGCATAAGGGCCTTAAAAGAGGTGAATCACAGAGAGTTAAGAAAGAGGCTACCCTGGCATTGAATAACTCAACTTGGCTATCACAGAAAATCAGCAATGTAGCGAAATAGATGTTTTGCTTTCCAGTTAATAAGGTTTAGGAACACGTGACTGCATAAACACACACACACACACACACACACACACTGCACACAAGATTAATCCTAACTGTTAAAAACCTCCAAAGGGTATTTCTTTCATAGCTACCATATTTTTCATGAGCCTACTAGTTGCCAAGCCTCAGATAAAAAAAAAGGCTTCTGGACTAAATAGCAAGAAAGTTAGTGAGCACTACACTTACTGGGTTCTATTCACTGCAACAATATGTTGAACATCTAATATATCCCAAGCAGGGGCAGATCCAGGTTTTGTGGGGCTTGAAACTTACGTGGGGGAAAAGGAGGAAGTGGAGTATTTTAAGAGAAAAAAATATGCAATATGTTACTTTTGAAAATTTAATAAAAAAACATAACCTTATAATAACATTCCTAGGAACCCTCCCAGGGTGTTGGAAAGGACCTATGCAAGTGAGGACGAGAGAATGTGTTTGTGTCTGTGCAGGTGAGGGAAGGGGTAGGAAAGCTTCCTAGGTTAAGGGATGTCCAGCCCCAGGGACTGGCGGATGCCCAGGAAGTAAACTCGGGCACAGGAGACAATTCCAATGGTGGAAGCAAAGAAGACTTCAGCTTCATCTTAATAAATAAATGCAAACTGAAAGAGGTATATAATACCAATTTGGCCCTCTCGGATTAAAGTTTTAAAAATGAACAAAATACTGGTACTCAGTGCTGGGAAATTTGTGATGAAACTGACAATCTCAAGACACTGGCATAAAAGCACAACTGAAACAAACTTTTTGGAGGGCAATTTGGGAATATTTTTTAAAGGCTTAAAGCATGCCCACTTTTTGACCCAGCTAGTCTAGTTCTAGTAATGTATCCTGAAGAAATGACTGTGCAAGCATTCAGAATATAGAAGCAGTATGGTTGGGTTTTTTTTTTTTCTTCCTTTCAAATAAATCTCATGAGGCGTGGAGCAGTGGCTCATGCCTATAATCTTAGCACTCTGGGAGGCCAAGATGGGACAATTGCTTGAGCTCAGGAGTTTGAGACCGGCCTGAGCAAGAATGAGACCCTGTCTACACACACACACACACACACACACACACACACAAATACATATATGTGTGTGTGTGTGTGTATGTATATATATATATATATATATATATATATATATATATATATATGTAGAGAGAGAGAGAGAAATTAGCTGGACATGGTGGCTTACACCTGTAGTCCCAGTTACTTAGGAAGCTGAGGCAGGAGGATCACTTGAGCCCAGGAGTTGGAGGTTGCAATAAGCTATGATGATGCCACTGCACTCTACCTGGGACAACAGAGCGAGAATGTCTCAAAAAAAAAAAAAAACCCGCACACAAATGTTCATAGATGCATTATTCATAATAGTCAAAAACTGAAAACAACCTAAATGTGTGTGCATCAGTGGATGAATGAACAAAATGTGGTACATTCATACAATGGAATACTATTTTGCAATAGAAAGGAATAAAGTATTGATATATGCCACAATGTGGATAAACCCTGAAAACATTAGGGTAAATGAAAGAAGGTAGTCACAAGAAGCTGCATGTTGTATGATGCTACTTATATGGAATATTCGGAACAGGCAAATCTACAGAGACAGAAAGTAGATTAGTGGTTGGCAAGGACTAGAGTAGCAGGGGTGGGAAGTGACTGCTACTGGGTGTGGAGCTTTTTAATGGGTTGATGAAAATGCTCTGAAATTAAATAGGGGGGATGGTTGCAAAACTGAGAATATATTAAAAACCACTGAATTGTATGCTTTAAAAAAAGAATTAACCCAAAGGTGGGATTGTGCGAATTTTGAGTTGTATCTCAACAAACCTGTAATTTTTTAAAAAATACAGTACCTATCTCTGTATTTTATGGTGGTTTTAATGTTTATATTTTATACTATTTTCCTAAGAAACTTTTTTTAACAACAGACCTGACACAGTTGGGCAAGCCTGAGTGACTATTAACTTTGGTTCCCTATTATAAAAGGGCATAGTATCGGTGCCCATCTTAATGGCACCTCCATCAGTTTTACTGGAATGATTAAATGAGAAGCCATTTGCAGAGGGCTTTAAAGAGCATCTAGGATAAAGCAAGCACTCAATTATTAGCTATTATGATTATAACCTTTATAATAGAAAAGGCTATTTCCATTTTGAAAACCAAAACATGCCCTCCTACTTACATCACCACACATTCTTGACTCATTTCTCATCATTTAAAAAGCAATTCTCTTCTCAGCTGAGACAAATGCCAAGTGAAAAGCAATTGAGATCCAAGAGAAACACGGCAAATAATTCATGGTAGCCTCTGGTCCAGTTAGGGAGCATTTGCTATTGCATAGACCTCACACAATGATCTTTATGTGCACTGTGCCATTAAACTTTCTCAACAACCCTCTAGAAAATGTACCATTATAGTCTTGTTTTACAGAGGAGGAAATCAAAGCATGCAGAGATTTATTTGGCTAAGGTCGCCCAGGGCAAGAGGCTGAGCCAGAATTCAAACCAAGTTTATGATTCCAAAGCCTGTGCTGTGCAGTATCCCAGGGAAAACTGGTACCTCAAAAAAAACTGCTCAAAGGAATCCACTTAAAATCCACAATAGTGAGAGGGGGAAAAATGAGACTTATCTGAGAGTTTCTTTAAAAATAAAGCTAAGTTGTGAAAATAAGTGTTTCATATTTAATAAATTTTGTTATAATTCCAGCCATGCCCTGAGTCTCGGAAGGACAAAGAATGAGTCAAAAGTCGAGAATTTTTATCATAGTTCTTGACAAAATAGTAAGCTAGCTTGAGATGACATAGAGAGGGCCATAAAGAGGTAATTTTTGCTAAAATATTTAAGAACATTTTCACAACAGCATCTCTTAATGTTTTGGCATTTAAACCAACTTCTTCTGAAGCATCAAACACATCATTCCTTGTCAATTTTCTCTTCTTCAATTGCCAACGCAAAGACACTGGCTACAGACCAGATGGGAAATGGGAGGAACAGAAGCTCATATTAAGCAGGAAGATACTGAATGGAGACCAATTTTATAAGTGCTAAATTTATTACAAAATATTTTTATGTTATGACAGATCCCTATGCAACCTCAGAACTGGAACTCAAAGAATAAGTAAGAAAACAAGAATAACTACACTGTTTCCCCAGTACCTAACCTGCCAAAAAATGTGAGAAGAAAACCAAACCTCTTCTGCCCTATTTCAATCTTCAGTTTACTCATATGATAAATATTTTTTATATATATCTTTTCAAAACAGTCAAAAAAAATCAGAGTAGAGCTCCTATCCTACTCGGACACCCTGAGCCAACAGAAATAAGCTTATAATACATAGTCAAGTCTCACAGTTTCTCTAGTAAGTATATAAATGTACTCTGGCATAAAGCGACCAAAAAGACAAACACCAATTTTGTTTTCCCATTCAGTTAACATGACAGTCTGCAAAGCACGTGGAAATTCAAACAGCTTCCTCGCAGTGAGGCCAGATTAGACGGAACACTGACCCCTAACTCCAGAGCGAACTGACTACCTCATGCCTCCCCAGTCTCTCCGGACTCCTTGATAACTAAAACCAGCAAATGAAAAAAGAATATTAGCAAAAGATGAAAGCATGAAACTTCACTAGTGCCAACTGATCATGCAAATAGCCTGCATATGTAAAATACGTCTTAAAAAAAGATGATGGCAAAAGAGATCCAGATGTCAAAGGCTCAGGAAAGAAGAATGGGTCTGTAAGAGTGATCTTAGAAAAAAAGAGGATGCATTTGGAATGTCATATTAAAGTTAGGCAACTATCCTTTTTCGTTAAAACAGCACTATGGTTTTAAAATATCCCAATCAGTTCATCTTTCCAGGAATTTTAACTAAAGAAAAAAATAAATAAATGCTCACTGCCCTCCTCTTCACCCCTGCCCCCATGATAGCCTTTGCCCAGGGTTCTTCACATTTTTGTTTGCATAACCCCAAAAAGGATTTCGAAAAAACTATGGGTTCTTTTACACACTTTTACATTAACATTCAAAATTTCACAATGTAATTTTACATGACTGGCAAGAATGTAATTTCTGCCATATTGTAAATACTGAGTTTTAAATAAAACAATTACATCTCTTAAAGGCATGTGTTCTGTTCTAAATGCCATAATCATTTCCCACACTCAAAATCCATTTAAAGAAATAAATGAACAAACTCTTTAGGAACTGGAAATTGTACATCATTTCCCTTTCTCCTTGATCTCATCTTTTCATTCCACTTCCCCCACAGTATTCCAACCTACCACTTTCAAGCTTGAAAGTCAATTGTACTTCTCTCCAACAAAAATCTGTAAACAAATGAAATTTGTACATTTAACCATAAAATTCAGTATTAAAAGTTTCTTCTAAATTGAGGTAAATCATTATTTTATCGGAAAAATTGGCCAAAAGAAACTATAGATTATTCAGTGTAAGTGCAATTCTATTGGAAATGCATACCTTAATAAGATAGATGGGACTTTCTAATTAGGTGATCCTTTGTAGAAGATTATTACTTATTACTGGAGTGAGACAAGATTCTACATGAAATCTATTACCCTGTTTAGCTCTTGCAGATGTAGGCAGTGAGAAAATGTGTTCTCAAAAATAAGTAGATAGAAAAAATAAATAGATAGATGGAAAAAGGTTTTTTCTAGCAAAGAGTAGTGTGCATCCATGGATTTGAGACTTAATAATCTATTAGCTGACCACCCAATTAAGTTGTCTTTCAATTTTATTGAAACTTATTTGTAAAAGGCTCCTCCACTCAGTTATTAGAGTCATTCACTTTCTCAGCAACCACAGCAGTATTTTAATTATCCCCCTGCTGGGTACCCTCATGATTAGGGGTAGGTGAGAGGTGTGTCTCCCCTTCAAAGAATGCTAATTCTGAAAGAAGAAGTGTGAAAGGAGACCAGCAGGCCACCTGGGCCACAGATATTTTCTCAGGAAGGTCAAATTTAGGATTGATTACACTCAAGATCTAAGGATCAGCAACTGATTCCTTTAAATGATTGGAGTCTGCATGTGCCTTGAAAAGTCTTCAAGTACCTCCAGGTGTGCATCCTCTGGCTTCAAGGCCAAGGCTCTAAGTCACCTGCATGGACAGACCTCAAGATCAAAGGCAGGTAGAAATGACAGGGAAGCACAAGATAAAGATATTTTTTTTAATTATCCGAAGTCTCATACTAATTTGGGCTGCTTCATACAAGGGAGAGTCAGGTATCAAAATCTTGATATAAAGATAAGTGTTTTCAAATGCTTTCACTTCATCAGATGTGCTTTCATTTTAAAATTAAAATTTAGCCTTCTACAAAATGAACATTGTAGTCCCTCTCCTGACAGGTCATATTCCACTGAGCAAGATCAAATCAAGGGCACCATAAAAGCAGCTGCCACCCTATGACAAAAGCAATTGCCACGCAGCAGTTTTCAACTGTGGCTGCCCATATTCTGATTCGATTACTTTAGGGTGGGGCCTGTAGGATCAGTAGTTTTTTAAAAGCTCCCCAAGGACTCTGAAGTGTGGGTCAGGGTTGAGAATTACTGAATGAAAGTATTAAAATGAGTTTTCAACTGTGGAGGGGTAATGTATATTTCTAATGTGTAGATTGAGACAAAATTAACCTATTTTAATTTTAAGATGTATTACTAACAATTAAAAAGCAACATAGGTCATAGAGTTCTATGCAAATAAAAATGCACCACCTTTTTTAACTTACTTAGTAGAAGCCATGTAAAGCAAAACACTAAATCACATCCTTCAATTCAAGGAAATTAATGAGATACATCACTAATCAATTTGTGCTGGGAATCTGTTTAATGGATGACATTATCAACCATACAGATATGAGAACAAAGGATTAAATGAGAAAACACATCAGGAACCTAGCACATTGCTTGGCACACAGCAGGGGCTCAGTAACTGTTTATTTAAAGGTCTGAACTTAGAATTCAGAAGAACATTTACATAATCTTCTAACTCTACAATTCCAATCTTCAGGGTCTTCATTCATTTTACTTACTGTGACTTCTCAGATTAGAAAAAAATAACATCTTCAAATACAGGTATAAGTACCAAAATTTGACATTTGGACACCACAGTTTTTCTGGTCATCCTGTCTCAAATCTTAGAGTTTTAAACCTTTTTTAAAATTATGAAAATACTATAAGCATATCACAAACATAACATACAGCAGGGTATAAACTGAAAAGTATATCTACCTTCCTTTAATTCACAACCTATTCCTACATCACACCCAAATCTATTTCCTAGAGGTAATGCTAAATAACTTTTTTCCGTACATTTTCTTATTCTAACCATCATTAAATGTGATTCATTCCTTCTTTTATATTGTCCTCAAATCCATTCTTATGTTTTACTAAGTCCATCCCAGTTCAGGCCTTCATTTTCTAATTAATCTCCCTGCCTCCAGTCTTTTTCCCCACAATCCATCCTATGAATGGGTCAGGTTCGTAGTTGCCAATTACAGGATCCATCCTACATGTTTTAAAGTCACTTACTGCAGCAGAGTACTAGGTTATACCCATGCCTAGGATCGTGGCTGAGTCCCACTGTAGGGCTGGTCTGGTGAGGGAGCAACACCCACCATCATCACTAGGCCCACCCAGCTCTACCGCCATCAGGAAGCACCTCTGAAAATCACCAACACCATACGATAAACCTTCCCTGCTTTTTCACATTTCAAGCCGGAATCCAAGTCTTGCTAGGGGATCTCACTCCAACTGGCAGAACTTAAGTCGTATGCCTGCATCCTAAAAGCGAGAGAATCTGGGTAATAAATACAGTTTGATGGGTTCTTATGTTTTTGTTTTGTTTTGCATTCACTTTTGGGAAATCAGGATTCTAATGCAGAGGACAACCCAAATGTGAGGAGGATGTTCAAAAGAATCTTGGAAGCCACAGAGTAACAGAGGTCTGTAGCAATGAGAAGAAACTCAGCTTCCTAAATTACCCCTGTAAACATAGTCTTCTAAAGAAAAAGCAAGTATGGTAGACATGGAGATGTGCCGCCCAGATTCCACTTCAAGGACCCGTTGCCTTAGTGATCACAGACAGCCTCGACAGTCGACTCCTTCAGGGTTTGCCTCAGTTACTGACAGCCACTCGCCCAAAACACACCCTCCAAAGGAGGGCAGTTCACATCCAGTGACTGATGAAGACATATGAAAACTGCCAGACCATTTGAGCCCCACACTGGACAGCTCTGATGGGCCATAAACACTCTAGAGCTCTCCGTGGTGTGGTTCAAGGCTGTGCAGGGCTATGTTGCAGTTTGACTTCTCCCTCTGCCCAATCTTGCTTCTATCCCCTCCCTTCCACGAGTGTTAATCCTTAAAAAATGCACATTCCTGTACACCAAACTCTGTCTCACCATCCGCTTCTAAAGAAGCCAAACTGTGCCAGCAATCAACCTCCAAGAGCCTCCAGTTACAGTTACAGGGAAGGTTTTCATTCCCCACCCTGGTCTCCTCTGCTGTTTGAGTCTTAGATCTGTAAATAAGATAGTCAGTGTTCACTATCAGTCACTTTGCTGAAGTTTACCCAGTAATTTCTTGGTTGAATAAAGCTCATCCTCTAACAGATTCCTCAAAGAGGGCTCAAGGGTACAGAATTCCCTGAGTTACTGTGTAAATTGTTTTTCTAGTTTTCATACCTGAAGGCTGAATATAAAATCCTTGGCTGTCACTTTCTTTAAAATCTTTTGAAGATGCTTCTCATTGTTGTCTTGCTTTGTATGTCATTTTGAGAAATGTAATGGCGGTCAAATTCTTTTGCCCTTGTCAATTATTCGATCATTTTGCAAGGAATCCTTGTGAATTTTTCTTTATCTTTGAAGTCTAATAATTTCATTCTGAGGAGCTGATAATTTGGGGGTACTTTTTCCAGGTACCTGGCAGGCTCTGCCAATATGTAGATTCATGTCATCTTTTATTTTCAGCACATTTTCTTGGATACTAAATGTTAGTGCCACTCCACTATTGTTTTTGTCCTTCACAGTCCAGTTATACGTAAGTTGTCTCTTTTTTGCTATCTTCTACTTCAAACACTTTCTCTTTGATCTTTTTTTTCACTTCATGCAAAAGTTTTAATTTCACAGGCAAGAATTCAAGCTGTCAGAATCCAGTATGACTTACCTAGGAGATACACGCTTAACACACTAAAATCAGCCCTCTGCTCTTTTTTTTTTTTTTTTTTTGAGACAGAGTCTCGCTCTGTCGCCTGGGCTAGAGTGAGTGCCGTGGCGTCAGCCTAGCTCACAGCAACCTCAGACTCCTGGGCTCAAGTGATCCTGCTGCCTCGGCCTCCCGAGTAGCTGGGACTATAGGCATGCGCCACCATGCCTGGCTAATTTTTTCTATATATATATTTTAGTTGGCCAGGTAATTTCTTTCTATTTTTTTAGTAGAGACGGGGTCTCGCTCTTGCTCAGGCTGGTCTTGAACTCCTGACCTCGAGTAATCCACCCGCCTCGACCTCCCAGAGTGCTAGGATTACAGGCATGAGCCACCGTGCCCGGCCAGCCCTCTGCTCTTGACTGTCTCCTCACCAAATCCTGGGCTCACTCTAACCACTTCCAACTTGACATCTCCAGTTCCTCTCAAGTCCTCTCCTGCTTATTTCATGAGTCCCTCTCTCTCACCATTCTGACCCCAAATTATCTCCCTTTTTCAGAATTCTTATAATTCTGAACTCATTTTAGTGGTATAAGGTATTTTAGCTGGGAAATAAAATTATAGCGCTATCTTATACCATTAACGTGTCATGTGCTGCTTATAACTCGCTCTCAATTGAGTAAGAACCTGAATACTGAGAACTATGACTTACATTTTTGTTTTCCCCTTCAGTACATGTTACGGGCTGAATTGTGCTCCCCCAAATTCATATGTTGAAGCCCTAACCCCAAGTTTCTCAGAATGTGGCTACATTTGAAGACAAGATCTTTAAAGAAATAATTAAGATAATGAGGTCATTAGGGTGGACCCTAATCCAATATGACTGATATCCTTATAAGAAAGGAAAATTTGGATACAGAGATGGTACAGAGGGAAGACCATCTGAAGACACAGGGAGAAAATGGCCATCTACAAGCCAAGGAGACTGGATCAGAAGAAAATAACCTTGATCTCAGACTTCTAGCCTCCAAAACTGTGAGAAAATAAATTTCCATTGTTTAAGCCACTCAGTCCATGGTCTTTTGTTAGGCAGCACTAGCAGACTAATACAGGACATAATATGCTTTCAAATTCTAATTTAAATGATACATAAACATGTGAATATTCGCACTGTAATTAAAGAATAAATTTACAGTTTGGGAGTTCAGACTGGTATTACACTGCAAATATTTATGGACACAAAACACATGTGAATTGTCTTTATCCTCCCACCAAGGTCCCCTGATACGTGGTCTACACCCCACAATTTATACCTAGCCAATCCTACCCTCTCCTCCCATATGTCCCCCTGGAAACCTAACCTTTGCTACCACTCAGCAAGGCTGGTCACTCTGGAAAAACGTGCTGAGATTCAAATGAATCCATTCATTCTGGAAAATAGCATGTTGTATGTGGCACAAGAGACAAGGAAGCAAAAAGTCCAGGATTCTGTTTCTCAAACATTCTAAGTTTCATTAGTTTGTGGCAAAAGTCTTTTGGGGGAAGCAAGCTTATAACCTAGTTAAGAGAACTATAACATTTTGCTAATTCTGTAAGATAAATGAAAAAAAAATCATCATTTATAAGAAAATTTAGACTCAGACTAACCAATAAGCAAAATAATTATTCTAATAAGCCAATTTTTCTCTTTTTGTTGTGAGACAGAGTCTCACTCTGTTGCCCAGGCTAGAGTGCCGTGGCATCACCCTAGTTCACAGCAACCTCAAACTCCAGGGTTCAAGCAATCCTACTGCCTCAGCCTCCTGAGTAGCTGGGACTACAGGCATGTGCCACCATGCCCGGCTAATTTTTTCTATATATTTTTAGTTGTCCAGCTAATTTCTTTCTATTTTTAGTAGAGACGGGGTCTCGCTCTTGCTCAGGCTGGTCTTGAACTCCTGAGCTCAAACGATCCACCCACCTCGGCTTCCCAGAGTGCTAGGATTACAGGCATGAGCCACCGCGCCTGGCCCAATTTTTCTCTTGCTTAGCATAAAACATAAAGAATAAATGTATTCAGTGTTCACTATACAGTACATTTAAAAGCAAAAGCTTCAATTTCTATTGAAAAATCAGAGCAGTGAGATTCTCTAATTTTCTGTCTTTCTTTATTAAAGATTTGCTTCTAGTCTCTGCGTAACTTTTACATAACATAACCTTACATTTTCATGACCCTTAATCAAAGTACTTTCATAAGCACTACCTTATTATATTCTTGCTATGAAGCTAGCAAGACATACATTAGCTTTATTTTGCTTATGGTGAAACAAACTCAGAAGCTAAATGATTTGCTCCAAATCACATCACTAGTAAGCTACAGGACCCAGACTCTATGACTCCTTGTTCTGGCTCCAGCCATTAAACAGAATTAAGGCATTAATTTAATATATAGTCAATGTTTTTTCTTAACTATTAATATTTCCATTTATCTACTAGTATATCCTAACAGGTTTTTCAAAGCTATATCCTAGTTGCTTTAAATAGAATTTAATATAAATAAATGACCAAATTTGAAAATAACAGTAACTCATAGAATCTGCTCATTTTGCTATATATTAAACAGCCACCCATTTTATACCAAGTCACTTAACCTTATTCTATCCTAATATGGTTAACCCTGTCCTGGTTTATGTACAATTTTAAAAGCTACATTATGTTCCAAGAACAAGAAGGAATAATCATATCCTTAAAATGTGAAAATTCCCTCACATTCTAAAAACAAATAAGGGAAAAAGTGAATTAAATGAGAAAGTTATAGCAATGGAAAAATCACATGTGCATTCGCTAAGTGTTAAATTTCTTGAGAAATTTCCTAAGTGAAAAAACACTCTCCAAGTCAAATGTGAGAAACTGAAATCATGTCTTTGTTTGTTTGTTTTAATGCACAGTTTATAGAGTTTAAGATGAGTCTTTAGGAATCTCTGAGTTTTTTCTAACTAAAGATAAATCCCAAGTATTTGGGTCAAAAGAAATAAACCTGGTCAGGAAGAGCAGGAAAAAAGAAAAACGATCATTCAGCATGAGACTTTGCAGTAACTGGCTTTCTAGAAATTTTAGATCTAGGAACAGGGTTATGGACATGTATTTCCCCTCTTAACAGAAGGGAACAATGTGAAAAATCTAAGCTATAGATTTCCCAGGAGTGACAATCAAGACTCACAGCACTTCCAGAGCAAAGAGATCAAGTAACAGGAAGCTATGAACACCAAACGCTGTAAGCAACTTCTAATGCTCACAGCCATCTGCACAAATTATCTCCGTCCCAAAAGGACAAGGTATGACTAATGTCAGCCTCACAAGATAGTCTCAATAATTTGCAATTTTCTTATCTGCAGATCTTTTTGAAAGTAATGTTAAGCTGAACTTTTTCAGAATCCACTTAAATGCACCTTCAGCCATATTAATAAAAGCTTCTGTGGTTTAATGCTTAGTTTAACATCTAATAAGTCATTTGTCAACCAAAGTATAAGTTAGTATGTCAACGGTCCTTTGTGCTAACTCCCGAAGAGTTAGAATAAATCTTACATTCCAGAAGCTTCGGATGGAGTATACTGACAAAGCTCACTATGACAAAGAGAATGGTGGCTGCCAAACCCAACAGCCGGTTTTTCCTGTCCTCTTTAGAAGCCGGTTCTTTGGTAGGCACATGGCTGCGTGTCATAGACTCCTTTTCCCAGCCTCCCTTGCAGCTGAGAAGCAACCCTATGACTAAGTTCTGGAAATGAGATGTATATAGAAGTCCTGGGGCTACTTGCAGGAAGTGAACTGGAAAGGGTGGTGGGGCAAATGCCACTCCAGCTCCTTCCTCCTTCCTGGAGGGAAAATGAGTATGATCCTGCAGGCTGACAGTCGCCTTAGACGGGGAGACAGAACGAGCCCCCGCCTTGATGGTCACAGAGCTATCCCATCAGCCCTGGCCCACCCCCTGCTCTCCCAGGTAAGCAGTCTAGAGGTAAACTTCCATCTCGTTTATGCTACTGGGTTTTCTGTCTCAGGAAGCTGATCCTAATCCTACCCGACACCCTTCCTCACCACCGCAGCAGTGGCAGTGATGGTAAGACGGTAGTTGCAATACTTGTAACACCTGCTCACACACCCTCAGAGTCCTTACCACGTGCCAGAAAATACATTCACAGCTTTACACACATTATTTAATACTTGCAAAAACCCTGTGAGGTGGGCTTTGTAAGTCCCATTTCCTTAGTTAAGCATCCAGTGTGGTCAGTCAGAAATCCCACTGTGGTGTCTTTATTAGTGACCTGCCAAACTCCATCCCTATCCCCCCAAAAATCTTTGAGACTCTTCTCTTTATCCTTGTTGTTCTGAAATTCACAACATGCTTGGTGGGAATCTTTAAATCCACTGTGCAGGGTACTTGGTGTTCCCATATACTCTCCCACGTTCGTGCTGTAGGCTTTTCCCTGCCCCCTGCATCAGTTACCATCTCCACCCCTGCTCTGTCTTCCAGAGTTTTTTGGAAAACTCTTACCAACTAATAGCTCCTCTCTCAAACATTTCTTCCCTATGGGCTTTTTGTACCTTTTAAATTTCTATCCTGTCATTTAGTGGGATCTTGGGTGACAGATGAGACTAACTCATATGGTATAATTCCAGTTCAATTTTCACAACTAGAGGAGGAAAGTTTGTGTGCACACACCTGTGTGTATGTGTGTTTCTTTGGTCTTAAGATCATTCCAAACCAACAAGATGATACCGTACAACTGCAGTCCCCAACCCCTAGGCTGTCTTCCACAAAACTGGTTCCTGGTATCAAAAAGGTTGGGGACTGCTGCCTTATAAGACCAAATGGAAACACTTAAGTTTGTTTTTTTTTTTTTTTAAACAAAGCCAATTAATTACTTAAGTGTATATTGAGAAAGAAAACTTAGCACTTCCTATTAGAAGGAAAAGAGGCCAGGGCAGTGGCTCATGCCTGTAATCCTGTCACTTTGGGAGGCCAAGGTGGAAGGATCGTTTGAGCTCAGAAGTTTGAGACCAGGCTGAGCAAGAGTGAGACTCTGTCTCTATGAAAAATAGAAATATTAGCTGGGTGTGGTGGTGCACACCTGTAGTGTAGTCCCAGCTACTCAGGAGGCTGAGGCAGGAGGATCATTTGAGCCCAGGAATTTGACATTGCAGTGAGCTATGATCATGCCACTGCATTCTACCTGGGGCAACAAAGCAGAGACTCTGTCTCAAAAAAAAAAAAAAAGGAAAAGAGAAAAACGAAGCCCTAAGGTTTTTGTTTGTTTCTGTTCTTATTTGGCCATAAAATCAATAGGGTCCAAACAGGATGAGATTGCTGCTAAAAGTGCTAATGAAATTTTAGGCTTCATTAAAATAAGTAGAGTCCAGATAAAAGAAGAAATGGATTCACTACGCATAGCACCATTCAGACCTCAGTGGAATCATACTCTATCCATTACTGGTGAAACTTAAAAAAAAAAAAAAAAAAGTTCTGACCAAGTTAACATCAACACTGAAAAAAATGAGAAATAATTTAGCCTGGAGAGGTTTCAAAAAATAATTAGGTAAAAACAACCCAGGAGAGATTTGATAGCCATCTCCCCTGCCCTATGGCAGAGCGGGTGGACTTATTCCGCCTTGCTGCCAAAGGCCAGCTGGGATCCGAGGGTGGAAGACCCAGGATGGCAAACGTGACATCAAAATCAGAGAACATCTTAAAATGAGAGAGGCTCAGAAACAGAAAGTCGGTCTCAAAGGTGAACTCCCCATAACATGAAGTGTTCAAGCTGAAGCTGAATAACCCATCAATGTAAAGACTGTCATAGAGACACCTCTTTTGTCACTGGCAGAGAGTTAGAAGAATCCTGTCGAGGCTGATACAACAGTGGGGCCCTGGAGCCCTGAAACAGTGAGTGCAGGCCTGGCTCACCCCTAAATACTAACAGAATAAAGAAGAAAAATGAATTATGCCTAGGATGTGCCAGACAGAGGTTTTAGAAAACGAGAGGCTGCCCAAGTTCTCGACTACGTTCAAGGAAAAGGACAACAAAAACAAACAGTTCTGCAAAGGGGCAACTTCCAGCTTTCTACAGTTCCAGGCTTACACACTACAAATGCAGAACTGGCTACACTATGCAGTGTTGTGAG
This sequence comes from Lemur catta, assembly GCF_020740605.2. Lineage (NCBI taxonomy): Eukaryota > Metazoa > Chordata > Mammalia > Primates > Lemuridae > Lemur > Lemur catta. Next base: position 76,131,987 of record NC_059132.1, on the reverse strand, counting down.
GTTTCTCTTAATTCCAGTGGGTTTTTTTCCAAGAAAGGTTGGCAAAAACTTTAAGTTGATAAAACTGCAAGGTCTGAAACAAACTCTTTTTTGCATATGTTGCATAAACTCGTAAATGGCAACTTCTCTATATCCAGCTCCTAACTACTAGTTTCTAAAGTGACTGAAGCAGAAAAAGATGAGGGCAAATGGGAAGCCCGGGCTTGTTCAGGAGGGCTGCGTGAGAGGACTCCGGGGGCCACAGGGCCACAGGATCTCACCTCCTCCCTGTTAACACTTTGCATAAGTACTAAGGGGAAAACCCCATTTTGCATCTTGTGAAGAGAGAAATTAAAAGAACTGTACTCACTCCCTACTTCTCTACCCACCTCCAAAAATACACACACACACACCCCCACACACACACACGCTCTCACAGAGTGCAATTAGCCATGTATATTGTACTAAAGAATGTGCAGCCTGTATTCCAGAATCCTGCAAAAAACATTTTTATGAACCAATTCACTAAAACACATGTTCCAGGATTTCAAATTCAGCAGCGAGCCAGGAATGAGTGGGAGAGTAGGGGAAGCTGGCCCAGCCCTCCCTGGCTCTGCCGCTACAATCCCTGCCTCTGCCCAGAGTGGGCTTTCAGGGAAAGCTGCCAGCAGAGGAGGGCCCCCCCCCCAGGCTCTTCAGCCTCAGAGGGTGCAAGAGCAGTTAAATGGCACCCTGCACAGGACTCCCCTAACCCTGGCTCTGTCCGGGGCCTGCAGAACAACGTTTGTGAATAAAGCAAGCTGCTCATTTTCCATTCTCCTCCATCTTCTCCCACCCGCCTCCTCAAACTTACATAAACTCAGAGAATGTCAGGCAGGCTGAACAGGAACTGTGCCTTAAACCTGACAAAACAAAAAGAGAAGGCAACATAACACTTTTCTTTTTCTTTCTTTTTTCTTTTTCGAAAGAGGGGCTCGCTCTATAACCTGGGCTAGAGTGCAGTGGTGTCATTATAGCTCACTGCAACCTCCAGCTCCTAGGCTCAAGTGATCCTCCTGCCTCGGCTTCCTGAGTAGCTGGGACTATAGGCACACAAGTGCACACCTGGCTAATTTTTCTATTTTTATTTTTTTAGAGATAGGGTCTCACTACGTTGTTCAGGCTGTTCTCAAACTCCAGGCCTCAAGCGATCCTCCTGCCTCGGCCTCCCAAAGTGTTAGGATTACAGGTGTGAGCCACCTTGCCAAGACTTTTCTTTATTTAGCCAAAAACTCCAAAATGCTCACACACTGGCTTTTGCCATCAGGAGCTTTAAGGACGTCTCTAGAAGCTACACTCAGGAGATGTGTATTTGGGTGCTCACTGTACAAAGTCTTTCAATTTCATTTTGGAAAATTTTTTTTAACAAAAAAGGAAATAGTTATTTAAGTATTTTATGCATTTTGAGATATATTTTTACAAACATGGACGAAATAGTAAAGAGTAGAAAAAAGTATAATCTGTCTATATGCACTAGTATTTGTCACACTTTCTAACTTCATGTCTGTGAAGTCAGCATGCAAATAACTTTCTTTTCCAAAACAGGACAAAGCGGCATCAACAGACACATGAGCCTCGCAAGATTCAAACTCAAATGCTTTACCAGAGACGCAGACTACAAAAATACATCTTTGAAAATATACAGAACATAAAATGTAAGCCCTAAAATCCCAATAACTTTCGGGAGATGATCTATGGAGAGCAGAAGCTGTCAGACTGGATTAGAGAGGCAAAGGCCGCTTCTGAGAGGTTCCTCTCGGGGCCAGAGGAAGGAGGCCTAACCTAGGTGTAACAGGATGTTTTCGGCTCCAAGCAGCGTGAGGCCTAACTCAGAACAGGATAAATAAGAGTATTTCTCTCACATGACTCACATGACCCGAAGCCCTAGAGCAGCCTGTTCCAGGGCAGGTTGATTCAGCCGCTCAATGATGTCATCACCGTTTTGGACTCTTCCCACCCTTGCCACCTACCATCCCCCTCAGCAGCACAGGCTCACTGGTGTCCTTCAGAGGAGAGGAAAACTTTCCCCAAAGTCCTCAAAAAACATTCTAAAAATGTCTTCATAAACACCCAATCCTAAATCATTCACTAACCAAACCGAAGGGACCAACCCCATAGGTCACAGTGACCTATGTGGGGGTGGAGGGGCTGGTCTTCCCTGTGGTCCCTGACACCCGCTGAATGACAGGCAGACGAGGGGATGGTTCCTGAAAGGCACCTGTGCCTGCCCCCCCCCGTGGGCCCCCCATCTCCAGTGCCACGGAGCAGCCCTGTATCTAACTTTTATACCAGGCTTCTACAGAAAATTCGGTTTAAATAAAGTGTTCAGTGGATTTTAAGTGTTTTCATTTGTTTTTCAAAACTAGTTTAGGGCCAGCTTCTGAAGTAGTGCTTCGGCAAGGACCATTTGATACCTTTCTAAGGAATTCTTACTCATTAAACCCAAAACCTAATCTATTCTGATGCCCTGGCTCTGAAAGGGATTCTCTTAAACAAACCACCTTTCTGATTTCTGGTTTCACCACCCTGGCGCGGGGCTGGCCTGGCATTCGTAGGCTCTGCTGGCACTCTAGGAATTCATCTTCAGACTTCCTTTCTGGCGGGGCTGACATCCACTCCCTAAGCACGGGCAAGGCCACATCCTTGCGAGCTCACTGAAACAGCTCCACACTTGTTGGTCAACAGCTCCCCAGGACTGAGCAGCCACAGGGCGAACACCGGGCAGAGCAGGGCCTGGCCGGTCACCCACGGCACCCTGAGCAAACACCACCCCAACCGAGCCCACTGGTGTCAGCTCTCTTAGAGCTCCTCTGACAGAGAGCTCCAAACTCCTGTTAGCTCAAGAACTTTCCAGCTTTTCCCTTCCCACAGTCTCATAATCACTCCTCATTTGCAAGCAGACAAATTCCTGTTCTTCAGGTGAGACAGCCTTAGGCAAAGTCTGCAACTGGATGGAAACAACCTTAGCAGAAGAGCTTTTCCCAGGTTCGGTTCACAGGGCTCAGGACAATAGGCCTGTTCTATCAGACAGTAAAGGAAGTTATTTCTCTATGTTCTGTTTCCCCAAGTCAAGATGTCTTATTTGTTTAAATGTAACTTATGGCATAATAAACAAAACTAAAATTAAAATAACATCTTATTACCAAATGAAAACAGTGAACATTTGGGAATGTATTCTTCCAGACTGCACAGGTAAATTTTTCTTTTCTGTGAAGAATTCAGTCTCACAAACAATCTCTGTCAAATATTTGACTACAGCACTATCTATATGGATGTACTGTTGGACACTTAGGTTGTTCCTAATTTTTTCCCAGGATAAAGAGATGAATATCATTGTAAGTACAGCTTGTGAATTTATCCTGTTTCCTTAAGAAATTATTAAGAGTGGAATTTCAATAAAACTTGATAGGTACTGCCAATTGCAAATCCCATTATAAACAGTTTCTTTTGTCTGTACTGACACACCTTGAATCTCCACACAAGGAGCCTGTGAGGTGGGTACTGTGTCCCCCAAGTGTACAGATGAGAAAACTGAGGCTCAAGACCACACAGCTGGAAAGCCACAGAGACAGGATTCAAACCCAGAGCCCAGGTCTTTACCCACAGTAATTGTGGCTACTCAGATGCAACAATTCTTTAAAAAAAGGATTCCGTGCCCACCCACCAAGCCGGGGAAGGGTGCAAGCCAGATCAGGCTACCTCGCTGTTACACAGCAGCCACCAGTAAGCCACCAGTGACAGCCTTCCCGATCTCATAGCAGGTCCGACTGGAGCACTTACATGCAAGCCACTGTTCTAAATGTCTTACATGTATTTAATCCTCACAACAAACTCTGCTAGGTACTATTAATGATACCATATTTGAGGGAGGGGCAAACCTTATAAGGCACAGAGAGGTTTGGCACATCGCCAAAAGTCACCAGCTAGTAAGTATGACATCAGATTCAAACCCAGACAGTCTGGCCCCAAGCATATCTTTTAGCCACTGAGCTACTACCCTACCTTGAGGTCGGGGCCCAAGCCTCCTGCCTCAGGTCATCATTACCATCTCTCTCTGCGTCTTCCCATCTGACTGCACAGCCCTGGCTTCTTTCTGACCATCACTTCCCTGCTCCTCCCTGACGGTGTCTCCTCCCCAGCTCAGCCTGCCGCTCTCCTCCCCACCAACTCAACCCACCCAGTTGGGTCCCCACTTTCCATTTATTCTTCCCACTTTGCCCTCAGCCCTGAGCCAAATCATACAAAGCCAGAAAAGATAAAACTCAAAAGAACTAAATTAAAAACTCAGCTCATAACCACACCTTAGTTTATGTGTAGCCAAAAGTCACATGTTCCTTCTCTTAAAGCTATAAACATTCCTTGAGAGCAAAGCCTGTGTTTATAACCTACTAGTTTAACCAATTGATTCAGGGGCTTTCTAGTAGTCATGCCATGCCAGTTTCTTGTTACTATTATAGTATCTTCTCCTCATTTATCACACCAGAATATTAATTTTCCCCAGGTACCAATTTAGTAGGTTTACGGTATTTTATGCACAATCTTGAGATTCGGGTTATGATTTAAACAAAGTTTTGTACATACTGATTAATGTAATAAGGATTCAGAATATTCTTTGAAAATCTAATTGAAACCTCATTAATTTAGAAAATGTAATTATTTGGATAAGGTTTAGCTAAAATTTTAATTTTCAACAACCTCCCTCTATTTTTAATTGAAGGTGAACTAAGAAGAAAAAAATTGTAATACTAAGCATTTAATTATTAAGTATAATGTACAGTCAAACCAATGTTATATAAGCCACCATCATCATCATGGACATTTTAGTCAAACCCTTAGAGCTCAACTGCGTTTTATTTTAACTTTTCTTTTAAATAATTTTTAGGTCAAAGTTTCCATAACTCAATATTGCATTTTCCCAGTTTATGTAAATTAGCAGCATTTTTCTACATGTAAATAAATGATAGTATCCTGTCTTGCTTTTCTTGTTCTCCTCATCCTAGGAGAGGGGACAGTAGACTGAGAAAGAAACATGAACAAGTGACAACTTTCAAACCACTTCAGTTGACATCATGCCCACAAATGGGAGAAACTCAAAGCCTAGTGGCCAGGTATCTGCACTCCCGTCTTAGCTCTTCTCATCTGAGGCCAGAACTGAAACCCTGAGGGCAAAGGTGCAGACAATGTGGAGCAATTACTTCACATCCGAGTCTCCAGGGTTACTGTAAATGGAGATAAGGCTATTTTCTTGTGGGAGGGTCTATCAATTAAAGCAGCTAACACTTAACAAAAACAGTCAGAAATGTTAAGTGTTTGATAAATGTTAGTCCTCTACACCTAGAATCCTGGTTTCATTAGCCCTGTTTTCCAAATGAGATCTGCTTTACAAGGTTATAAATGAGAATACACAGCCAGATGCTTCAAGCTAAAAAGTGTGGTATGTTAGCAATTACATAGAAAAACGAGTATGCTAAAAGCATACTTAGCTTTACATTTTTTAACATTTTAATTTAACTTCAAAATAAATTTTGGGGGGGTACAAAAGGAATATATGCTCATTATAACCAAAAAAAAAAAAAAAAAAACCAAACTGTAGAAAGAAGGGGCAGATTCAGGACTTGCCCATATGGTGCTTCCCTCCGGAAGGACACAGCAGCAGCTGGGCCTGGCAGCACCGTGGGCGGTGACATAAGTTCATTTACTCCTCCTGGTCTCCACCCCAAAGACCAAAAGAGACAAGTTTTTAGGGCTTCAACATTCATGATTACCTTAAAAGCTAAATACTTAACTTATTGACTATAATAAGAAGTATGCTGAAGTCTCCTAATCAGATTTCTATCTCATAGCAGAAATAATATGTGCTGAGTGCTGCCAAATATATCCAAAACTGACATTCCTCTAAAATAGCTACAAGAAAAATACTCCACCGATGCATATGTACAGTTCTGCACAGTGCCTGGAACACAGTACATGTTCAGTAAGTGTTAGTTCCATTGGAAAAAAAGAAAGAAAAATACTCCAAAAGCCCAAAGTTTAGAAAACATGCTCTAATAGCCTAAATCACGTTTAGAAGTCTTTATTTTGGGAACCAAAAGCAAGCAAACAAACAAACAAAAAAAACCCACACTCTACAAAAGTACCACTAAAGAGTAATCCAGAAATCTAGAGATTAACTCTATCCAATGTGTACAGAGGGCTTTTACTATACAATCATGTTAAAAAATAAATGTACAAACCATACAAATTGGAATAAAGTGACTGATACGACAATGTTTAAAGTTGTCCCTAAACAGACTTACTGGAGTTTGACCACATGAATGATTACAGACGAACAAAAAACTGATAAGGATCACTGAGAAAACAATAATATAAAAGACTGGTGGTTTAATGTTATATGACTAACACCTATAATCACCATCTACTGAATCAATATCCCTAACATGGACCAAAAAATGCCCCCAATCCAAACTCTCTAGAGACGGATTCTTTTCTCTTTACCAGTTTCCCATTCCCCTGACCTCCCACCCACTCCCCCTTTTCTTTTAGTCAACATTACAGGCATTCAGGTCTCCTGGAACATCTTTTCTCCTCCAGTTTCCCCTTTTATCCTCAACTCAAAAGGGGAAATAGAAAATGTAAGTAGTGTGCATTTAAGTGACAGGCCTTAAACTCAGCAAGAGACCAGGTTACTTGCTCTCTGTGTGCCCATAAACCCTATTCCCCATGCCACAAATATTAATATATTTCTGAACTTGGCAAGGACAATACCTAGACACAGCTTTGAACTGGGTTTTGTTTTTTATCGTGCTTTTGTCTGGGTTTTAGACCCATTTTTTAAACCTAGAATTTTGGTTTCCAACAAGGAGCAACATAGCTTTCATGGACCCTTAGTATAGGACGAGAAATCTAAGTTTGCCCAAGTAGACAATTAGGGAAAACCTTCCTCTCTTAACTATGACCTGAATGTGGTGAATTAATGAAACCCCTTCCTAGCCACCTAAACACACTTTCAAATTAAAATGAAGCCTGAATTTACAACCCAGGTTAAATGGATTAAAAGATTAAGAAATAGAGAGCAAGTGCTTTCTCCATCTCACTCTCACATTTCAACCTCAAATTACCCCAGCCCTGTAATGACTAGAGTAGTCACTTGGAAGGCGCCTAATTACCCACGAATTACACCAACCGTAACCAATTTCAGGATCACAGATCAGATTTTCCCAAAACATAAATCTGCTAATTAAGTTACATGAAAGTCAAACGAACAGGCAATTTGGATGCAACATTTATCCACCTGAGTGTAGACTTACAGGGTATTTCAATTCACAATGACAGCATCTACTTCTTACGGATGGCACTATTACGCACTTGGATAACCGTAGCTAAAATATATGGAAGGAGAAAGAGATCCATCTTTGTGATTCAAGCATTTCCAGGAAATAACAAAAGGGTTCTCCTGCCAAACCAATGAAAGGCCCACAGGGATCAGCTTCAGCCTGTGAGTCAACCCACGCACATTCACTTGCTAAGTTAAACTGGTAATGAAACAAGTCTAAGTCACATACACGCAGACACACCACAGCACACACAGCCTGGCAGCAGTTTCAGCAGCTGTATTTTTCTGAATTCTAATCACAGGAATATGGTTTGAATTCATGGTTTTACCTATTTACCTATTTGCTCATTAAGCTTCATAGTCTTAAATCAGTGGTCCCCAACCTTTTTGGCACCAGGGACTGGTTTCATGGGAGATAACTTTTCCACGGACGGCGGTCGGGGAGCTCAGGCAGTGATGGTAGCAATGGGGAGCAGCTGTGAATACAGAAGCTGCTTCTCAAGGCTCACTCACCTGCCGCTCACCTGCTGTGCACCCCCCCTTCCTAAGTTTCATGGGGAGAGGGAGGCAGAGCTCAGGCGGTCAGGCGTTGCTAACAGGCCACGGACCGGTACCGGGCCACGCCCGGGGGGGATTGGGGACCATGGTATTAAATCTTCCCACTTACTTCCCACAGGAAAAAAAAAAAATCACTAAAGAAAAAATACTTGTCCCCAAAGCTCACAATTTTGTTTAAGTGAATAATTTTCCTTGGAATTGCTCCTACAGATACACAAAGAAATAATTGAGAAATAAAATCCATTTGCCCAGAAGGCCAGGTTCAATGAGTCGGTAAGAACTCCACGGGCCGAGAGCTGCAGCTGCAGCACGGACAGCCCAAGCCGCGCTCAGAAGCGAAACTTCACAATCTATCACTTAACAGAGCCCAACACCAAAAAGTTATTTCCTAGGAGCCCTGGAGTTGGGGAGGGCAGGGAAAGAAGGTGCGGGGACACTCACAAGGGCTCACAAATGAGTCTCACTGGTCACTCACCAAACGTTCGTGTAGTGTGTCCCCCCTCTACCCCGAAAATGGTATGTTGCAGTACTAACCCCCAGTACCTCAGAATGCTGACCTGACTTGGAAACAGGATCACTGCAGATGCCATTAGCTAAGATGTGGCCCTGCTGGAGTAGGGTGGGCCCCTACCCAGTACTACTGGTGTCCTTCTAAGACGACAGGCGTGTGTGACGTGGACACACGCAGGAAGAGCACGTGTGGCGGCAAAGGCAGAGGCTGCCAGGAACCCAGCAGGAACCGGGAAGGGCGAGGAAGGACTCCTCGACAGGTCTCAAGGGAACATGGCCCTGCTGCCCCCTTCATCTAGGACTTCTACTGGCCTCCCGACTCGGACAGAATGAACTTCTGCTGCTCTAAGACCCAGTCTGTGGTGCTTTGTTGTGGCAGCCCTGGGAAACTGACACACCGCACATGAACTTGGGCTGCTTCCTGCTGCCCGGCTCCACACAGCCCCCGCAGCGGGCAGCCGCTCCCACCAGCCACTAATGACCCGCAGGGAATCCCCAGGCTGTGTGTGGCTGGGGGGGCGGGGAGCTCTCCCCTGTAAGTGACACATGATGGGCTCAGCTTTCCCAGGCCCCGTCCCAATTTTACTCCCTCTCTGCAGCTCCCAGCTGCCTCGTCTGGGCCCCACCCTGCCCCTGGGCACCATCCCTGCTCCTCCCCCGAGCATCCCCGATCTGCCAAGCTGGGTGGGGGGATGTGGAAGTCCCCTCCAGCGTGGGTGGCGCCTGCGCTGCTTCCACCCACCCTGGTTCTCACAGAATTTTTAGAACACTTGTTAAAGTTTTTACTTAATATCCTTCCTCATGCCCCAACAACCCCCTATTCTCACCCGTGCCCGTGCTCTCTCTTTCTCTCTCTCTCTCTCTCTCTCTCAAACACACACACACACACACACACAGACACACTACTCCACAGGGGGCTGGGCCAGGAGACAGATCTGAGTACACACACCACCCTGTCCTGTGAGTGGCCACTCCCATCCAGCAACTGAGACTTTCTGTTACTGGGCCAAGGTTTTCTGCCAAACTCACTTCCCTTATAATGAATGAATTCTCCTTGAGAAAGTTCCTCAGTTCTCCCCTGAAGCTGACCTGCGGTGGCCTAACCCACCTGTTTACTAGGCGTGCTCGGGCCTGCTGATGGGTGGACACCAGCGCCCAGCTTGGAAGCCCACCCCACCCGCAAACTCCTTTAGAAAACGTGGCTCAGCTGGCTGAAATGTGACAGCGTATGAAGGGAATCCGTATGTATTCTAGGTGTGCTCAATTCTCGGGCCGGAGACAGTGAGCCAGGTTGGAAAACAACCTCCATCTCCCAACTTCCACGCACGGTTTTATCTACAAGACCATTTCTGCCTCTCATCATTTAATCGTCAACAAAAAGTTTGTTTTGAAATGTGGTTCCTTAGACACCTTACCCTGGACTGATGGTTCTCACTCAAACTTGAGCACGCCTCAGAATGACCTGGAGAGCACGTTAGAACGGATCCCTGGGCCCCTCCCCTAGGACTTCTGACTCACAGTAGGTCTGGGGTGGAGTCCGAGAACCTGCCTGTCTTACAAGTTCCCAAGCAATGCTGATTTTGCAGGTCCCCGGTCCACGCTTAGAGAAACACTGCCCCAGACCGCTCATTCCTCCCTAGCTCAGGTGGCTCACTCAGCGTAGCACACACTGCTGCTGGCCTTCCCACCATCCGTTCCCCTGGCTGTGGTCAGTGACCACGACTCCCTTGTGACCAAACCCTGCTGGGCAAAGCTAATCACGTGGTTCAACCACTCACTCTGTAGGCCGGTGAGTGGTTCAAGGTGAGCACAGAGCCGTATCTGACCTGTGGGATGAAAGGGAAGGTATGCTGGGGGTGCTTCTGAGAAAGAGGCCTTTGGGTTATCACGACCTGCCTTTGGATGTGCAGGTGGGAGGACGCAAGGCTGTGACACCTGCAGCCCTCCTGCAAGGGTCAGGGGAGCTGGACAGCACACAGCCCAGAGAACAGACAGGTAGAAAGAACCAGGCTCCCGGCGCTGACGGGAGGGAACCTGCTGAGTAAACCAACCCAGAACCACCCTGCCTCCGGGCTTCTTGTTAGGTGACATAATGCGTTCTTTATTGTTTCAGCTAGTTGAGTCAGGGTTTTCTGTTACTTGCTGCTGAAAATAATCCCAAAGCAAAGTAAGCTAACAGGATAGCTCAAAAGGCAACCTCTCAGCACGCAGTACAATGGCCTGTGTTCCACAAAGTGGAATCCCAAAATTCTAGATATAAATGTTACAGATTATTTCAACAGCTATGTAGCTGAATGTCCATGGATGATAGGCACTTAGATACAGTGCAAAACTAAAGAAATTATCTAGCACAAAGTACAATATTACAGAAGATCCAACTCTGGGTCTATCTTAGAAGAACCAAGCTCATTTTTTTCAGTGCTTTGCTAGGAACCATATACTAGGGCCCAACAAAGAATCCAGTCACTTCCATATATTAATCCCAGCCTTAGTCTCCTTCTGTAGAGAGCATACTATCAGTGTATCTAATTGGGAAAGTGGTTTTCCAACTAGTTCACTGCAGATTCAACACCACGGTAGACAAGTACAAACATGGAGAGGGGAGATCTAGGATCATGTGTGTGTTCTGTCACTTCACAGCTCTGTAACCTCAAATTGTTCTACCTTGATGAACTTTTCTCCTCACCTATGAAATGGGAATACTACCACCTATCCACCTGGTTATTTAAGACTAATGTCTGTGAAAGTACTGTGTAAACTATAAGGTATAATATGAGAGCAATTACTTTAATTTAATTTTTGTGGATTAACATGGCCTGATTTGAAGAGGTAAGAATGAATCATGATCCCAAGTAGAATTACTTCACCGAAAAGTCACACTATATACACCTGTAATAACTATCAACTGGAACACTGTTTGGACTGTAATTCCAACTGAACTTCACCTATTGCAAATAATTTAGTGGCAGCTAAAAGAACCAACATCCACAAGGTAGTACAGCCCTAAAAGTCAATGTTGTACAATGCACGATATCAATGTGAATAATTTACTATGTACATTTTCACAATGGTCCACTTGGCAGGCCACACACAATGACTCTGCTTTTACTGAAGTTATTCTCTGGGATCTACCTTCAAATGCAGCAGTGAGTGTCTGGATACTTCACAAAAGGCAAGCCAGCCTTCCTGTGGGAATAGTTTAGTTTTAGTTCAATGGCCACATGTCATTCAGAGCCACGTTTTCTGAATGAACTACTTGAACTGGGTAAAAACAACAAGGATTGGAGGGAGGGAAAAAACAGGTATGGCACGAAACTGTGAAACTGGGATGTGTATGTGTGTATCAGAGAAAACAATGCCATGAATTAAACATGGCCATCTTCCTGGAATATAAATTTTACTAGAAGATTTTTAAAGAATAATAAAAAGGAATAATCAGTGAGTAATTTTAACACGATTAAAAATTCTCAGCTGGGGCCCGGCGTGGTGGCTCACTCCTGTAATCCTAGCACTCTGGGAGGCCGAGGTGGGAGGATCACTCGAGGTCAGGAGTTCGAGACCAGCCTGAGCAAGAGCGAGACCCCATCTCTACTAAAAATAGAAAGAAATTATTTGGACAACTAAAAATATATACAGAAAAAATTAGCCGGGCATGGTGGCTCATGCCTGTAGTCCCAGCTACTCAGGAGGCTGAGGCAGTAGGATTGCTTAAGCCCAGGAGTTTGAGGTTGCTGTGAGCTATAGTGACGCCACTGAACTCTAGCCTGGGCAACAGGGCAAGACCACATCTCAAAAACAACCTCAAATTTTGAATTTTTTTTAATTTCAAAGACTTTTCATGCTTATAGCAGACTGTTAAAGACTAAATCCCCACTATTTGGGGGTAAAACATAGAGAAGGACTACAATAAGCAAACAAGACTTTTTCTCATATCATTTATAAACTGGTTACAAAGGCAATCCCAAAAACATTAATTGAGCACCACAGCATCTGTGAAATACTGTCTAGACTACCACAGTAATTACTTGTAATACAACATTCTTTTGTTGAACTGACTGGGGGGAAAAAAATCACTATTACTCCAGAGTCATATTTCATACATGTTAGACTCTAAAAACAAACTAGTAATTTGATGACAATTCATTTAAAACAAGTAACAAGCTCCCAGGAGACCCCATTATCTTGATATTGGTGTTCCTAGACAGAGAACACTGCCTTTGGAAATTAGGTTTCCTTTGAACCTGGAAATCCCAGGCAATAAGAAGCTTAGTGTCACAACATATCCAGAACATTTTACAGAACTAATCAATACTGCTCCTGACGTCGGGACACATCCAAAAAGTCCCTTCCTTTCTCACCGATCCACCATGACAAGACCAGGAAAGATCAATCCAAAACACAATGCCCGCTGCGTAAAAGCCACCTAAATGTCAGCTCCTCCGTTACTATCCAGCTATGAGCTTTCCTGAAGAAATCTAAGCTGGGTTTTAACACGAGTCGGCAAAACACCCAAATCTCTTTTCTTGCTTATACATGGGTACCTTCACTCTTGCCTGAAATAAGCTTCTCACAAGTCTTTTAAGGCATATATTGTGTTTTCCACAGGCATGTCTACCTGGTTTGAATCTGTCCAGCTCTTTCTTCAGAAGGCACATCTAACTGAATGGATTCCATGATGTTATTTTACTGTTAAATATTGTGCCATGCAGCAATAAATAATTAGTCAAACCACGGAGTGGCACAGGGAATGAAGCAAGCTTGAGAGTCACGCTTCCAGTGCTGAGTTAAAACCACCTCTCCCAAAGGCAATCTCCAGTCTAAAGGAAGGAACACTGAGGTTCCAGAACTAGGTCACCACATTTACATATGATAACCAACCTCTCCAGACTTCAACTCCACTTTTTTGTCTCAGAAATATTAACATTAATGAAATGTTTTGCCTATTTTTATGCTACAGTAACCTTTCAAAATTCTTAAAAGAATTAAGAAATTCTTTAATATGAAATTATCAAAGGTTTAAATATCCTTTTCAATATAAAAATACAAATAAACACAAACCTAATCACCCCAGTGCCTATAAAAAGATATATCCAGAAGTAAAAATTTCAATGAAAACCAAAATTAGGATTCTGATCCTATTGTACTATTTTTCTAATTTATTTCAACTGAAGCCTAAATAATTATATTAAAAATGATCAAAAGCTTTGTTAAAAAATTCACAACCTAAAGAAACAAAACCAAAAAGGTTTTTGTGGCTCGAAGACAATTTTAATATACACCAAGAACCCTGGTTAAAGGCCTATATTGGCTGGGTGCGGTAGCTCACACCTGTAATCCCAGCACTTTGGGAGGCTGAGGCAGGACAATCACTTGAGGCCAGGAGTTCGAGACCAGCCTGACCAACATACCAAGACCCCATCTCTACAAAAAAATAGAAAAATTATCCAGGCATAGTGGGGCACACCTGTAGTCCCAGCTACTTGGGAGGCTGAGGCAGGAAGATGGTTTGAGCCCAGGAGTTTGAGGATGCAGTGAGCTATGACGATGCCATTGCACTCCAGCGTAGGCAGCAGAGCGAGATTCTGTCTCAAAGAAAATAAATAAAAAATAAAAAGCCAACAGAAAAAGCAAGATCACCTAGGGAGATGACAGAGTGGGAAGAGAAGAGGCTCTACAATGGAACCCTAGAGATGCTTCAGATGAAGTGTGAGATCCTAGCAACAGGGAAGAAACTTTCATTTCTAAAGGAGACCAAAGTGAAAGGTAGTTCCATTCCCTGTGGAGACTCAGAGATCCTTCACTGCCACAAAGAAGTTTTCCCTAAAGATTAAGTTGTCTTTGTCTGCAATTACATCGTTTAGTATGTTGCTGAAAGGTCACCAAGATTCTCCTCCTGTTCTGACTCTTGGAATCTGCCTTAAATTGGCATTAAACTACATCCGGAGAACACATTTTGCTGCTGTTATTAATCAGATAAAAGTACATTTAAAAAACAAACAACAAAGAAAACCTTCCACACACATTGTACCTAGCCAGTATTTATGACTTTTATAACCATTTTTAAAAGCTGAAATAATATATTATTTGTACTTTACCAATGCTTAAACTTTTCATATCCTAACAAATATAACCCCCCCAAAAAAGCTTATCAGAGAGAGATATATACAGAGAGCCAGATAAGCTTCCCACAGAGTATTCAATTCTGGTAAGAGCTGAGGCCAGCTCTCATCACTGAATCCCCATAGCAATTTTTCTCTCTTAGCAAAGGACTAGATTACTGCTGACATTTGAGAACTCCCCGGAGAAAAACGAGGGTGAAGAGAAAGAGGGAAGAAAGTTTTTCAAATATTGCTTTTCTGGCTTTCAACCAAATACAATTACCTAGTATCCGCAGAAGATGACGGCAAGACAACATAAACAAGATCTTCAATGAGGCCAATTACCCTGAAAGCTTTCCCAGACACTGAGGTAACAGGCAAGCTGCCCCCCCCCCCACCGCCACCCCACCCTGGGCAGTCTTGAGGGTGAAACACACAGACTCCTTCACTGTCTAGATCCTCTCCAGTGATAGGTATCAGTGCCACCTATACTTCTGGGGGGACAGACTGAGACTCTGTTTTACAGCCAAATTTATTTCTTGAGTCCCAAGTTAGTGGTGATTCCTCCACGTGCATTCCACCAACCTGTGTTGGTGGAGCTTAACAGCGCCTAACGCCTTGCCTCCAGAGAGAATAATATGGAAAAAGAGGTGGAAAAAAGAGCAACTTTTCAGTGGAGAAACCCGACACACACATAGCCAGGTGGTCAAGGTCAACATCAAAGTGATAAGTCATGCTGATAGTATGTATATACCCCCGATGGGATGCGATGACAATTTATCTACATGGTCTTCCTCCCCAAAGCCCATAAGCCCAATCTAACCCTGAGAAAAATATTAGACAAATCCAAATTGAAGGATATTTTACAAAATACCTGACCAGTATGCCTCAAAACTGTCCACATCATCGAAAACAAGGAAAGACTGACAAACTGTCACAACCAAGAGGACCCTAAGGAGAGATGACCACTGAAAGTAATGTGGGGTCGTGGGTGGGACCCCGGGCAGAACCCTGGGGAGTGCATGTTCAGGTTAAAAAGTGTAAGATCCTATCCACTTTGGGATTTTGCTAAAAACACAGCTAATATTGGATTTTAAACCAAAGTATAAATATCCAGGATATTTATATGGATATAAATAAATGACTGAATAAATAAGACAGAATAGACAAATCTCCCATACAGAATTCCAAATAATTTGTGTAAGTGAAGCTCAACTTCACTTAATGACTTGCCTCCCAAAAGGACACGAGGGAAAAAGTAGTGAAATCTGAATAAAGTGTGGAGTTCAGTTCATAGTAATAGACCCCAGTTGGTTTCTCAGTGGTGACAATTGTGCCATAGACATTAAGACGTTAACATGAGGGTAAACAGGGTGAGGGGCACACAAGAACTCTCTGCACCATCCTTGTAACTTTTCTGTAAATCTAAATCTATTCTAAAGCAAAAGGTTTATTTTTAAAGTAGCATGACATTAGATGGGTTTTGGGGAAATTAAAAAATTAAGAAAAAATTCCCAATTATGCAATAGAAGATAAATGAACAATAAGTACGTAGGTGACAAATTTACCAATCACAGAACTTTACATTTAGAGATAATTCTTAGAGAGAACTCCAGAATCTGCATTTTCAGAAAATGGACACAAAGATTTTCTAGTAGCATCCCACCCACATCATAACTTTCCTTTACACAAAAGGAACAGATCTCAACCAAAAAAACATAAAGGAAACAAAGAGGCATGGAAGTCGAGTTAAAAAAAAACAAAAAAAACTATGGATAAAATAACAGGAAAATACTAGAATACTCAATATCAGAAAGATAACACGTATAAGTCAGGGTTGGTAAACTGAGAACCATGATATACTGAGGAGTTTTCAAATCAGTTGAGGTAGGGATGGGAGGTTGGAGGCTGATAGCTAAAGCATAAGCCACTTCTTTCTAGGTGCACAGAATGTTCTAAAATTGACTGTGGCAATGGTTGTACAACTGTGTGAATATACTAAAAACCAACTGTGTGCTTTAAATGAGTGAATTGTATGGTATGTGAATGATATCTCAATAAAATTATCAATACCTAAATCCAGTAGGCAGAAACCACCGTTTTTTAATGAAATAAAATGTAATAGAAAATAGAGAACACTACAGGCAAATAAGGGGGAGTACTATTTTGTGAAACTTAAATTCATTTTTTCATAGATTACATACATGTACATATATTCATACACGCATACATATGCCTGTAAGTACATGGTCGTGACATAAAATTTATTTCTTACATAAGTCACCATCAGAAAGTTTGAAAGCCACTGTTCAAAATCGACACAATTCTCCCTCACCTCTCCTGATAATCTGACACTTTGTCAAAAGACCAATAAGGATTAAATCTACTAATACCTTTAAGTTAGACAGAAAACTGGCAAAAAAAGAGAAACTAGTGCTAATTCATAAGAATGGAGAGAATGGCATCTACAGAAGAAGACAAACACAAAGGCACGTGCAGCCAGGCTCTCTGTGCGTTGCGCACACCCACACTGGGCTCTGCAGCCCAGGCCTCCCGCTCCTGCCTACTTGGACGTGTCTTATCACGTCCAAGATTCCTGGGAGATAACCAAGCACAGTTCCTGATCACCCTCCCACTAAACCCCTTCCTGTCACAGTCATCGTCATTTCCCCAGATGCTCAAGCCACAGGCTAGGTTCCCTCCACGCTTTCTCTTGCCCTCACACTCCACAACCAGCTCAACGAATCTGTCCTATCCCAAAAATGCACCTCAAAACTTTCTGTTTCCTTTCACCCCACTGCCACACTCTAGCCCCAACTGCCATCAGCATTCCTCGGCATTTTTTGCTCCCAGACATCCAGAAAGCATGTTTATGTTATATCACATTTAAAATTTTATGATTTTAACTGCTGTAAAAATGTAACCTCTGCCATATTGTAAATACTGGCATTTTTAGTAAAGCTCCCAATTCCTTTTTAAAACACATTCAGTGGAGTCTAAATTCTACTGCAATGATACCTACCATTATCCATTTTTTAAAACACACAAATAGGCTCCTTATTGCCGGATATTTTACATTGTTCCTTTTCCTCCGTGAACCCTTATTTCTACTCCATGTCCCCCAAAGAATTTTAACTTAACGTACTTTAGTGTTCAAAGCCTACTGCAACAAGACTACAGATATAAATTGAAATTTCAGGCTTAAAGAAAAATTGCCTATTACCAGAGTTATCACTACAATTTTTATTAGTACAGTCATCCCTTGATATCCCTTAGGGATTGGTTCTAGGACCTCCCTAGGATACCAAAATCCAAGGATGCTCAAATCCCCAATATGAAATGGTACAGTATTTTCATATAACCTATGCACACCCTCTCGTACACTTCAAATCACCTCTACATTACTTATAATACCTAATACAATGCAAAGGCTATGTAAATAGTTGTTATACTGTATTGTTTAGGGAATAATGATAAGAAAAAAGTCTGTACATGTTTAGTAAAGATGCAATTTTTTTCCCCAAATAATTTGGATCCACACAGTTGGTTGCATCCATGGGCGAGGATGTCACGGATACCCAGGGCCAACTGCACACAATTGATCAAACCAACAAATTTTACAAATTTTGATAGGTAATTAAACATAGAAAGCAAAATCTTATTGAAAATGTTTTCCCCCCTAAATGGTTCATGTGAACATTATTTACTGCTGGAATGAGACAGGTTTAGTTAGCATCAATTTAATCCTATTTTTCTTATTTTTTTTTAAACGTAAGCACTGAAAAAGCTTGTCCAGGAACGGATGTGAATGGAAGGTTTGCTGTAGCACCGTCGCTATATTCTCTCAACTCCCCCAGTGTTTCATCCAAAGACCAATCACACAGTAATCTATCATTAAAAGTAACTTTTAATAATCTATCAGTTGCCAATCTGATTAGGTCCTCCTTCAACTTGAGTGAAAGCAAAGATCTGAAAACCACCAAGGAATTAGTCATCTAGTCAGAGTGAATCACTTTTTCCTAACCAACACCAGTATTTCAAATTATCTCTGCCCCAGATGAAGTAAATAGTAGGGTTGGGGCTGGGCAAAAGATATGGCTCTTTTGTAAAGTGGAGAAGAGAGGCTGTGAAAGCAGAGGTGGAAAATGGTCGTTAAAACTCTGATCAATGTTAGGAGACTACATGGCCCCTGGGGATCTGGAAGCTGCTTGCTTGAAAGTCATCCTCATGCCCAGATACCCCTTAGGGAGTCTTCAGGTAGCTCCAACGGACCCAGTTTGACAACTAAGCAAGGCTGCCCCATGACCAAGGTACTCTCTTAAAAATGTAACTCGTGTTTTTTGATTTGCTAGCCCCCTGCTTAAAATCCTTTAACAACTCACACCACACTCAAAAATAAAACCCCAAACTCCTTCCTGTGGCCTCTGCAGTCCTACCTCATGTCACTATGCTATAAACCACACTGGCTTTTTCTACATTCCTAGACAGCTGCCAGCACTTCCAGCCTCAGGGCCTTTGCGCCTGCCATTCTCTCTGTCCAAAGCACACTCCCCAGCCTGCTGTGTGGCTGCTCCTACATCCTCCAGCTTTCAGCTGGAATGTCACCTCCTAAGAGGAGCTTCACCTGACTATCCTGTCTACCTCACTGTTCTCTGCCACAGGAATCTAGTTCTCAAAAGCTCTTAGCACAACCATCACTATTTCATTTACAGTAATGCCTGACTCCCCAAGTACATGCAGTGCAGGTCTTGTTCAGTGTTTACGTTCAGCACCCAGCACGGTGCCCAATGCTCCAGAGACGTTCCTGAACACGAGGCAGGGCGTAAACACGCCATGGAAGAAGTAAAGTTGGTGTGTGGTGGGGGCAGGGGTGTTTCTAACAGCTTTTTGCATAATCTTATTTTAAAACAAAGTTATATTAATGATTAGAGAGTACAGGTATCACAAATGCCAAAGAGATAGGGGTAGCACAGATAACCTTAAATACATAAACGTGAACATATACCAAGACTTCAGAGAGCATGCAAAGTGGGCAGGGAAATTTGGCCTGCGGGAATTCACTCCCACTTTCCCCTTACCTCTGTTCTTCGGAAGGCTCCTCCATATCTTCTTCAGAATCACCCTATCAAGAAAGAACATATTTTAATGGTTGTTTCAGAGAAACACACAATCAAAAGAAACAGTTCTTCAAATCCCCCAGGGGTGATGAATTTGTAATGAATGTTTAATACAGTGACTGGCACAAATACTCTATAAATGTTTATTGAAAAAAAGGACACTAGTAATGACACAAGTACAAGCCACCAATTACCAAGTGGTCTCTTCGAAATTCACTCTAAGTATCCTACCTGCTTAAAACCGCGACCTGAACATAATCTCAAAACTAGATATCATTTCTCTTCCAGAGCCTATGTTTAATGTTTCAGTTTAATCACACAAGATAAAGTTTAGTGATGATTTTAAATTCCCAAATATAAAGAATGTATTCAGTTTAGCTCAGAATGTCCACAATGAATACATATTTTGACACCAATATAAAAAGGCTGACAATTTTTTAAACGGCATAAATATCACACTCAAAAGCCCTTCCAAAATCATCTGCCAGATTTACCGTGACCACACGTAAAAAGAAAAGGCGCCTGAAATAGCAACAAAAGGCCAGATCCACTTAAACACTCCACTGGACTTTGCCGGACAGACAAGCTCTCGAGGTACTCATTCTGTCTGGAAGCCGGTCACCGCTGGCTTCAGGGACCCTTCCTGCTACTCCCGCTGCCCTCTGACCCAGGTCCTGCTGGCAGCCCTTCCTCCTTGCCCTCCGCCCCCGCCCAGACTCCTCTGCACTAATTCCCCCAGAACGCTAACCTGCGGTTGTAACCGTGAGTCCCAAATCCCTGTCTCCAGGCCCAGCTTCTTGCTCCATCACGCCCAGAGATACTCGATAAACACCTGTCTCCACGAGAGCCAGGGCTCAAGCCGTTTCGTTCAGCACAGCGCCAAGCCCAGTGAGCAGCACATGGTAGGTACCCCACAACTCTAGTCCTATTTCCAAAGGCCTCCAGGATATATAAACTCTGTCTGGCACTTGGCTCCCCAGGAACAAGTATGACCAGCACCAGATTTATAAACATCAGGGTCCCTGCCAAGCGGCTTCTGTTTTAACTGATCCCCCTCCTCATAGAGGATACCAACCTGCTCCCTGATGCTGAGCAAACCTCAGGTTCATCCTGCACTGCTCTCCTCCCCACAGCTCCTACTGCTCATCAGCAACACCGTTCACACCTGTCCTTCATCAGCAACACCGTTCACACCTGTCCTTTCTCCTCCTCCTCTCTGCCAGCACCTCAGCCCACACCAGCAGTAGCCCGTGCCTCAATTATCACAACAGACAGGGTCTCTGCATCAAACCCACCCCATGCAGCCCTGCACCCTGTGGTCACACATCCATCTCCCTCAGTGTCAATCATCACTCACCACCACGTGGTAGAACCAGCACTCAATGTCTTCCTGCCCAAGAACCTACAGTGGCTCCCTGCTGCTAGTCACATATACTCCAAGCTCTTCAATGTAGCGCAGTCCAACAAAAGGTTCAGGGCCAGCCCCAGTCACACGTTTGCTAACGCACATCTCTAAGAGCCTCCCTCCTCCCCTAGCATTCGCTGACCCCTCCCATACACACAGCGCCTCTTCTCTCAGTTCCTACACTTCAGCACCTACATGTCGTCCCAGGGTATTACCAGCCTTATCTCCCCAACACCACCAGGCTCTCAAAGGGCAGGGACCCAATCCTGTCATTCCCCCACCCCTGGGGGCCCTTGCAATGGCTGTTCTCTCTCACCACTTTGAAGGGTCGGCTCAAACACCTTCTCAGAGTGGCCTGCTGTGACCTCTTAAACTAAAACTGCAACTCCCATCACCACATTTGTGCCCTTGGAAGAGACTAAATAACACAATGTACTATCTACGTGCCTCCATGTAGACTGCAAGCTCCACACCAGGGCAGGTGTAATTTTTCTTTTTCCGTGTACTGTAACATCGCCACATCTAAACACTGCTTGGCCACAGCACATGCTCAAACACTTCTCTGCAGAGCTGAGCACAAGCCAGCTGTTTCCTAACACAAGTGGACACGACTACTACTGAAAACTTCATTAGGCAACGTTTTCTAAATCAAAACAGAACATGAAATTATTTCCCTCAGACATAGGAATTTTATCACCACAATCCTGCTTTTCTGATCAGATTGTACTAAAACTCACAGAATAATG
Organism: Lemur catta; assembly: GCF_020740605.2. Lineage (NCBI taxonomy): Eukaryota > Metazoa > Chordata > Mammalia > Primates > Lemuridae > Lemur > Lemur catta. The sequence continues at coordinate 76,110,202 of NC_059132.1, read as the reverse complement.
CAGTGGCTAAAAACTCGGCCTCTCAAGCTAAACACTTCCTGGGTTCAGATCCCACCATTGCCACTGTTTTATGACCTTGGGCAAGTAATTTAATTGCTCTGTGCCTCAATTTCCTCATCTAAAGTCAGATTATAGTACCTCATAATTTTGAGTGTATTAATATGAGTTAATACTCATAAAGCACTTGAGCAAGGCCAGTATTACTCAGCCCACGTTAGTTATTTTTTCATGTTCACGGTGGAAGTAGATTAAAACAAAAATAAAGGCCTATGACAAAAATATTTCCAAATACTAGTCAATGATTCACTGACTGGGGCACAATGCTATTACATAACACGGTACCTGAGATAATAATAATAACTCAGATGATCAGTGTACCATTTCCTGTTTCACTTTCTACCAATTTCCGTTATCTATACCCAAGGGGCGGGCAGAAACCAGACATGATACTTTTAAAGGCAGAGACTTTCTTATTCATCCTTGTATCCCCAGGGACCTAACTGGGCCAGGCCCACAGACCCATGTTTGCTAAATAAACAAACAAGGCCAGTAGAGCATTGAGCCTTCCCAGCCCTGCCCAGAACCAACATGATTCCATATCAGGTAACAGCTGTGCCTACTTAGCACCTGTCTGCAGTTCCCAAACCTGCTAACCAGGGGCATCAGGAGTGAGCCTTCTCTTCTCAGACAAGCCTGAATGGATTGAAAGAGCAGATTCTAGACTGCCCTTCTTGCTGCCAGAACTGATAAAAAAAATATGTGATTATCAAACAATACCAGGAAATCTACACTTAAGGCATTTTTCCTGCCATCTTCAGACTTAGCTTATAAATAGGGGACCTGGGCAAGATATTAACTGCCTTTCTCTCCTCCACCAGGAAGACCTCATGGGCTACCTACCAAATTGCCTACTGTATGCAGGACATTGTGGCCACAGCAGGGCCATTAGGCCTTAGCAACCCAGACCCTCTTAACAGCAACCCAGTTAGGGAAACATGACACACACAAAACAAAAAAGTCAAGACACTACAAGAAATTCCAAGAAATAGAAATGATGACAACACCACTTCAAGTTAGAAGTCAGGAAGGACCGACCCCGAACAAACAGCAGGGTGACAGCATTCGTTCTCTTATTTAACAGATAAACACTGGACCTGCTCAGCCAAGGGTCAGGCTGGAGTGAGTACCCCAGAGCACTGACCAGAGCAGCAGGACAAGGTCAGATTGTGGAAGGCCCTGCAGGCCAGAGGGGGTCAAGTGGACATCACCCTGTGTGTGGATTACAGGGAATCACAGATGGCTTATGACCTTGACGGTGAAGAAGGCACACAAAGCTGTATCTTGCACACACACAATTACTTCTTGACAATAAAATAATAAAAACACTTGTTTGGTTTCTACACTATCACCATTTTGGGTTCGGTGCACTGAAGTATGGATGAAGTACATACAGCTGGAGGAGAGGGAAAATTCTGTGAATCTAAGAATAAAATCACATTTTTCCCTTCCTCTCATTATCACCATGGATAAATACAGTTTTTATGTTCCTATACCAAATAAACATAAAAGAGCACATAACAAAAGCCTAGGAATAATATAACAAATCTACAAAGTCGTGGAGCACGTAATAGCACTGAGTTATCCACACTGGTTCAGGCCCTTCAAAGCTGAAAGGTGTACATGCTTTCCAGTGATCAAGTCTAGCAGTCAGCTGAGAAATCACCAAGATAACAGGGCACCTGGATTGGGTGCTCACTTAAGTTCCAGGCACTTCATCCTCACAAAATCCTCTGAAATCAGCATCAACATTCCCCCCACTTTGCAGATCAGAAAACTGAGGACAAAGTTACAGAGTTAAAAAGGGATAGAGCCACCATTCAAACCCAGGAGATCCGGTCAGAGGGTCTGGCAGTTTATAACTTCATTGTTGACACATTATTCAAATTCTTAATCCTTAGAGACCCATTAGGAAAAAAAAGAAAAAAAGACCCAACCGACAGCAGACATTTGCAAAATAAACAATTGTACAGTATTAGCAAATACGTTGGTATTGTTTAACGTCACATCCTCTGATGTTCCTAATTTGACTTACCGTTGACAAATCTTAGGTTCTGAAGCTATCTTTAAGTCTTCCTTAATTAATGAAAGGAATCCAACCTAGTCAGTTAAGCAGAAAATCCTCAAATTTACATAACACCTATAAATATTCTCTTTTCAACAGACTCTATATGTCACACACGAGGGAACTTTCACTGAAAAAAATTCAAAATACTTCGAAAAGGATTCCTTAAAATAACTTTCATCAGAACTCTCTGCAGCTTATGAGAGAGAGGTGTGTGTGTATATATATAAAAATGCATACATTAATATATATCCCTCATCCCTGCCCAGGTATATGCAGGGTAAGATAGTTTCTAAAAAGTACACACATAGATATGGATGAAGTGTTTAGAAAATTATTTTTAATAGCAGTTTCACTTTCATTATTGCTTTGATTAAAATAGTTTAGTTATAAATGCTTCTATATTGAGAATACCAGAAAGTCTCTCAATTCTAACATTTTTTTACCAAAACAAACTGTATTATACATATAAACAAAATAAAGCCAGAAATAAGAATTTTATAAAATAACTTGTGAGCCTATAAATAAAATTATCCATCATATAACAGGCCTTGACATTTCCATCTCTGAGTACAGCAACTAAAGCTTCAACTAATGCTCTAATAAACAAGAGTCTATAATAGACTCAAATGTCCATAGTTTACTTTCCTTTTAGTCTGGGTTGGCTTCCAGCACTAGCCCGTAAGAGGTGGAAAGTACAATTGGGCATAAATGCAAATACATCTACATAGATATACACCAGTGCTTCTCAACCCGGGCAGTTTTGTTCCCCAGGGACATCTGGCAATGTCTGGAGACATTTTTAGTTGTCAAAATTGGGGGTAGGCAGGGTTGAAGAGGAAGCAGTGAGTGCCACTGGCATCTGGTGGGTAGAGGAAAGGGATGCTAACTGCTCAACCTCCTCCGGTGCTCAGAACAACAAAGAATTCTCTGGCCCAAAATATCACTAGTGCCACTGCTGAACAACTCTGATACACACAAACACAAACCACTCTTTTTAAATAAGTGCAGTTCTCTCAGTAGGAATATGATCCATTTCTATTTTGTTCCTTTTGTCTATGTTTTGCAGACCTTCAGCAACACACATGTATTGTTTATAATCAGGAAAAAAATACATTTGGGAATAAACTTTTAGGAGAAGAAAAGACTGTATGTATGCTTCTCATCCAGATGGGGCTTTTTCTCAAAGGACTGGGCTCATTCAGCCCGCTAGCCTTCAGGGAAGGTCCAGGAAAATTTTCCTCTAAAGTCACCTCTCCGCCTTGAAGCTGTTATTCATTAGCCCTGGCCAAAAAGAATATTCCAAATATCTCAAAACCAGCTCTCTCAATGTTTCACATAGAAAGCTGAAATGTAAAACTGCACAGCCTCTCCAGTGAAGTTATAGCTAGACATCCTGTTTTTCTGAACAGCCACAAGAGACAACACAGAATTAAGTGCTGCCACCAATGTGGGAAGGAATGAACATCTTAAAAATTACTGCACATAAACTGAACATTCCGTTTATAATTCAAACCCCTCCCCCACAAAACGCATTTTGAGTCACTACTGTTGCTGGTGAAAAGCAGTCAACAATATTCAGTTTAAATGTGCAGTCGATGGGAATTTCTTCTAAAAGTTAAAACTTAAACCCAAAAGCTTTGCAGTACTGTATCGGTTGCCCCAGTACACCCTATTATGATGCTACAGATTCCCAATAAAATGTTAGTAATTATTTTTCCACATGCAATCATTATATAGAAAAAATAAACCTGAAATTCAAGTTCTTAAGTGGGTGTATCTTAACAGGAATTAAAGGCACTTGGAGAAAATCCAAGTTTACAATCCTTTAAAGTCACATCTTTATCCCAAAGCTACTTAAATGCTAATGGCAAATACCACTCACTAACATTTATGAAATCAATACTCCTGTTGTCCTCAACCTTCCAGCCACTTGCCATACACACAGCACCAGCTAACTTGGAGAGAGAACGGTGTGCCCCAGACCACCCGCCCGGCCCGGCCTCTCCGTGCGGAGTCTCTGGCCGCGGCCCTGCTGAGGTGGCCTGGGCTGCCACCTTCTGAACTTGGGGCCGGCGTGACTCACGCCCCGTCACATGGCGAGGGAGGAGGCCGGGAAGGCCACCGTTGCCAGGTGTTCAGGCTCTGCCCAACTGATTATTTGCCTTGCAAAGTGGCCCGAGCGCCTGTGCCGCAGGAGGGGCCCCGGCGGCCTCCCGGCCCCTCCCCCCGTCGCACACCCACACCCGCCCCCTGTCACCTAGTCGTCCTCACCTGAGTGGGCAGCAGGAGTTCCCCTTCTTCTGCCTGCCACAGCTCCACCACGTTCGGCAAGGGCTCAATGGCTGCACGAACACCAAAAAATACACCACGATTATAACGCACGGAAAAGAAGCGCTTCCTGTTTCCCCTACTGTCCCCCCATGCCACCCGCCTCACCAAAACAAGTCCCCTTTTCCATCTAAAAGCGGAGGCCATCCGAGGAGCGGGCCAACGATACAAACACAATGGACGGGGTGTGCGCCGGTAGCCCCTCTGCGGGAAGGGCGACAGCGTGCAGGCTCGGGGTGCTAGTGCTAGGGGGACGAAGGGAGGGTGAAGCCACCTCACGGGGCACTCCAGGCTCCGCAGCCCGGGCATCTGGGGTGTGGACCGCGGGCGGCCAGCCTCGGGGAAACAAAGCTGCCGGGAGCCGGGCCGCGGCGGGGCACCCGCGCGCCACACAAAGCGGGGGCTGCGCCCGGGGCGCAGGGGCCCGTGCACAAAGGCTCCGGGGCGCGCGCGGCTAGCGGTCTCGGAGCCCCGAGACTTCCCGGCTCTCCGGCTGCACAGCGGGAGGGGGCGCGGGAGGGGACGCCGTGGTCGCAAAGTGTTATCAGCGGAGAATTGCAGCAGCTTTCCTTCCTCCTGCTGCCCCTTTCCCTTTCCTCGCCCTCAGATAGATTTCCGCAGTTCCCTAAAAGAAAGAGAAGGGGGGCGGGGTGGAGGGGGAAAGCGAGCCCAGCGGCGCAAGGCTGACCTTGTCCCTGAGCCCCTCCCGGGCGACAGCAGGGCAGCAGGACCTGGAAGACGCCCAGCAGGAGGTTCACGGCCGCGGCGGTGCGGCAGTAGCAGCCGGGCTGCGGGCGTCGGAGCCCCGCCATGCTGCTGCTCGCGCTGCTCTCGGTGCTCGCCGCGCTCGCCACTCGCTAGCTGGCGCCCCGGCCGCCGCGCCCCGGGCCCGCCCCCGCGCCGCCCGCCCCGCCCCGCGCCCCCCCGCCGCCGCCGCCGCCGCAGCTCCAGCCAGGGGCGCGCCGCTCGCCCTGAGCGCGTGTGCGCCGCCGATAGGGAGGGACGGAACGCGGCGGGGTGCGGGGAACGTGGACAATGCGAACGCGGCGGCCGCGGCGCCCCGCCCCGGCGCGGAGCACATGGCCGCGTCCCGCCCGCGGCGCCCACTCCGCGGTCCCCGGCGCTTTCCGCGGCCGGGACCCGAGCCGAGAGCTGCCCGGAGGGACTAGCAGCCCACTTTTGCCAAGTGCGTTTTCAGGAACTTTCGGGCGGTTTCCACTTTGTTCGGGCACCCGGGTCTCAGTCGGGACATTACCCACGAGGCAGGGGGCGCCGGTGGAGGTGGGAGGCCTTAGACACAGGGTATTAGGGGAAATAATGCAGTGGTTGTCAGGAAACGCGAGTGCAGCCACATGGCTACTGCCAGTTATGCAGCGAGGATATCCGGTGGCTGCAAAGTCTGTAATTTAGAATAAAAAGAGCTCTCCCAAGACCCAAGAGGCTGACCTCAGCGCCGCGTGGCGGTGGTGCGCCCGGCACCCCCCGTGGACACGGTCCAGGTCGTGACAGGTGGGGAAGCCTCTGCCCAGGGGATTTACAGCTTCAAAGACCCTGCACATTCTCCCTTTCGGAATCATGTTGCAAAATTCAACCAGCGTCTTCTGAAACGTGGTTGAGGCTGAGGACGTGGTCTATTATGCTAACATTGGTGAGATAATAGAAGTCATACTTGGAAATATATTTTCTAGCCCCATGTTTTGATGCTTATAACCAAAAAGTCTAAAATCTGAGATCTCATTTAATGTTACATCTTGCCTTTGCCAATGATGTCACAAACAAGGGCTTATTCAGGAATCAATTTGCATAACCTGGAAGTATTGGCAGTCTTAAGATTTTTTTTTTAGTTGATTTACTGCTTCCAGTGTAGCTTGTATGAAAATCAGAGAATATGAGCAATATGGTATAAAGAGGGGAAGAGGGGCACACCTGCCTGTTTACATTGATCCTCTATTTAATTGCTTCTGGTGCCTTACAGTCTAGACTATGGAAAAGCCTTGGTGGCAGAGCAGGACAGATGCCAGAGAAGGACAAAATGAATTACGGATCCTTTCTCTCCTAAAGACACAATACAGCACTGTGAACCCAGTCTCACACTGTCTCTGGAAATAACTCTGAACAAGGTTAAATAGCCTAATTGCTTGGACAGACTTAACATTTAAGAAGATTAGCATAAATATAAGTTGATGTGGGGAAAAAAGGCAATTTGCATTATCCAACTTGAACACCTCCAGTATTCTCTGTGCCTTATTTTTCTTCTGTATTCCCTGCCAACATCTTTCTTTGGCGTAGGTCTCCAGTCCCATCCCAGTGTGCCCGTTTTTTCTTTTCATTCCACTTTTCCAGGTTTGCCCCTTGGACTCTGAAGGTCCCCCACTGTCTTAAAGGGGCCTTTAATGACAAGAATACTTGCACAGCCCACTTAGGCAGCAACTGCACCTTCAAGGTTTATTTCTAAATGAAAGTCCTCTCAGTGGGCCTATTTATTTACAACATGTAATTTTAAGTCTTCTTATGACTGTACTTCTTATAAAGGAAAACAAGCCATCATTGACAGCCTAACAGGTTTTATTAAACAACTTTAACAAAACATCATGATGCAAAACTTTTTTACTAACTTTTAAATTATTTTCCTTTTTTACTAATAAAGTCTTTCCCACACTAACCAGTATCACAGCATCAACAGAAATGATTTAAAAGACAGACTAAGATTGCCGTGGGCCATATATAAATATCGCTCTAATTTGTTTTTCTGCTAAAGCTTTTTAAGGCCAGCTTGATTTTTCAAGTTGTGGTCTCGTGGACTTTACAAAGTGGGTAATGCTATTTGACTGTTGTTGAAAAAGCCAGCAGCGTGTATCTGCAGTGCCATGGGCTTGGAGAGGGATACAGGATTACACAGCTGTCTTCTTAGATAAATCTGACCTACTTAGTCTTCTCTGGAGGTATTTTTCATGCTGACTCATGAACAACAGGAAAGTTATGGCCCATTAAGCAGCATCCATGTTTTGGAGTAAACTTGTTCTCCAAAGAAGACTCCTGTGTCATTTGTGCTATATTTCCATTATTCCCCTTGTCAATCGTAGATATTGTCAAAGAATATGAGAGCTGGAAGATTTGGGGAAATCATTTAATAGCCCAACTGCCATATTTTGCAGAAGAAGAAACTGAAGCCCAGACAGGATTTAAAAAATTCAAGTTATAGAGCTCCTTTTAGTGGCAGAGTTACAGAGAAGTATACGTGAAATAATGTTAACTGAAAAAAATTTAATGTAAACAGGAATTAAGTCAATATGAAAATTATATACATAAGACTGAAGTGTGGAAGAGGCACTAAGGTGATATATTAGTAGAGTATATCAATGTTAAGTTAGGTCAATATAAGATAAAATGCTTTTTAAGAAAAAACAGACCTGGCCAGGCGAGGTGGGTCATGCCTGTAATCCTAGCACTCTGGGAGGCCAAGGCAGTAGGATTGCTTGAGTTCAGGAGTTTGAGACCAGCCTGAGCAAGAGCAAGACCCCTGTGCACCTGGAGTCCCAGCTACTCAGGAGGCTGAGGCAGGAGGATTGCTTAAGCCCAGGAGTTTGAGGTTGTAGTGAGCTACAATGATGCCACTGCACTCTGGCCAGGATGACAGAACAAGACTCTATCTAAAAAAAAAAAAAAAAAAAAAAAAAAAAAACCCAGACCTATAAGTGGCAAAATCTCTACTTATTTTTAAATATGCAAGATGTTGAGCATGTTTTCTACTTACTTTACCATTGTTCTTTTTTTTTTTCAGTGAGTACAGATGAAAACCAAGCAAATGTATAAATGTGAGTCACATCTCAACACATCCTACATAAAATTGACAGTGGCGTATCAAGCCCCACTACTCTATCTCTAATCCAGACAAGGTGCAACACACCAGGTCACAAGGTGGCTGTGAAGATTAAATGAGATAATATATGGTAAACACCTAGTATTAGGGACTCAATAAATGCTATTATAGAAATATCATATATTCACAGTGTGAGGGCATGCCAAACCTTTCATTACTATGGTAAATTTGGTACTGATATTAGATTACTTGAATTATTCATTATCATATATCATTTATCACTAAGACATGCTAGAAATGGGAATGATTAATAAAAATGTACATGTAACAGCTGTTTGCTAGTCTAGCCATCTATTTTGGGCCTTTCCCTATTGAAGACAACAAAACCAAGTGTTTCATTAGACCACCACCACCATCATTGCTGGGATCCAAGCCTCATCATTGTCCAAGAAGAAATGCCCAGAAGGGATGGTTCTTGAGCAGGGCAAAAACCTAGAAAGTGGCATCAGCCTAGCTCACAGCAACCTCAAACTCCTGGGCTCCAGTGATCCTCCTGCCTCAGCCTCCTGAGTAACTGGGACTACAGGTGCACACCACCATGCCCAGCTAACTTTTTTCTATTTTTAATAGAGACAGGGTCTTGCTCTTGTTCAGGCTGATCTCAAACTCCTGACCTCTAGTGATCCTCTTGCCTCAGCCTCCCACAGTGCTAGGATTACAGGTATGAACCACCGTGCCTGGCCTTATAGTCATATATTCTTAAGATGCAAAGTGCCCCTTTGACTCAAGGAAACCTTTCTTACTATAACTTTATTCCATCTCATCTTATGAAGCCTCAATTAAGTGCATTGGATAAGGATTCTCTCCTTTCTCAAACTACTGTGTTGTGTTAAATAATTGTTCTTTTCCATTTGGGGATTATGAAGCAATTTTGGGAGAATGGCAGTATTCACCATTGAAAATAGTTACCTTTCTTTAGGTTTTTTTTTTTTAATTCATAAAACTATACAGTGAGTAAATTTTACTGTAGAATTGATTTGATCAACATTTTAAACTAAAAAGATAACTTTTTAAAAACTTACAAAAAATTTTAAAAGAAGGCTAAAATGTGGTTTATATAGGATGCCTTAGGTATGGTCCTGCTAAATGTTTAAATATGATTGAATAAATGATACATGAATGAAAAAAATAGTCACCTTCTCAGCCCCCCATGACCTTGTCATGGCTATTTGGCCTAGTTCCAGTCAACAAGATGTACGTAGACTTCTGGACTGGCTTCAAGGAAAGCTATTGTTTTCCTGATGAAAAGGAATAGACTCAGCTAGCACACGTCTTTCGCTCTGTGTCCTTCATCCTGCTGGAATACAGATGTGATGCCCAGAGGTTTTGGTCAGCCATCAGGCAAGGCTGATGAAGAAAGTTATGTGCTGAGGATGGTGTATTAGAAAGGCAGGAAAAGTCTGCATCCTTGGTGGAATCATGGAATTGTAGACCATCTTTAGACATCCTGTTTTGTAAGCAAAAGTAACCCTTTCTTACTATGGTCAAGTTTGGTTACTTGCAGCCAAAAACATTCCCAAGTGAGAGGAAAAAAAAAAAAAAAAGCCAACCAAAACAAAAATGAAAATAAACAGTGATCATTAACAATAACTAGTCTCAAAGATATTAATAGAATGCTCATATAACAAGAGATAAATAGCAAACTAGTACTTAGTTTATTTTACAAATGCAGATAAAAACAACTAGCTGCTCTTCAGACCCAGCATAAAAAAGAAAGAAAAAATAAACAAATAAATGAAAACAACTGTCGTGCATCATTTTATATCAATTAAATTAGTAAAACAAATGAAAGTAACAAAAGTAAACACTGATTAGATATCTGCAGAGAAACAGTACTTGTCACTTAGTAAACCAATTTATTCCCCAAAAGACAATCTACTGTCACCAGGGCCATCACCTTAAGTCTGTGTGAATGGTACTCCCAGCATGTGCCGCATGCAGCTCTGGGTGCCATCTGTGATTTCCCCCTAGCTCCCCAATCTGCTTCGTAGCCTCTTCCTTCTACGTCCAGCCTCAAAAAGTAAGAGTACCTTAGGGTTTGGTCCTGGACACTCTTTATGTGTTTGGATGAACTCACCTAGCCCTGTGTCTTTAGGTACTATCTATGAGCTGAGGAGTCCCAAATTGTAACTTTAGTCCTGACCTGAAGTTCCAGACTCAGATATCCATCTGCATACTTTCCATTTCCACGTGAATGTCTAATAAGCATCTCAAACCTAACATGATTGTACCTATCCAAATTTGTTACATCCCTAGTCTTCCTAAGTTCAGGTCAATGGCACCACTGTCTACCTAGAAGCCAAAACCCAAGGAGTCATTTTTAATTCCTCTTGCCATTACACCCTTTAAATCTATCAGTAAGTCTATGGTGCCTTCCTACAAACTATTCCCATACCTACCTTTCCTCCTCGCCCACTGCCCTGATCCAAGCATCTCATCCCTCACATCGACACCCACCATTGCCTTCCACTCATCTCTCTGAGTCACTCTTGCCCTTTACATCTCAATTGTATAACAGCCAAAATGATCTTTTAAAAATAGAATTCAGATTATGTATAAAACAAAACCCTCCAGTGGTTTCCTCTACAGTTAGAATAAAATCCTCCCCCTGCAAGGAATGGTGCAACCTGGCCCTGCCTACCCTCTGATCTCAGCTCCCACCAATCTTTCCTGTGACAGCTGTTCTTCACCCAGTGGCCTTCCTATTCTTCAGGCCCAGCAGGCTTGACCTCATCTTGGGGCCTTTTCACTTGCTGTTTTCTCTACCTGGAAAGCTCTTTGTCCTGATTGTCACATGCTTGGCTCCATCTCATCATTTACACAGGGCTGCCATGTTTGGTTGTGCATGGTGGGTCCAAAGAAGAGGGACTGAAATCCAGCTCTCTGATTCATGGAGCTGGGCCCTGGCTGGAGGATGCCTAGAACAGGAGGAGCCTTGTGATTTCCACAAAGCCATGGACCAATGCCAAGCCATGTGTCTATAATATTTTGATTAGAAAGATGCACACCCCTCTGTGCCACTATTTCCCATGTCTGAGAGAAAGGGGAACTAACAGTCACTGGGCACTCACTTTGCATGCATGTCTTATGCATGCAAACCTCACAAAAACCCAATGGGATTTGTGTTATTTCCCCTATTTTACGTGTTAGAAACTGAGATTGAGCAGGGTAGGCAGCTACTCCAAAGTTAAAATTGACGTCTGACTTTATTTTACCACACTGTCTCTAAAGACAAAGGTGGAAGAAAACACTTTGAAATTTCCGTTCTTTTAATGTTTTAATCCTACTTGTTTTACGATGCTTGTAGGAAGGGTAGAAAAATCTATGAAGGCCCAGAGTAAGTTATTACTGCGACATATAGCTACAAAACACATCCCATCTATACAGTCTCTAGGTGATAAGGGTAATATAAAATCCAGTAAAATCTGTAATTTTTCTTTTCAGTCTCCACACTTTGGGACATAAAGATCTTGTCCTTTTATGAACTTTTGTACATGCTAGTTTATAGCCTATTGGGAAAGTTATCTTTATAAACCTCTAAGCTAGTGATACATTAACCTCTTTAATGGTTTGTACTTGTTACTGAAATCTTCTGCTTGGAGATTCGAAATGCAGACCGTGGTAGAATTTTTCTTTTCCTTGTTTTCATCTTTCTTCCTTGTTGAAATATAGAAGTAGACTTCAGAATATTGGCAAGAATTGCAATTCTGTAAATTGAGTTAATTTCTTGGTAGATGATCTTGGAAAAACTATTTTTAAGGTCCCACATAAGTTATAAAACGAGGCCTCGCCCTAGTCTGGGAAGCAGAAATAGGTACTTTTTCAGCTCCATCACCATTTAACAACCTGAAGTGGTTCCACAGTAACTCAGCTTTTTCTTTGAGCAATCATGATAGAAACTCTCATGTAGTAATTGCGACATGCCCAGGCCTTTCCTAAGTGCACTGCATATGTTAAATCATTTCATCCTTCCAACAACCCCATGGGATGTAGGTACTATTGTTATCCCTATTTTACAGATGGGGAAATTGATACACAATATCTTAGTCCACTCAGGCTGCTCTAACAAAATACGTAGACTGGGTAGTAGCTCATAAACAACAGAAATTTATTTCTCATAATTGTGGAGGCTGGGAGATCCAAGATCAAGGCAAATTCAGTGTCTGGCGAGGGCCCATTTCCCGTTTCATAAATGATGTCTACCCATTGTGTCCTCACACGGTAGAAGAGGCAAGGCAGCTCTCTGGGGACTCTTTTGTAAGGGCAGTAATCCCATACATGAGGGCTCTGTCCTCATGACCTAATCACCTCCCAAAGGCCCTACCTCCTAACCCCATCACATTGGGGATTAGGTTTTCTTGGGGTTTTTTGGTTTGTTTTGTGTTTTTTAGGTTAAACAACAGAAGTTTATTTCTCCCAGTTCTGGAGGCTGCAAGTCCAAGATCAGAGTGCCAGCATGGCTGGGCTGCAGATTCCATCTTCTCATTGTATCTTCACATGGTGGGGGGATTAGGTTTTCATATATGAATTTCATGGGGACACAAACATTCACACTATAGCGCAGATAGGTAAGGTGTCATTGCCCATGATCATAAACCAGTAAGTGCAGAACTGGAATTCAGACCTAAGCAGTCTACTTCTGGAATCCTTGCTTTTGGCCACCAGGGCAGTATTACCTTTATACCTTTGAGCAAGTAGGAGGTTAATGCTGACCACTGTTGTAACAGTGATCATTAGAAAGGTATGTGATTGAAAACACTAAATAAAAACCATCATGGCACTACAAAAATAAGATAAATCAATATTGCATAACCAACTTCTGGTTATTGACTGTTTCATGGTTCCAGAAACAATGTCGTGCTCAGTAGTGGAAATGGGAATTTTCTGTTTAGGTGAGGTAACCTTGATATATTATATTGAATTAAGTCATATGAGCCCATGTTGTTGTAGAAGCTCCCCAAACTAATGCCAAATATCAATTTTCATAGTTAGATGGGGCCCTAATTGCAGTACTTCAACAACATTTATCTGACTTACTCATGTAAACAATCTAAGTATAATTTTGGAAAAAATGCTCTACAACCTTGAACAAGGCACTTCACCTCCATGGGCCTTTTTTTTGTGCCTAACAAAATAAAGCCATAAAATGATATGATCTCTAAGGTCCTTTCCATATCTACCATTGAATGATTTTTTTTGTCCTGACCTATTAGCTTGAAAGCAGGAAGCCTGACCTTTTTTTATTCACCATGTCTTACTGCTCCAAAATCCACTGAGTAAAGCAACTTCACAGCTTCCTGAATCCGCGTGCTTTGAAATTACAGTCATGTTAATTTTGGCACTTAAAGTTCAAATAAAAAGCTGCCAGGTCAGCAGCAGGGAGCCAGATATTATGAAAAGGGAGTGATAAAGAGAAATCTGTTCTTTCCTTTGGTGTACACCTGCAGTGCCAGTCTAGGGCCACTTGGCAAAGCTTACAGTTGGTAGAAACTAGGGTCCTCTGGGGCCTTGGACAAGTTTCTTAACCTTCTGTGCCTTAGTTTCTCACCCGTAAAACAGAGATAACAATAGTCTGCCTCATAGGTTGTATCAGAAAAATGAGTTAGTGTATGTAAGCTTGTAGAAGAGTGCCTGCCACATAGAAAGCGCTACCTAATGCTGTTTTGTTTTGTTGTTATTTCCTTTATTGAGAAAAACAAAGAACTCGAGGAAGACAAAACCTGAGAGTTTGGACAGGCACTTCAGGTACTGGCCACAAAATACTTCTCCCAAGTCAACTTTAATGCCAGATGGGCATGAAACTCATAATGCCCTTGTATTGTGAAAACGCCCCCGTCAGTTCTTTCATTTAGACACATGTTTAAAGTCCAGGTCCCTAAGCCAATATATGGCTGCCTTACTTTTTCCCAATTGCAAAATAAAACTGTCCACCGATTGAAAAAGGAACATCTTGGGTAAGGTCTGCTCTGTGTATCCTCCTTTAATCTCCCTCCCCTTTCAAGGACGAACAATAATGGGAGCAAACGCTTACATAGGCAGAGGTTAAGTAACTTCCCAAGGTCACTAATAATGGTGGGGCTGGGATTCAAACCCGGGCAGCCTGGCCGCAGAGTGTGCACTTGTGTGCTAGGAACCACGACATTTTCTAGCAACAAAATTCAGCATGTGTGGGGGGTGTGTGTGTGTGCGTGTGTTTGAAGAAGATGACAACAAAAGTGCACCCTAAATGATCTGAGAGGCATGCTTGCTGGATTACTGAAAAGGACACACGGTGCACAGAACGTGACATCTGACCCCACATCACTCTAACCATGGGCCTCCCTGTGCACTTCCCTCAGCAAAGAAGCTGCAGAACATTGACTAAGGAGGGCCCCTACCAGCGCAGAAAATGACTTCCAGGCGACTCACAATCCTCATCCCCTGTGCGGCCATGGCGGACGCACAGAGAGCAGGACCCAGCAGCTCAGGAAGAGAAACCACGCAGGAGGCAAAGGGGACATGTGGGAACACAACCTGAGGCAAGTCTGCTGCCAGCGATAGCGTGGGGGTCACAGCAGGAAGCATCCCGAACCCGAGAGGCTCTCCGAGGGAGACGGGAGGACTCTGGGTGGCCCCACTGGAGCCAGGGGGCAGAGTCACACGCAGCAGGCCTGAGAGCCTCTCGGGGGCTGTGTGGAAAGGCCCCAGCGTCACCCGGCCGCCCTTCTGAGACAGCTGAAGGCCCGGAAAGCAGTGAGCAGTGCAAGATGTAGGAGAAAGATCCGTGGCCAAGACTCTGAAGACTTACTTAGACTCCAGTCCCAGCTGGTCCTGCCCTTGTCCCCCTCCCTAGGGCCCTAGATCCTCTGTGAGCACATTGAACTGGAAACTGTGTGGTAGACGACTTGGAGAGGTGAAGTTTGGTAAATTGGTTAAGAGATTTGGGCAATCATCTGTGTGTGAGGACATACTAATAAGTATTTACACGAGAGAGTGGCAGCGTTCTTACTAAATAGCAATCTAGGTTTTCTCCCCACAAAGGGTAGGCCAGTTCTGCGTCCGCCCAACAGAGCGAAGGGATGACCTAGCCCACCTCGCTTGGAAATTTTTTTTGCTTTATGTTAAAGATTATCTTGATCTTGAAATTTTATATTGATAGCTCAGCCTTACTTAGAAGCACGAATTAAGACAACTGCAGCACCTAATTTTAATTTTAATGATTTAAAACTAAGTTGAATGATCAAATTAGCAATATCAATAACAGGAGGTCATTATAAAACCCAGTATTGGGAAGGATTCAAAGAAGCCCACTCTTATAGTGCCAAGGACAAGGTAAGTTGATGCGTTTTCTTGAAGGCAGCCTGAATACACAATAAGAGCCATAAAAATGACCATACCCTTTGACAGAATTATATTCTTGGAAACCTATTTTAAGAGAATAATTTTAAATGAAAGACATTTTACAAGATATTTATGGCAATGTTATTTGTAATAGCTCCAAACTGGAAACACCCCAAATAAATCCACTAACATGGCAAGAAATACTATGATAGCCTCAGTGAAAAACTACTTGATACAATGACAAACACATATAAATAAAGGATTTTTAAAAAGAGAAAAAAGTATAAGGGAATGTTATACACACACATACGAGGTTGGAACAGAAGAGACTTCAAGGCAACAAAATTAGGAAAGGGTGGAGGGGCATGTTTCAGTGTGGGCAGAATATGGGGCTGGTGGAAGAGGATCCCGGCGTTGGAAGCCTGGAAGGCATGTGAGTGCCGATCAACATGGATGAGGCGTGTGCACCTAAACACAAACCAGGAATTGAAAAGCTTGGGAGGCCACGGTCACAAGCAATTTGTTAGTTTATACATTGTCCTATCAAATGATTTTAAATTTTCAGTGGGAAGAAGGGAAATTGTGTGCATGGTTGAATAGGATACAAACTGGAAGATTGTAGAGTAGCTCATCAAAGAGAAGGTGGGTGAGGGGTTGGGGCTCTGAGCCAGACGGGAAAGGGGACCAATGCTTGGACCTCCCTCACTAAGGCATCTCTGCAGCAGGAAACTGGCACACAGGTCAGTGGCTCCAAGGAGCAGGGCTCTGAACAGGAAATGGCTAAGACAGTCTTCCTAGTTGTCAGAGGAAGTTGATGTAATGAAGATAATACCCTGGGAAAATGTTGCTCAAACATTAAGGCTAAATACTTCTGACCACCTCTGAAGAAGCAGCCCAGATGGTTTCTTAGAATAAAAAGGTAAGAGATCAAGAGGATTCAAAGAAATAATATGTGTAGAAGTGCTTTGCCAACTGAGAAATGCTTGCTCTGAAGAGTAGCACTTCACTCTCCAAAAAAGACTGCAAAGTTAGCCAAGAGTGTTCTTTAACTATAATCTTAATCTGTGATTTTACAAATTCTTATAGTTCTAATTTTGAACAAGTGATGGTAAAATCGTACTCTCTTTTCTATCTGAAACTATGATTTTTATCCTGAGCATTTAACCAGATTAACTCTTTTTTAGTAGATTTTTGGTGATCTATAAACCAGCCATAATTAAATCGATCATGCCGTAAATTAGTGAAATATCTAGAAACACCAAATCAACCATGATTGGCTCAGTGACTTTTATAGTCTGAATATTTTAAATCACATGACCATTCATTCATTCATTCATTCACTCAGGATAATCAGGAGAGAAGTGCTTTGTCTATATAAGCAACTATATATATATATAATACATGTATGTAACTATATGTAAGGTTAAGTTGGGAAGCCATTAGAAAGGTACAGAACACCATAGATTTTACGAGAAACATAAAAGCAGGACTGCAGTATATAAATCATTCTTTCTGGTGACCTCAATGTGCAAATAACTTACATCTTTTCAAAAAACGACATCCAATCTTTCTTGCCTAAGATTAGCATTTGGCTTCATGAAGCCTGCTGAATTATGCTAGTTTCATGCTTGCACTTACACGCGCTTACATGTCTCCTTAATGTTTGATTCACCAGAGCCAAGAGTCAGCTTTTACCTCATGCCTCAGGGATATCAGGTTTCAACTCACGTTGTTTGACTCTTCCATATATCCCTTTGTGCCTTATTAAAATGAACGCTTTCCATTTGATTTTCTTCTTGCCACCATTGGGTCTAGTGGTGTTTCTAGTGTTTTCTTTCTCTCATGTTGTTAACCATCACCTGTGACATTAAGCCCAGACGTATGAGGGTACATATTTAATAGCAACACTTCGAGCTGAGAAAAGTGGTGATCTCGACGTGATACCAGTTTATCCATGTGATAAATGTACCATTTCATTTTTGATGGGCTTAACTTAGCATTTATCCCTGGGGCTGGGTTTTGTGTTGCCTCTGTAAACACTCACACACACACAAAGAGCCTAGTTCTTTTTAGGCACTTCTCCAGCTGTGAGTTTAGCAAGGCTTCCTGCTAATGGGCAGACAGACAGAATTACAGCTCCAAACATTCCCCTGCCACTGATCCAGAACATGTGTTATCATATCGCACACTGTAAATTGATTCCAAATTCCTGTCAAAAGGGCACAGTCTGCATTCCAAATATCCACAGCTCTAGAACAATGAATTGTAAAATAGAAATATGCCATGCTTCCACCTTTAATTTGGTGTAAGCATGAATTAAGTTTGCTTAACAGTTTTGATTCTTTAGAATATGATTTTTTTTGCAAACATAGAACAGCCTAGGAAATCTCTGTGTCTTAGTGACAATAGACTACTTTGAAGTTCCCTGGTCCCCTCAATTGTTAATGTCTCTCCCAATCTCTTAGTGAAGGTTGGAGGAAATAGGGAAAGACAGAGGGGAGCTCACATTTAAAGTAATAAAGTGACTTTCATTCAACTGATGAGAGGCATAAACAGTCTGACTATGGTAGTGCCATGGGAGTAGAAGTCTAGGATTTCAAATGCTGTGTAAACAGTTGCAAAATCTCTGCAATTACTCTAAAATTGAACGCCTAGCACAGATGACAGATAAGGAATAGTCATACATTTTCAGTTCTATGCTATCCCATGTTGGCAACCTGAGTTTACTGTCAATTTATCCCTTACCTGAAATAAGTGTGTAGATTAATACAAAAACATGGCTACAATTTGTCTTTGTGTTTGTGACTTTTGGGAACCTAAAGCAGAAAGGGGGAGACGAGAGATTAAGTGTCACTAGCAACCTGGCACTGGGGACATCTTGGGGATAAGCTGGGAGGTTGATGTAATCTCCTCAGAAGCCCTCAGCCCCACAGTGTCTAAGCAGCCCCAAATTGGTTACCATGGGGACACCATTCCCTTCCAGTAATGTCACCTGACAAGGTCTCCATTGTATCTTCACATGGTGAACATTTAGTTCATTCTGTTTTTTAAATAATTGTTTTTTTTAAATTGACAAAAATTGTATATATTCATGGTGTACAACATGATTTTGAAATATGTATACATTGTAGAATGGCTAAATGGGGCTAATTAACGTACGTATTACCTCACATACTCATTTTTGTGGTGAGAACACTTAACTTCCACTCAGCCATTTTCAAGAATACAAAACCCATTCCTTTTGATCCGACTTTTCCTCATTGGATCCTAAGAAATAACCACATGTACACACACAGGAACATGGAGGTAGTTAATACTGTACGGTAAATTGGCTAAAGCCAGAGGGTGAATTGCCACAGCAAGTACTCAAACGTCATAGAAAAGGGTTCTGCATATTTTCAAGTTAAATCTCATTACATACGGAAGAGTGCTAGTGTAATGGTGGCTTGGCCTGGTTTTCCCCCAAATGTATTACTTAGTGCTAGCTAATAAACAAATACAATCTGGCTAAATGAACAATTACCCCACACTATCTTGAAGGTGGCCTGGGATAATAGTGACTTGGCTCCCAGGATCAGCCTGTGGTCACCCAGCTGAGCGACTTCAGGCAAGCCACGGCACCTCTCCAGGTCACTAGTTCTTTAACAGCAAAATGGAGACATTGAAGATTTTAATGTACATTTCTAGGTTGATTTCTTCGAGCTTGCTAATTTAAAACCTAAAAATAATGATTGAAGGAGGAATGTACATTATCCAAATAAGGGAACTCTAAACTTGTTATATAATTTTTAAAAGATGTAATTATGTTTGTTTGGGAGAGGCAATATATAAAGTTTAATAGGAAAGAACAATTCATGGCTATTTAAGTATAATAGGTGTTTTCATTTCCTGAAAAGTCCAATTATGAACAATGGCTATAAAACTAGGTTTAAATTGTATAATACAAAGGGATTCTTCTTAAACATCAAGATGTAAGTCTATATATGTTAAAAGTCCCTCTTAGGCCAGGAGTAGAAGTCTAGGATTTCAAATGCTGTACAAACATTCCAAATATGCACAGCTTGGGGACAATGAGTGCTCACGCCTGTAATCCTAGCATTTGGGGAGGCCGATGTGGGAAGGATGGCTTGAGGCCAGGAGTTTGAGACCAGCCTGGGCAATAAGGAGACACCATCAGTACAAAAAATTTTAAAAAATAGCTCAGCATGGTGGTGTGCACCTGCAGTCCCAGCTACTCGGGAGGCTGAGGCAGGAGGATTGCTTGAGCCCAGGAGTTTGAGGCTGTGGTGAGCTATGATGACACCATTGTACTCTAGCCCAGGCAACAGAGCGAGACCCTGTCTGAAAACAAAAAAACAAAAACTAAGTTAAAAGTAATAATTATAGCAATGATTACTCTATGCCAAGTAGTACATTCAGCTACCCTGAATTATGTAATGGGCAATCTCTGCCCTCAGGGAATGGCAGACTGGTAAAGCCAGATTTATAAACAGAGTTTATAATCACACAAGATGGTAAGCGCTACGAGGCCCAGGCCACCTTACTTGGTGAAGCTGTCTGCAGCTCTCTCAAGTGGAGGGGATGACCTTCTTGTCTATGTTCTCCCAGGCAGAGTTGGTCGTCACCTGCTCATCCGTGTTGCCCTCAGGTAAGCTTGATCACCCTTTTTTGATCATTCTTGTCTTCGTATCCCCGGCAGCTGGCACATCGTAGGTGCTTGGCGCACGTTTCAGAACCAGCTGGCGTTCTCAGGAATACTGAACTCAGAGCCTACCCATGTTCCCCCATGAGACTCATCTACACGGGATGAACACCAGGATTCATGCAGTAGAAATCACCTCCTGGAGTCCTCTTGTACATCTAGACTAAGTATTACTTCTCCAGGAAACTTTCTGAAACATTCATTTTATGCCTTGTTCCCCTACTGAATCTATAGTGGCTTCCCATAAAACAGGAACATAACTGGGATACCAAGTCACTGACGCCTCTCCTTCCAGCCGACAGTGGAAAGAGAAGAATGTTGCCCAGAATTGGCACAGAAGCCTCCTAGTTTGTTCCATTAATTAGATTCATTTAGGTTCCATTTTTGAGACACAAATGTTCCCTGGGAGAATGAAGCCTATGAGTCATTCAGACTTACAGTACAATATTTTAATCAAGTAATTTGAAATATGAATTAACCACTAAGTCCTTGGTAACTATAGCTTAAATATGCACATAACAAGGTAATCAGATGGTATGTTTTGAAAGAGGATCATTTGGCTGGTCCAAGTGCAGTGGTGTTTACAACTAATTGATCACAACCAGTGACAGATTCCTTTGTTCCTCCTCCGCTCCCACTGCTTCACTTGACTAGCCTTAAAAAAAAAAAAAATAAATAAAATAAAATAAATCAATTTTTGGATACAATGTAGTTGGAGGAAGACAGATTTCGTTTGGGTGTGGCTGTGTTAGGGTATAGCGCCAGGAGACACTGAACAATTACGATGGGGACTCTGAGAGGTGAGAGGCATGCAAAAATGCAAGTGGGGGGAGGGAGCAAGAGCAAAAGAGAATTTTTTTCTCTGTTTTTTTTTTGTTTGTTTGTTTAGGATTCTGATGTTATAACCTTCTTTACAAACCATTTGTAAATCCTTTGGAGTTGTCACAGCCTGGATGATATGGTCAAATTCAAACTTTCCTCTTCTTCCCCACTTGGCCTAGGTCCTCGCATGAGGTCAAAGGTTACTCTCACCCTAACTTGCCATACTTGCCTTTACTTCCACTTTCAGATTACTCCAGGAGTCCACTTGTTCAAGGCTTCTTGGGTGTGGCTCCAGGTGTAACATTAATTTAAAAAAAAAAAGGGATTATTCTGCTTACCAGGGGGTGGAATGTTACCTCTCTAAAACCTACTCCTCTCCCATTCACTTATTCAGTCAATGAATATTCATTGAGGACCCAGATGGAAGGGACCGTGTTGGGAGGAGGGGGCATGAGGACCAGTCAGCAGCAAGACGGTCTTGACATAAATCTTAGTACCATTATTTTGTTGAGACGGGGTCCATGTTGCCCAGGCTGGAGCATAGTGGCTACTCACAGGTGCGATCCAACTACTGATCAGCACGAGAGTTTTGACATGCTCCGTTTCCAACCTGGGCTGGTTCACCCCCCTTAGGCAACCTGGTGGTCGCCCGCCCTGGGGGGTCACCACGTTGATGGCGAACTTAGTGCGGACACCCCATGGGCACAGTGCACTGCAGCCCAGAACTCCAGCTACTCCCGAGTAGCTGGGACCACGGTGCGGCCGCCCCTCCTGGCTGGACCTTATTCTTAGGGTGCTTGGGTGCTTCTTCCTGCATTTAGCTTCCATTAATAGTTTGGACAACATTTTCTGAATAAATAAGCAAATCAACCACCTGACACAAAGTATGACAATGGCTTAGGATATTTGAAATCCAGTCTGCTCTGGAAAACGTACTTTAATATCTCCATTTTTGTACCATACTGCCGTCCTGTTTCAGCTATAAGGAGCTAAAGAGAGAAGTGCTTTTCTTCACCTGAACTATTGTTTTAAGATGAGACCAGCCAGACTAAGGTGGCAGAGGGACAGTGGGGCCGAGAGTGAGACAGTCACAGGGAGAGGGGACCCTCAGAGCCCCACCAGGACCTGACTTCTTCCCACACCAGTGATTCTGATGCAGAGCCCTATTCTGGTAAACCCGTGGTGAGTTTTGTTTTATTTTGAGCAGAGGTGACAGACACTACTACTGGATTTCAAAACTGAAGTGATATAAATAACTTGGGGCAGGGTTCAGAGAACCACTGTGAGAACCCCCACGACTAAAGTGTGGGCAAAGGCATCTATTAATGGAGGAGGAAATGGAAATCACTGAGCTTGAGGGAGAGGAAGTTTAGGACCAACCTCACGGGGACCTTTAGTGGATAAAAGGTCACAGAAGAGCTATAAACCAGTAAGAAAAAGACATTTCTACTCCATTTTAGAATCTCTATTTTTAAAAAAGAGGCAATAGAATTACTCATAATTTTATCAAAGTTGAGAAATCAGGGGTTCCTAAATACTATCTACTGGTTATGGCTTAAAGTAGGAAGGAAATTCTGCACTGAGAGCAGTAAAAGACTTTTAAAATACTCATAAAATGTACTTAATACCACCCAGCTGTGCACCTAAAGATGGTCAAAATGGTAAGTTTTAATGTTATGCATGTTATAGCCACACACAAAAATTACCCATAAAGGAAAGCTAGAACTAATACATTTTCAATTGCTAAATAATGTCACTTTTAGGAAAACCCATATTTCACAGCACCCAAAATATAATAACCCATCAGCTTTTCTAAGACTCTGGTTATTACCTTAGTTTTTCCTTAAAAGGAGAAATTGAAACTGTGAGAAGGTAGACTTCTGATGTGAAGTCAGATGCAGAATGATAAGCATATAAAGGATGATCCATATACATTCTTTCTTTTTTTTTTTTTTTTTTGAGACAGAGTCTCACTCTGTTGCCCGGGCTAGAGTGCCATGGCATCAGCCTAGCTCACAGCAACCTCAGACTCCTGGGCTCAAGCAATCCTACTGCCTCAGCCTCCTGAGTAGCTGGGACTACAGGCAAGCGCCACCATGCCCGGCTAATTTTTCTGTATATATTTTTAGCTGTCCATATAATTTCTTTCTATTTTTTTAGTAGAGGCGGGGTCTCGCTCTTGCTCAGGCTGGTCTCGAACTCCTGAGCTCAAACGATCTGCCCGCCTCGGCCTCCCAGAGTGCTAGGATTACAGGCGTGAGCCACCGCGCCCGGCCTACATTGTTTCTTGACTACCTCTGTGTAGAATTTTATACCAGGATACCAGGGAGGTTGGTCGGGCAGGACAATGTTTTCCATACCAGGCAAAACTGTCCATGAGAACTGAGTCTAGAAATATGAATTCCTGGGACTGCTTCATTCTCCAATTTTCCTCTTCTAGATCTTTCCTCCACTCCCAAATTTAGCTCTTGCAGCTTTATCCATGGAGCAATCAGTGGGCAACTAACTTGTAAATCACAGGGAGCTACACAGTTTCCTTTCTTTCAACAGTGTTGAAGAGGTAGAAGAAACACTGACTTCCCTGCCCGTGGTGAAAATAGAGGTCTATACAAGTTTCAGTCTTCTGGAAAATAATTTTAGGTTAAAACAACTCACAATAACTTTTGAGAAATGTGAAAGGAAATTTCAAAAGAAAATACATCTAAAATCCTTTAAAAATTAAAAAGACCTAAGAACTATATATAGTGCCTACCGTTTCCCTTCTGTAAGTCCTTTGAGTTATTTCCATGGGAATTATATCTGTGTATTGGCTATAAGGAAATGTGCATATGTTTTTAGGCTCCTGCTCTGGGCATTACAAGATGGGCCAATAGGTATTGATAAATCCGGTTGCTGCCTGGGTTCTGTGTTTAACCACAGACATTTCAGAGCTCAGTGAGTTCGGGACTCTTTTCAGGGCCAGCTGGTCACCCTCGATGCAAAGTGAGCCTGATCGTGCCTCCCCATCTGCTGCTACAGAGTTGCACTGCAGCAAATTAAAGAAAAAGGACTTTTCACTTTTGGGGGAATAAGGTTGAAAGACACCATTATGGCAATTTTAGAGTAATAAGGAGAATCTTATTTTAGCAAAAGGCATAGACTTTTGCGATTAAATTTAGAATTGAGAGAGGAAAAAATCAATTTGTTTTTCTTTATCTAAAGACCAGTTCAACGCTCAGAATAAAAGTGTTCAAAATTTGGGCCCAGGAAAGGCATTCCTGTATAAAGAATTCTACCCGGAAAAGCAGAGGCATGCCTCCTCCTCGGTTTGTCGCCATACACTCCACCCAGAAAACCACTGTGGGGTAGAAGATCAGCAATGGGGAGGAAACCAAGATCCAAGAGATTGAGGATTTAGCTGAGTGGATTTCCCCACTAAAGGAGAAAAATGTCTGAATTTGGAATTTAGTCCATTGTCTGTGATATGAAAAACAACTCATCCTAGAACGTAGGAAGACCTTGAACAATGCTACCTTGAAGTCCAGCTCCAGCCTCCTTTTGCAAACTGGTGAGTGCTTAAAAACCTATTCACTGCTGTGCAGTTTTTAAAATGTGATGTGGCCACGCACAGTGTTGCACACCTGTAGACCTAACTATTTGAGAGGCTCAAGCCCAGGAGTTCAAGGCTGCAGTGAGCTGTGATCACACCACTGGGCTCCCACCTGGGCAACAGAGTGAGACCCAGTCTCAAAAAAAAAAGAAAAAAAAAAAAAGTGATGTGGATATATATAAATGTATTTTTTTTAGCAAAAGATTTTTTACATCATGCCTCCCCCTTAAAAAGTATAGGCTCATTCAGCCTTAAAAAGGAAACTCTGACACATGCTACAAATGGGTGAACATTATTCTAAGTGAAACAAACCAGTCACAAGAGAAAAAGTATTGTGTGATTCCACTTATATGAGGTACCTAGAGTAGTCAAATTTATGGAGGAAGAAATTAGAATGATGGTTGCCAGGGGCTGGAGCAAGAGGAGAACGGGGAGTTATTGTTAATGGGTAACAGAGTTTGAGTTTTGGAAGATGAAAAAAGTTCTGGAGATTGGATAGTGGTGATGGTTACACAATAGTGTGAATGTACTTAATGTCACTGAATCATACACTTAAAAACTGTTAAAATAGGCCAGGCACAGTGGCTCATGCCTATAATCCTAGCACTTTGGGAGGCTGAGGAGGGAGGATTATTTGAGGCCAGGAGTTAAAGACCAGCCTGGGCAACATAGCAAGACCCTGTCTCTAAAAAAATTTAAAAATTAGCAGGGCATGGTGGTATGTGCCTGTAGTCCCAGCTTCTTGGGAGGCGGACACAGATGATCTCTTAAGCCCAGGAGTTTGAGATTGCAATGAGCTATGAACAGGCCACTGTCCTCTAGCCTGGGTGACAGAACGAGATCTTGTCTCAAAAAAAAGGTTAAAATGGTGGTAAATTTTATGTTAGGTATATTTACCACAATTTAAAACATTTTTAAAAAGCGTAGGCCCTTGTCTGATGACAGTTCCCATGCAAGCTCATTTCTAGACATTTTAACATAGTGATAATCTATGTCTGGTTCTCAAAACAAGGCAAGACTCATAAATTTGATTTAGCTTTTAGTAAATATCTTTTGAATTGCAACTGGGAACTTGACAGTGGCTTTCTTGCATTGCACCTGCAGTTTGCAAGCTGCCTGCAGCAGGTAGATATGCATAGCTTATTTTTATGATTGGCCTTGAGCAAGAGTTGATTAAACACTTGATAACGTAACTTCTTGGAAGACTTGGTTTAGATGTTGCCTTCTTCCTACTTTCCCACCCATTCTCCCTCCCTCATGAACACCACATAAAAAGTGACAGTTTGTAATTTTTTTCCCCTTCTTTTTCAAGTATTAGCTTCAGAGTTGAATGGGAACTTCATGCCTCTTCTGAATGTAAACAGGCCACGTTCCACTCTGGGAGCATCCTTCCTACCACTGCAACCCAGGCAATACCCTGCTAAAGAGATGGCATCTTATCCAGTCACAAAATCAGGTTCTAGGGTGCAAGTAGGACACTTCATTGTATCTTTCCCCTAACGTGGTTGCTTCTTTTGGGGCAGAGGAGTTGGGAAGCACACTAGGAAATAAAGCCTTCTGATCCCCAAGTTCCTCTTTCTTTTTCTGTGGTTTTCACTTCCCCTCCCATCAGAAATCCCCACTTAGTGGTCATGCTTTCTCCTCTTTCTTCCTTGTCATTCATTCGCCCATTCGCCTTTCATTTCTCCTGACACTTCCCCTGGGGTTTCTACTGCTACTTTCTCTGTCTTCACACCTTTTTATTTTATTTTTATTATTTAAAGACAGGGTCTTGCTGTGCTGCCCAGGCCAGGACTCAAACTCCTGGCCTCAAGCAGTCCTCCTGCCTCAGCCTCCCAAGTAGCTGGGATTACGGCACAGGCCCCGGCACCCAGCTGTCTTCACATACTGAGGTCCATTTCCCCGGAGGTGCTGGCAGGCTGTTCCTATACCAAGCGCAATGCTCTACTCTCAACATTACCTGCACATTTGCAGTTCACGTTGACGGTTCCCGGCCCTTTGTCGTACCACAGACTTTGGGCAAGGAAGTCAGCTCTGCCTTCTGGCTGCTTCCGTTTGTTCTTCACACCAGAATTCTCTGGCACACTGTGTTCAAAGTACCTCCTCTTCTTTCCCTGGAATTTCAGGCCCCCATTTCACTTCAGTGATGTCTCTTGGAAAAGCAGAAATGAGATGGAGCTTTATTGGGTAAGCTGCCTCTGAAGCCCAAAATCTCATCAGGGCCTTCAAAAACTCCTTCAAAAATCACTCAATGGCTTCCCTTTATCCACAAAGTCCAAAATCTGTGACACTTCCTGTAAAAGCCCTGCAGGATCTGTCTACTTCCCTCGTCCTCCCTACCTTTCTTGGGCATGGGACTCTGTCTGATCTTTCTGTCCTTTCAAGTCAGGTTTTTTTCACGGGAGACCTTCATAGATGCCGTCTCCACGAAGCTTTAGGTCTCAGTTTAAATGCCATTTTCTTCCCTGAACCGCATCCTCCAATCCCACTCCAGTCCAAAATGTCCTCAGGTAAACTCTCTGCTAGCACCCTGCGTCCCCATCAGGGCACTTACTACAAGTGCTATTTATAGCTTTTTGTTCAATGCTTCCAAACTAGGCCACAATCTTCATGAGAACTTGATCACCACTGTAACCTCCAGCACCTAGTAAGCGCCCCATAAATTTTCATCAAATGACAGAATGAATTAAAGTACCAATATTCACCCCACACTTCCTCAGATCGTCACTTCATAGAATCTGTGGCCTTTCTTGTGTTCTTCTGCCCTGTTCCAGGAGAAAATGTTACCTTTTTTAAATTTTACTTTTAACTAATAATAATTGTATATATTTATGGGGTAAAATGTGATGTTGTGTGAACACCTTACCTTATGACTCAGCGCTGATTATGCATCTGTTCCTCTGCAAGGCTGGTGAAGATGCCCGTGCACAGGTACTTTCTCCTGCACCCCCAGCATCCTCTGAAAATCTTTATTACAGCACTTGCTACTGTATACAACTACCATTTCCATTTCGGTTACTGCACCAAGACTGATCATCTTTAGGATGCAGACCTTGCCATTCATCTTTGTGAATGGTGTAAAGTAGGCAATTCATAAGTGACTGGAGATCTCTGATGTTCCTAGAATTTCTTTTGTAGAAAAAAAGTTTCAGCTTGCTTAATTTCCATAGTTCTCAGAAGTTACAAATATCCATTAGAACAAGGCAACCATTAGAGGTGAGGTTTCTTCGTAAGTTCTACGGTAATATATTAAATGCTGCTTACATTCAACTCTTCTTAAGAGCTAGCTTTGACGAGGGGGTGCAAAGAGAATTAACGTTCTGCCTAGTTCTGCTCTTTATCTTCTCTCTCTTAGAGAAACTAATTTAAAAGGAGAGGGTGAATAACTTGGGGGCTGAGTGTAAACCTGGACTAGATAGCAAAGAGTGCTTGGGAGCTGGGAGTTGCTTGTGTCCATAGACACGGGACATAGAAAAAGAAGAGACAGGAAAGACACACCTGATTCTTTTCCTGGTAATCACACAAAGCAGAAATGAGACAGAAAAACGCTTTCTTGAGATTTGTGACAGGAGGAATTTAAAACACGGCAGCTGATTGGTTTTTTGTTAGGACACCGACCTACAGATCACTTACATTTATATATTATATTTTCCTCTCTTTGAACAACCTTGTCTTAAACTCCATTTTGTTGATCTACGTAGCATCTACAGGACTCTACACACAGGAGATCCTTAATCTTAGCCTCTGAGCTGTTTAACTTTTAAGCTTGGATCCTAATAAGGGTTCTACTTGCTCGTTTCAGTACCAAGAACTGTGGTGGAACAGTTACCATACATGGGCAGAGAAGCCTCCCAGGAGGAAAAGGGAGAGGGAGGACACGGCTCAGCACGGCAGTTACGTAACCACAGGGGGAGTGCTACAAAAGCAAGACTCTCTCTGCTGTCCTTCAAAACATTAGATTCTAAAAATGTCTACAAGACACCTAACAAGCACATCTTACGTAGTTGCTGGAGTTAGTAGCTGAAATATAATTAGATGCAGAATATCAATTCAATCTGATGGGTTTATGTGGCTACTATTTTAAATAACTTTAGATACGTGGTGTCCTCAAGAAACAGTTACAGAAATACATGTGCAGTACGTTTCAGTAATGGCAGAAGAAATGTCATTTCCTTTTTCATTGACAATGAGTTATGAATGTTGACCTACAGACTGTCCCCAAACAAGATGCATTCCAATAGTTCATTTCTAAGTTAGCTGTTAGGAACTTGGAACATAGTTTCCCATAGAAACAATTTTAGATGTGGTGGTTTAGATTTCCAGATATGGCCAAAGAAGCCCATTTAGCCATAAGCAATTTTACTAAAGATAACCACCATGTATAACAATGCTTTTCTATAAGAAAATGTTTCCTGACTTCTCAGTTGGGATTTCTGTAACTCTTTTTCCCTTGCTCTTAGGAGTGGAGAATGCCCTGAATTCCACCGTGAAGAAGAGCAGAGGCTGGTTGGAAGGTGGTGGTGGGGTGGGCAGGGAAAAGTAGGCGCCTAGCAGCAACAATAGGGACTCCAAAGTGGGGGTGAGCTCTGGCATTGTCCGGGCCCTAGGGGCAGGGCACCTGTGGCAATAACCTCTGTCACTGTGTTTGCATTGAGAATTTAGTTCTTCCTGGTAAGAAATCCCTAAATATTCAGAATGATATAACTACCTTCTATTGAGCAGATACTCTGTAATAGCTAGAGCACAGTATTAATTGCTGTATCTACATAATTTTGCTTTAATTCTCCAAACAATCTCTGTATCTGTGAGGCCAATTGTTTTATCTGTGTTTAAGAAAGAAGACAGGGCCAGGCGCAGTGGCCCATCCCTGTAATCCTAGCACTCTGGGAGGCCAAGGCGGGTGGATCGTTTGAGCTCAGGAGTTCGAGACCAGCCTAAGCAAGAGCGAGACCCCGTCTCTACTAAAAAAAATAGAAAGAAATTAGCCAAACAACTAAAAATATAGAAAAAATTAGCTGGATATGGTGGCACATGCCTGTAGTCCCAGCTACTCGGGAGGCTGAGGCAGAAGGATGGCTTGAGCCCAGGAGTTTGAGGTTGCTGTGAGCTAGGCTGATGCCACAGCACTCTAGCCCAGGCAACAGAGACTCTGTCTCAAATAAATCAATAAATAAAATAAAGAGTACAGGTGTAGGTTGGGGAGGGCTCCTCTTCAGTGCTACCCTAATAGCTTGTGTGCACCACTCCCTGGCTTTCTTCATGGTTTATAATTGCCTGTGCATGTGTCTGCCTCATACACTTGATAGTGAGTTCTTTGAGGCAAGGACTAATTGACCTCATTTATCTTTGTATCAATATCTAATATAATGTTGGGCAAATAGAAGATAGTAAATGAATGTTTGAATGGTTTAATCGAGAAAAAAGGTTTGTTGAATGAATGTGAATAACAAGTATAAGGAATGACTTGAACAACTTAGCTGATCCCTAGGTGTCAGAATGTAAGAAGGAATGGTATTTATTCTATCTGGTGACATAGTTTGATAAAACACTGTAGTGATGTGTTAAGAAAGATCAGGCACCAACCCGGGCAACAAAGCAAGACCCCGTCTCTACAAACTACAGAAAAATTAATTAGGTGTGGTGGCGCATGCCTGTAGTCCCAGCTACAGGCCCAAGCAGGAGGATCACTTGAGCCTAGGAGTTCAAAGCTGTAATGAGCTATGATCATACCACGGCACTCCAGCCTGGGTGACAGAGTGAGGCCCTGTCTCTAAAACAAAACAAAACAAAACAAAACAACAAAAATGAAAAGATCAGGCAGTAGAGGAGGAGAGAATGGTGAAGATATTGGGGGAGGGGAGGAAGAGAAAAATGAAGCAAGTTCTCAGCGGAGGGAGTTGAGCCATGGGCAATAGTGGAGAGGTTGGCCTGAACAGGAAGTAAGGGCATGAAAATAACTGTATGTAGAGAGATAGATTAGCAAATTGAGATCATGTCTGAAGTGCTCAAATTATTATTAGTTTTTAATAGAGAAAATTGAGGAAAGCATGGTTGAGTGCAGAGGCCTGAGTGGCAAATGTTTGAAATAGTTGTAGTGATTGAGAGGAAAACTGAGTGAAAAGTAACAGCTGCCTTATAGCCCTTCTGGAATAAGGCCAATTATAACTTAAATAAAAGCGTTGATAAGCAATACTCAGAGTCCACTGGAGGCTAGAGATTATGAGGTTGTAATTCTTTTTTTTTAAATTTCAGAATATTATGGGGGTACAAATGTTTAGGTTACATGAATTATTTTTGTATCATTTGAGTCAAAGTTATAAGTGTGTCCATCACCCCGATAGTGTGTACTGTACCCGTTAGGTGTGAATTTACCCATCCCCTCGTCCCCACTCCAACCTGCCTGATTTCCATTGAATTTTACTACCATATGTCCACATGAGTGTTGATCATTTAGTTCCAATTTAATAGTGCGTACCTATGGTGTTTGTTTTCCCATTCTTGCCATACTTCACTAAGGAGACTGGTCTCTAGTTCCACCCAGGTTGTTACAAAAGATATTGATTCACCATTTTTTTAATGGCTAATTAATACTCCATGGTATACATACGACACATTTTATTAATCCACTCATGTATTGATGGGCACTTGGGTTGTTTCTACATATTTGTGATTGTGAATTTTGCTGCTATAAACATTCGAGTGCATGTGTCTTTTTTATAAAATGTTTTTTTTTTCCTTTGGGTAAATACCCAGTAGTGGGACTACTGGATTGAATGGTAGGTCTACTTTTAGTTCTTTGAGGTATCTCCATACTACTTTCCACAGAGGCTGAACTAGTTTGCAGTTCCACAAAGGGTGTGTAAGTGTTCCTTTCTCTCTGCATCCACACCAGCATCTGTTCTTTTGGGACTTTTTGATAAAATCCATTCTCACTGTAGTTAGGTGATATCTCATTGTGGTTTCGATTTGCATTTCCCCAATGATTAGATATGTTGAGCATTTTTTCATGTTTACTAGCCATTAATCTATCTTCTTTTGAAAAGCCCTGCTCATGTCTTTTGCCCACTTTTTAATGGGGTTGTTTGATGTATTCTTGCTGATTTGCTTGAGTTCTTTGTAGATTCTGGTTATTAGCCCTTTATCAGATATATAGCATGCAAATATTTTCTCCCTTTCTGTAGGTTATCTGTTCTCACTACTGATTGTTTCCTTGGCTGTGCAGAAGATTTTTAATTTAATCAGGTCCCATTTATCTTTTTTGTTGCTGTGATTGCCTTTGGGGTCTTTTTCATAAATTCTTTGCCTAGGCTGACATCTAGAAAAGTTTGATTTGTTCTTTTGCTTAAGGTTGCTTTGGCTATTCAGGGTCTTTTCTAGTTCCATATGAAGTACAGAATTATTTTTTCTAGGTCTGCAAAAAATGATGTTGGTATTTTAATGGGGATTACATTGAATCTGTAAATAACTTTGGGTAGTAGAGACATTTTAACAATGTGGATCTGCTGATCCATTTTTTCCATTTGTTTACATCCTCTGCAATTTCCTTCCTCAGTGTTTTGTAGTTCTCCCTGTAGAGGTCTTTCACCTCCTTAGTCCCCAGCTATTGCGATGCTGTTGTTTATCATTTTGTTTAGATCAGGTAGGGTTTACTTTACAAATATGGGTGCACCTGTGTTATGTGAATAAATATTTAGAATTGTTATGTCTTCCTCTTGAATTGTTCTCTTCACCATTATATAATGACCATCTTTGTCTATATATACTTTTGCTGATTTGAAGTCTATGTTATCTGATATGAGAATGGCTACACCAGCTTTCTTTTGTTTTCCATTTGCACGGAATATCGTTTTCCATTCCTTCACCTTGAGTCTGAATGAGTCCTTGTGGGTTAGATGTTTTTCCGGGAAACAGCAGACACTTGGCTTGTGTTTTATTATCCATTCAGACAGCCTATGTCTCTTGAGTGGGGAGTTGAAGCCATTCACATTTATTGAAAGAATTGATAAGTGGGGTGGGTTTCTGTTCATCCCATTGAGTTGAAACTTTATTGCTTTGTTTTACCTCTTGAGCTACTGTGGTATCTGGGCTCTGATCTTTAGCTTTTAGGTGATTTTACACCGTGGGTGTCTACTGTGCTGATCCGTGTATAATACCGTTCTGAGTACTTCCTGCAGGGCAGGTCTGGTCTTGATAAATTCCCTCAGTGTTTGTTTGTCTGACAAAGTCTTTATTTCTCCTAAGAAACTTAGTTTTGCAGTACACAAAATTCTAGGCTGGCCATTATTCTGTTTGAGAAGACTGAGAATGAGACCCCAATCCCTTCTGGCTTGTAAGGTCTCAGTTGAGAAGTCTCCAGTTAGTCTCTGATGAGTTTTCCTTTCTTAGTTACCTGCTGCTTTTGCCTTATGGCTTGTAGCAGTGCCTCTTTTGTGTTAACTTTGGCCAGTCTGATGAGTCTTATGTTGTGGTGATTGCCTCTCCGTGATGAATCTCCCAGCGGTCCTTTGAGCTTCTTGTACCTGTGTATCTAGATTTCTAGCAAGGCCAGGGAAACTTTCCCCCATTATTCCCTCAAATAAGTTTTCCAACCCTTGTGTATTTTCTTCTTTGCCCTTAGGGATGCCTATGATTCTTATGTTAGACCACTTTACATAGTCTCATATTTCATACAGGTTTTATTCATTCCTCTTGTTTCTCAGATTTTTCTCTTTGACTGACTTGTTTAACTCAAAGGTGTTGTCTTCAAGCTCTGAGATTCTTTCTTCTCCCTGATCTAAACTATTCTTAAGGTTTTCCACTGTGTTTTGCACTCCTTTGAATGAATTTTTCATTTTCAGAAGTTCTGTTTGATTTTTTTAATAATTTGCTTTACTTAGTAAATTTTCCATTCATTTCCTGCATTGTTTGTGTGGTTTCTTTGTGTTGGGTTTCTATTTTCTCTTGTATTTCATTGAGCTTCCTTATGATCCACATTCAGAATTCTTCATCTGTCATTTAAATCTTTTTGTTTTGGTTGGCATTCATTGGTACGGAGTTTTTGTTTTCTTTTGATTGTGTCCTTTCACTCTGATTTTTTGTTTCCAGAGTTCTTTCACTGATTCCTTCTCATCTGGCCTCTTGGTCAAGACCTGGAGGAGCTAGGCCTGGCTTATGGGCCTGCCTCCAGGTCCCTGATGATCAATCCCTGAGTATGCCAGAGAGAGGAGTGCTGGTCCTGAGGTGCCTATGGAGTGTTCTAGCAGGTTTGGTGTACCTCTAAGGTTACCTCTGACTTGCTGTCTTCACCTCTTCCCAACAATGTGTAGTGAGTTAAGTCCCTGAGCTTACTTACTCTGGTGATGGTGGATGGTACTTGTGTGAATCAGCCATACCCTGTTTGCTTGAGTTGGAAGATGCTATGATGGGCTATGTTATTGTTCTCCCTGACGTTGGTTGATGCTTGTGTGATAGAGCCAGCTGCCGAGATGTTCTTCTGTGTCCATGGTAGACTCTGGTCCCCCAAGAGGTGTACTTTGAGGTTGTAATTCTTTTATATTATAATACCATGTGAGGTGCTTTGGGCCTACAGAGAAAAACAAATCAATATGCCCTCATGGAGCTTTTGTCTAGTAGGAAGAAGGTCATCTGACCCTTCAAAATATACTTAGGTCCAACATTATCACCTTACTCCTAAAACAATCTTATTATAATACCATTAACATTACAATTTAATATGGTTGTCACTGCTTCTAAATATTCTGTTAAAATATGAGAAAAGTTAAACAATCTCTTAGACACTTTCAATTATGGTTATGCAAAATAATTTTGATATCTGGGCATTTTATTCCCTGAAGCTGTGGTACATCAAATGCTGACACTCTTCCAAAAAAGAAGTTATTTTTCTGGATCCATTAAGGGAAGTGTTGTTATAAAAAGTGGCGGGGTTTTGGGGGGGGGGGGGGGTTTGTTTTTTTTTCTTTTTTTTGAGATGGAGTCTTGCTCTGTCACCTGGGCTAGAGTGCAGCGGGGTCAGCCTAGCTCACTGCAGCCTCACACTCCTGGGCTCAGGTGATCCTTCTTTCTCAGCCTCCTGAGTAGCTGGGACTACAGGCGTGTGCCACCATGCCCAGCTAATTTTTTCTATTTTCAATAGAGACAGGGTCTCGCTCTTGCTCAGGCTGGTCTTGATCTCCTGACCTCAAGCAATCCTCCCGCCTTGGCCTCTCAGAGTGCTAAGATTACACGGGTGAGCCACCACACCCAGCAAAAGTGTGCTTTTATCTGTTAAAACAAATAGACCTTTTCAATCCCTACAGGTACAAACTTATTTTATTAGGGTACTTAAAGGTAAAACATTTGTTCCAGTTGACCTAAGGATCAAATCAAATCTAAGCAAGTTAAATTCAGTCAGGTGTGGGTTTCCAGAGCTCACATAACACAGGAAACACATGCAATCAAAAAGTACGTTTGCTTAAACACAGTAACAACCACAACTGGACAGAAAAAAATTTACACATCTGTTCAATTTAAATGAGTTAAAAGTTCCCATAGTTACTTTTCAAAATGTTATGAGAAACATGATGCCTTCCAAGTTCAGGCTTACAAAATAACTCACCCTTTCTGCATGATATCTAGTCTCCAAATTGGTAAGGTATATTTTAGAGAGGTTTTTTAGAAACTATTTGGGATTCAACTTTTGAAAGCCAATCTTTAACCTAAAGACACATGGATATTAATTACAAATTTTCTTTTTCATTAATAAATTCCAACTAAAAGGCAGTATTTTTTATAAATCTGTTTTTGATAATAGATTCCCAGCTCATATTATACAAATCTTTTTAATAAAAAATTAGAGTTCATTTCTGAAAATGCATGGAAAAAGCAATTTAAAAAGTCCTCAAAGCCATTACCCTTCCTCTCCTTTTCTGTAAAACTCAGCTCTGCCTTATATTCTCACATTCCTTTTAGAAGATAAATTGTTCATTAATAGGGACTTCTTTTTGTCAAGGAATTCATCCTGAGAACTCCCACAAATGTTCAAACAGATATAAGTATTCTTTGAAATATTGTCTGAAATAACATGAAACTGCAACAAACCAAATGTCCCTCAATCAATCTTGGTTAAATATAGTATATCTTTACGAGGAAATACCATCTAGCAAGTAAAACAAATGAGGTAAATCTATGACTGACTGGTGAAGATGTCTAATAATGGTTTTAAATGAAAGACAAAACATTGTTGACCAATATGTGTAGAATGACCTAATTTTTGTTTTTGTTCCTGTTGTAAAATTATAGTTGAGGGGGTCAATCTGAACCTGTTCTGGTTTGGGGCTGCCTGATTAAAAAATAAATAAAATAAAATTATACTTGAATATCTTTAGAGACTAAATAGTCTCAATGTTACATCAATTGTTTCAGAACATATGAAATGAGGGAAAACTTTCAAATATTTTTTTATGAAGCAAGTATAACATTGATACCCAAATGTGTAAGGAAAGCACTAAAGAGAAAATTATGAATACTGATGCAAAAATTCTCCAAATATTGCCAAATAGACTCCAACACAACGTTAAGAAAATAATTCATCAGTACCAAGGAAGTCTTATGCCAGGAGTGTATGGATGGTTGAGCATTGGGAAATATATTAATATCCCTTATCTTATAAATAGATTTAAGGAGAAAGATAATATGATTATCTCCGTAGATGCAGAAAAAGTCTTTTGACAAATTCAACATTCCTTATAAAAACACTTGAGAAAATAGGATTAGATGAATATTTTCTTAACATTATATATTATAAAAGCCAGCATTTCATTTAATGCAGAAATACTAAAGGCATTCCTATTAATGCTGAAAACAAGGCAAGGATGCTTTCTGTCCTTACTACAGTTGTATAAGTGGTTTTAGTCAATGTAACTGGATAAGAGAATATAATCAGAAGGGTAAGAATTGGCAAAGAATTAAAAGTATGCATATTTAGGCCGGGTACAGTGGCTCACACCTGTAATCCTAGCACTCTGGGAGGTTGAGGTGGGAGGATTGCTTGAGCTCAGGAGTTTGAGACAGCCTGAGCAAGAGGGAGACCCGTCTCTACTAAAAATAGAAAAAAACATTAGCTAGACAACTAAAAAATAGAAAAAATTAGCTGGGCCTGGTGGTACATGCCTGTAGTCCCAGCTACTTGGGAGGCTGAGACAGGAGGATCGCTTGAGCCCAGGGGTTTGAGGTTGCTGTGAGCTGGGCTGACATCACTGCACTCTAGCCCAGGTGACAGAGGGAGACTGTATTTTAAAAAAACAGTATGTCTATTTGAAGATGATATGGTAGTGTACCTGGAAAACTTCAGAAAATTATAAAGCAAACAAAAAAGAATTTAGCCAGATAGCAGAATATAAAATTAACATGCATAATCAGCCCAGGTATGGTGACTCACACCTGTAATCCCAGCACTTTGGGAGGCCAAGGTGGGAAGATAGCTTGAGCCCAGGAGTTTGAGACCAGCCTGGGCAATATAGCAAGACCCTGTTTCAACAAAAAATTTAAAAAAGTAGCCAGGTGTGATGATTCGTCCCTGTAG
This sequence comes from Lemur catta, assembly GCF_020740605.2. Classification (NCBI taxonomy): domain Eukaryota; kingdom Metazoa; phylum Chordata; class Mammalia; order Primates; family Lemuridae; genus Lemur; species Lemur catta. The sequence continues at coordinate 76,072,877 of NC_059132.1, read as the reverse complement.
TTCCAGCTACTCAGGAGGCTGAGGCAGAAGGAACTCTTGAGCCAGGGAGTGCGAGGTTGCAGGAGCTATGATAGTGCCACTGAACTCTAGCCTAGGAGACGGAGCAAGACTCCTATTTCTAAAAAATAAAAAAATTAGTATGCAAAATTAAAAGCCTTCAGAGACATAAATGAGGCCAGCTAGAAGGTATAATAAAATGGAAAAGAAAATCCCATGTAGAATGGCAACAATAAAGATAAAATATTTGAGAATATACTTAAGAAATGTGAAAAACCTATGTAAAGATAATGACAAAACCACTGGGAAAACACAAAAGTATACTTGAGCAAATGGAAAGGAATCCCTTGTTCTTGGATAGGCTGTTTTTTCATAATCAAGATATCAGTTCTCCCTAAATTAATCTAAAAATTTGATACATCTCAATAAAAAATAGCACCAAGATTTTTTTTTCATCTAGAATTAGAAAAGTTGAAACTAAAGTTTGAGCTCAAGTCAATCTGTCAACTTGGAACAAAACTGTGACTTAAAGAAGAAAGCTGTGTGCTGGCATTCCTCAAACAAATGAATTCAGTACTTCATAATCCTATAGAGCTAGTCCTACTTCCTCTAGCTGATTTGCAGCCACGTGAAATGAGGATTTAGGGTTGTTAAATCATTATCTCCCAAAGAAGATGAAAATCCCAATTTGCATGTGACGTTTACAGTCTGAATAGGTTTGCAACTAATTTAAATTAAAAATAAAATACAGTTTGGGCAAAATAAAATACATCTTGGGGGTTCATATCTAGCCTACAGGCTGTCAGTTTTTGACTCTTCAGGGTTGACAAACTTTTTCTATAAAGGGTCAGATAGTAACTATTTTAGGATTTATAGGCTACATGCAATCTCTGTCCTATATTCCTGTTATTTTTACATCATTAAAAAAATAAATAGTAAAAAATAGGCCTTGGATTTTGCCCTCAGGGTAGTAGTTTACTAATCTTGGTTAATAGAAACCAGTAACCTTGAGAGTCAACAATGAGTTCTTTGGAAGAAGACAGCCACATTGTCTGACTTCAATCTCTCACAAATAATTTTTTTAAAAAAATCAAACTGGGATAAGTATAATATATAAATTCACTGCAGTGGGTCATTTCATCATTGCATTTTCTTCCTGGCATACAAACAACATCCAGGAAACATATCCTGAAAGGGAGTTTATGCATAATTTTGAGACATCATTCCACCATCTGTCACATTTTAATTGCTCTTACAATGGATATCATATTAGTTGAAAAATGTTTTCTAGATATTTTATTCCAATCATGTTCTCAAAAAACAGTATTACATTTACGATTTAGACTTTTCTGCTCAAGAATTATTACATATTAGGTTGGTGCTTGCTTCTGGGTTGCCAGCTGTACTCATTTCCTTTTCTAATCCCTTAAAGAGAATCATATTTGATAATGTTAAGGATAATAGCATCTCTTTCTGAGATAGGCCAAGAACTTTCCAATCCCATTAGACTAATGATGTGGCAAATATCAGAGGAAGTCATACCCAATTCTTCCTTACGGAGTGCTTTGGTCCTGGCGTAACCTCAGAAAGACATTTCAGTGATTTGAGCTGGCCCTGGACAATTGTGAAATCTTCCAGGAGATTGTAAAATTCTTTAGAATCCCTTAAAACTAGGACAGATATTATTTGTGAGATTTAAAAAATAACTATGTGTGAAGGAGGTTGATACATTGGATATCAGCTCTTAAATATCTTTTTAAGCTTCACCATGCATTGAAAAGATACTAGGATTATCAATTATAGCACGACTTACTGAATCAGATTGGGCCCTGGATAACTTGTAATGTGATTCTAGTCTCCCCAAGTTGTACTAAATCTCCAGGTCAATAAAACCAACCCAAGACTAAGGATTATCTGGAGCTTGGCTAGACCAGTGCCCCCGGGCCTTTTTCTTTCTTTTTTGGGATGAGGTCTCACTATGTTGCCTAGGCTGGCCTTGAGCTCCTGAGTTCAAAGATCCTCCCTCCTCAGCCTTGAGTAGCTGGGACTGCAGCACGAACTACTGAGACGGGCTTCTTAATCAGTGTCTCTGATTTCAGGCAAGAGCAAACGCAAAAGCAGCTCTTAAAGACTGACAGCAGTGATGTGCAGGAGCAGGTAAGTCGACTGTTTAACAGGGAGCCAGTGGTTAAACAGCCATCATTAAGATCAAGTTACAGAAACTATGGTGAAATATATATTAAAGACATAGGTACTAAATACTGAAAACTCTTCATTCCTTAATTATTTTACTACATTTTACTGTGCTCTTGAGATTACTATCTATTGTATCTGCATGGGAGAAATGCTACATCACGGTGCACCACTGAGCATCTTTTCCCTTCTGGCACTGTCATCACATTGGCAGCCTGAAACTGGCCGTGCTGGGAGTATCACACCACACACATAGGCAAAGTCTATAAATCAGCCCCCCCTCCGACAGTTATTAAACATTCACCAGCACATAATGGCTAAGGAAGGGGCCAGAACCTCTGGTTACCTCATGGGCAGACCCCACCTCACTCATTCTGTGCCAGCCCTTCAAAGATGTAAGTTAAAAAAATTTGCCTATTTATTAAATAGCATCTTTTAAGGATCATTAGAGATAGCTTCTTTTTTGAACATACATACCTTCTTTCTAAACAAGTAAGTATCTCTTCTAATAAATAGCCAAGTGGGTCTGAGAAATTTTATAATTCCCATGATTAGTGTTTTAGGGAAAAGTTTATGGTGGGTTATTTTTATTTTTTGTCCTTTGTCTTTTACATCAAATACTTTCTCTGTTAGAAGAGCTGTTGCCCTAAGGCAACATGAATTAGTCTCGAAAACAAAGATGGACCAGTTTGCTCCCACCCATCTCCAGGAAGTGATTAAGTAGGCCCAGAGCAACCTCCTGTGATACAAAGGCCAGATTCACTAAGGAAGGGTTTGGATGCCATCTGGGTCACTTCAGACATATGGAGTATTTCACACAAGTTACTTAAAAGAATACCAAAATTGGACGGTGTCAAAAAATTAAGGTATATGTACAAAGGGCATCACAAACATTAATTTTGATTTTTTCTTTAAATTTGTTTTGGCGTACCTGCAAATGCTCTAAGTGGCCAAACTGAACTAGAAAAAGATATACCTCTCTTTAGATAGTTGAAAAATAATCCCAGAATTCTATATAGTTGATGTGTGCTATACAAACATAACTACAAATATGTGCCATGTAACAACATTTGGTCAACAGACTGGATATATTACAGTGGTCCCATAAGATTATAATGGAACAGAAAAATTCCTATCGCTTTGTGACATCATAGCCATGGTAACCCTGTATCACTACGTGTTCCGTGTTCATGCTGATGCTGGTGTGAACTTACTACACTGCCAGACATATAAAAGTATGCACATACAATTATGTACCATACATAATACTTGATAATAAATGACTGTTACTGTTTTATGTATTCAACATACTATACTTTTATCATTATTTTAGAGTGTACTCCTTATTAAAAAAATGTTAACTGTAAAACAGCCTCAGGCAGGTCCTTCAGGAGGTATTCCAGAAGAAGGCGTTGTTGCCATAGGAGATGACAGCTCCAAGTGTGCTATTGCCCCTGAAGACCTTCCAGTGGGACAAGGTGTGGAGGTGGAAGACAGTGACATGGATGATCCCGACCCTGTGTAGGCCTAGGCTAATGTGTGTGTTTCTGAGTTTTTAATGAAAAAGTTTAAAAACTAAAAAGAAATAAAAAAATTTTAAAACAGAAAAAGGCTTATAGGATATAAAAAATACTTTTGTACAATTGTACATGTGTTTGTATTTTAAGCAAAGTGTTATTACAAGAATCAAAAATTAAAAAATTTAAAAGTTTGTAAAGTAAAAAGGTTACGGTAAGCTAAGGTTAATTTATTATTGAAGAAAAAATTGTAAAATAAATTTAGTATAGCCTACATATAGTGTTAATAAAGTCTGAAATAGCGTACAGGAATGCCCTAGGCTTTCACACTCACTCACAGATTCGCCCAGAGCAACTTCCAGTTCTGCAAGCTCCATTCATGGTAAGTGCCCTACACAGGTGTATTTTTAATCTTTCATACCATATTTTTACTGTACCTTCTGTATGTTTAGATACACAAATCCTTACCATTGTGTTCCAATTGCTTACAGTATTCAGTGCAGTAACATGCTGTACAGGTTTGTAGCCTAGAAGCAATAGGCTAGACCATATAATCTAGGTGGGCAGTAGCCTATACCACCTAAGTTTGTGTAAGTGCACTCCATGATGTTTGCACAATGACAAAATTGCTGAACGATGCATTTCTCAGAATGTATCCCCATTGATAAGTGACCCATCACTATATATCATATTAAAGGGCCATATGCTTGTTCTTTCTAGTAGAAAGTTATCAAAAACTCAAAAAAAAGTAGTTTCATATCTGAGGAATTACTACTTAACTGTAAATTTGAGGAACACAAACTTTTTGTATTTTTTTTTTTTTTTTTTTTGGTAAGAAATTTGCAAGGATGATGCAGTATACTGAGTATCAATCACAACTGGGAAATAGTAAGCAGCCGTTAGGGTTTTAAAGATTATTTCCACGCATTTAGGTGTAGAGGGGTGGGTGCATGCATGTGTGTGCGTGTGCGTGTGCGTGTGTGAGACATTTTTGATCTTTTTTTTTTTTTTTTGACACAGAGTCTCACTCTGTTGCCTGGGCTAGAGTGAGTGCCGTGGCGTCAGCCTAGCTCACAGCAACCTCAAACTCCTGGGCTTCAGCGATCCTACTGCCTCAGCCTCCCGAGTAGCTGGGACTACAGGCATGCGCCACCATGCCTGGTTATATATATTTTTAGTTGGCCAGATAATCTGTTTCTATTTTTAGTAGAGACGGTCTCGCTCTTGCTCAGGCTGGTCTCGAACTCCTGACCTCGAGCGATCCGCCCACCTCGGCCTCCCAGAGTGCTAGGATTACAGGCCTGAGCCACCGCGCCTGGCCTGATCTTTTGTAATGTAGAATAACACTTGTAGCCGGACTTGACTGAGGTGTGTGGAGTGCTTTACTGTGCTACGCTGATGGGCACAGTGGGAATACAGCTATCATCCTGCTTTTGACCTACCAAAAAGGGTGAAGAACATCAGAATTTTATACTTTATTTAAAATTAATAAAATGAAAAACAGTTACAAGCAAAGGACAATTCAGTACATCTAGGTGGATATTATTTATAAATTTACATATTCACAAGCTCATAGATCCATCCTTCACCACCATCAAGCATTTCAGTCTATGTAGTCAAAGTCTTCTGGAATTCCAAAATTTTTATCAATTTTATTTTCTTCAAGTCCAAATTTTCTTTTGGCCCAAGATTTTATTGCAAATATATTATCTATAGAGAAAATTGAGAATACTTTTGAGAACTAAAAACACAATCATAAAACAGTTCAAGTATAATTATCTTCCTTGTTCTATACTTTCTTCTATTAGCTCTCAGAAGTATCAAAATAGTTTTCTGTATTTTCAATTGTAATGGCAACTAATTATAGAAAAAATATTATATTTAAAAACTATTTTGAACAAGTTGACATCATATTTAAAAATTCAGTAAGTTGACTGCTGCTAAAGAATACCTGACTTAGAATAATATTGAATACAAAGTCAGGGACAGGTTAATGGTATCTTTTCTGCATTTCCACGGCAGGGGCCAGGACTGTTACCTCTGGAATTAGAGTGGCTTCTGTTCCCAAAGGGAACACATTTTCTCCAGACCCTTCTTCCTTTCCCACAGAGAGTAATGGCTTCCAGACAATCAGGCCTGTGTGAGGGAGAGGGGTGGGGAGGAGGAAAGGGCGTCTCCCCTCTTAAGACTAAGATAGGAACAGAAGTGTCCTCAATATCCCCTAGGGGGAATTTAAAATGCATTTTCCCACTGAAAAAGTGTTATATCTACTTAAGGGAATTTATCCCAAGGAAATAAAACAAATTGTGTACAAAGATTTTTGGTCAAGGATCTTCACATAGTGCAGTAATAGAAAAAAATAAAAGCAATCCGAATGTCACTCATCAGGAAAGGTGCCCATGCACAGGCAGCGGGGATGCAGGACACCACCAATGTGCCACCAGGGGCTGCACTCGGCGGGGTTGGAATGACAGGGTTTTTTCCTTAATTTCACATATTTCTTTCTTTTTGTTTTTTTCTAAGACAGAATCTTACATTGTCACCCCAAGTAGAGTGCAGGGGCATCATCATTGCTTACAGCAACCTCAAACTCCTGGGCACAAGCCATCCTACTGCCTCAGCCTTCCGAGTAGCTGGGATTACCGGTGAGTGCCACAATGCCCAGCTAATTTTTCTATTTTTAGTAGAGACGGGGTCTTTCTCTTGCTCAGGCTGGTCTCCAACTCCTAAACTCAAGTGATCCTCCCGCCTGAGCCTCCCAGAGTGCTAGGATTACAGGCATGAGTCACTACGCCCGGCTTCACTATTTCTTTAATGTACATATACAACCTTCATAATGAAAATGTTTTATAAACACAGAAAAATAATGGTATAAAGTTTTCTGGTATGTCAGAGTATTCTGTAAAATGTTAAGCACTATATCAGTACTGATAATGAAGGAAAGGGTTAAAATAGGTTCTTTTGGAGTGGTATGGGCTGAATCATCACACCTCCCAAATTCATATGTTGAAGTCTTAACTCCCACTACCTCATAATGTGACCATATTGAAGACAGGATCTTTAAAGAGGTGATCAAGTTAAAATGATGCCTTTAGGATGGACCCAAATCCAATCTGATTGGTGTCTTTATAAGAAAATGAAATTTGGACACACTGCTTGAGACACAGAGGAAAGACAGTGAGAAGATACAGGGAAAAGGCAGACATCTTGAAACCAAGGAGACAGAAGGCTTCAGAAGAAACCAAACCTACAAACACCTTGATCTTGAACTTTCAGCTTCCAGAATGGTGAGAAAATAAATTTCTGTTGTATAAGCCACCCTGTCTGTAGTATTTTGCTCATCCCCAGCACATTCACACATGGAGTTTGATCACTTTTTAAAGCGTTGTTTCTATGGAAGTTTAATTCCAAGTATCAAATAATGATAAATAAATTTCTAAAATGAAGTTTATTTCTAAGGTGAATACCACAGCATCAAATAGAGCAGTGTTAACATGTTCTCATTTCTTTCAGTTAAAGTGTTATAGAATGTCAACAGATATTAAAATGATCTTTACTCTTTGTAACAATCAAAAATGAATCTTCACTTTTCATAGTAAAGTAAGAGAGAATATTTAATTAATAGCATGCGGTACTCCAGGATAATCTGTTAGTTTTACCAGTGTCTGCACAACTAGTTCATTTTTTTTTTTTTTGGAGACAGGGTCTCACTCTGTTGCCTGGGCATGAGGGCAATGGAGTCATCTTCATAGCTCACTGCAACCTCAAACTCCTGAGCTCAGGCGATCCTCCTGCCTCAGCCTCTCTAGCAGCTGTGACTGCAGGTACATGCCACCATGCCCAGCTAATTTTTCTATTTTTCCTAGAGACAGGGTGTCACTATATTCCTCAGGCTGGTCTTGAACCCCTGACCTCAAGCAATCCTCCTGCTTCAGCCTCCAAAAATGTTAGAATTATAGGCGTGAGCCACTATGCCCAGCATACGTGGTGGCTAGATACAGTTTAAGAAGTTTTTTAAGTAAAAAGAAAGCAAACCTTAACTAATAGCTATATGATAACTTTTAGTTGTATGTTTTACTGATATTTTCTTTTTGTTTGTTGTGAAGACAAGGAGATTTTCTGAGGTATAATTTACTTTATCTCTTATCTCCATCTTTTCATAACACATGTTTATGTTGGAAGGAGTAAGTTGTAACTTCAAATGGAAATATGGTTCTTAACAGCTGTTTCTGCTGTTCTAAAAATATCTCCCTTCCACATGATTTTTAAAGTTCCAGGTTCTTTCACAGCTAATAACATGGGGGAGGGGGGAGTTGTTCCAACTGTTTTTCTAATCATAATTTTGGAAGATTATGATCAACTGGAAAACATAAAAGGATTTTTTAAGAGAAAAGGAAAAGAGTAGCATTTACCTATGTGTCTAACATTGTGCTGAAGGGCTTACAAGCTGTCTTAGTTAATTCTCCCAAAATGTGAGATAGATATTATTTATCCACGTTGAACAGATGAGGAAGCAGGTTCAGAGAAGTTCAAGAGGTCATAGAGGAAATTAGGAGCACAGCTTGGATTCCTTTCAAAGTCAAGTTGCTTCCACCACATACACATGCTGCCTGTTCCTACTGTTTGCTGTGCTGCTGTTTTGAGAACTACTGGGGGGAAATCACCTTGGACTTTTGTCTTATTTTTCACCTAAAAATCTACTTGCTTCTGTTTTAGGACTCAATTTTATATTTCTCAAATCCATACAGTATCACTGTATTTATTATTTATTTATATTTTGTGGGACATATATTTAATTATTCTCTTTCCTTTAATGTTAGTTTGCTGTTTTTACCCTCCTCTGTTCTTATCACTAAAGCATTATATTACTTAGGAAATAACTTTGTAATAAATAAGGTTGCAATTTTACAAAAAATTTTACAAAAAACTAAAGGCCAGTTATATTGATTTTATCAATCTACTTGATTCTAAAAAAGACTAGGAAAAAAATGATTCATTTAAATGATTAAACTTTTTGTGAAAAACACAGAGGCCTGGACAGGGAGTCAGGGAAACCTGGCTCCAATCTCCCTTCTTCCAGTGACTAATCATCTTTGACTAAATGTAGTTACTTGAAGCTTTTTACATCTCTGTGTCAACTTAACCTTATCCATATTCTCCCACAGAAACATAATAAGGATATGTAAATCCATGTGAAGGTATTATTATAGATTCTTACCGGGGTGGAAAAATTCAATTACCATTGTTTTGTAATTAAGTATTGGAAAAATATCAGTGTCATTTTCTAACAGGTTTTAACAACAATAATATTTGTATATAATTCACAGCATCACTATTCATTAACTTTCTCCTAAACCTTAAGACACACAAGATAATGCCTTATTAATTCCCGTTTCTATGGAATATCTCTGGTATAGATCAGAAGGTACATCCTTGGACAAATGGATTTCTGAGGCATTTACATGCAAGCAGGCTTGCAGAGAAGACATTATCATGTAGTGAGTGAGGGCTCAGACTCTGGAATCAGAAATGCTGGATTCTAATCCTGTTCTGCTGCCTAGCACATGTGTGGCCTTGGACTCCTGAGAGCCTTAGCTTTAGCTTCATCTTTTAAATTAGGGGTAATAATCATATTATTATCCTCAAATATCATATCATTAATTCCTCACAAGAGTATTATGGAGATCAAATGAGAATGCACCGTAGACACTAATTACAAAATAATTGGCACATAGTCGGCCCTCAACAAATGTTAACTATTATTGTTATTAGCAAGAAGATAAATCTTTAGAATTTCATGAAATTCTTAAAGGTGTATCTTACATTAATACATAAGAGTTAAGTGATTAGCCCAAGTGACTTATCTTGGGAAAAGTTGCACAACAGTTAATAGAAGCAATCATTGGTTTTACAAAAATATTTTATACTTTACAAAATGACTCATAATAAGATTATAAAAAAAACCTTACCTGAAACAACTGAAATGATTTAATGTATAAAAACTTGAGTAATGAATATATTTTCAGAAATGCCCTTTCTTTTTTTTTTGAATAAAGCTAGCACAAAGGCATATGAATTGTACATTATAGTAGGCGTGGAAGAAGTTTAACTATAGTTTACCAGTGTTGTTATAATACATACCAGTCCATCTATTAGCAGCTTCTTTGGCTACTTTATTTGCTTGACCTGAAAAAAAAATTATATATGTAAAACTTACACATTTATATATAAAACTTTATATATTTACATATATAAACTTATCTTCAGCTATGTACAGATTTATATCTTTTTCATATGAACAAAATTTTAATAAAATTTATATATATAAGATGGCTATGAAAAAAAGTTCAAATAGTGACATAACATTGTATCTTATGAACCTGCTCAAATTCCCAAGGAAATTTTAGATAGGTACAGCTACATTAGTCATTAATAGAAAGTCAATATAAACAATTTCCCTTTCCTAAATGTTCATCATCATTGTACTTGCTCCTTTAAAGACAACATAGAAGTTTAAATGAGATGTGTTTCTCAAACAACTTACCATAACAAAATACGATAAAACAACTTAAATTTAATGGTAAGAATTTTACTGCATACTATTAAACTATAATAAGCCTGACCTCAAAAAAATTTTGTGGTAAGAAAGTAGCCTCACAGGAAGAAATATTTACTTTTTAAGTTAATATTAATCAAAGGACAGGGTCTCACTCTCTCGCTCAGGCTAGAGTACAGGAGTAGTTCACTGTAGCCTCGAACTTGTGGGTTCAAGTGATCCTCCTGCCTCTGCCTCCCAAAGTGCTGGGCTTACAGGCATGACACATAATGCTTTTAAAATGTATCTCTATGTATATTATGTCTTTCAAGTTAATCTATACAGCATATAACAATGCCATGATCAACTGGGCATAAATATTACTTATATTGATGGCATTTTTGAAAATTGAAGGATAATTTACATACCATAGAATTCACCACATAAAAGTACATAATTCAGTGTTTTTTATTATATTCACAAGTTGTATGCAACCATCACCACTACCTAATTCAAGAACATTTTTTCTTCATTATTTTTTTCTTTCTGTTCTTCAGATTAGAAAATTTCAATTGAACTATCTTCCAGTTTATTGATTCTTTCTTGTGCCCACTCAAATCTGCTGTTAACCCCTCTGGTGAATTTTTCATTTCAGTTATTATAGTGTTCAGTTTCAGGATTTCTATTTGGTTCCTTTTTAATAATTTCTCTTTATTAATATTTTCTATTTGGTGAAGTAATATTCTTGGACTTTCTTTTAGTACGTTAGACATGGTATCCTTTTGCTCTTTGAACGTATTTAAAATAGCTGACTTAAAGTCTTTGTCTAGTAAGTCCAACATGTGGGCTTCCTCAGAAACAATTTCCAATGATTGTTTTTATTCCAGTGCGAGTCTTACTTTGTTTCTTTGCCATTATTAAATAAAATCAGAGTTACTTGAACACAAGCACTGTGACGCTGTGACAGTCAATCTGATAACCCAGACAACTACTAAGTGACTAACAGGCAGGTAGTGTTTACAGCACGGACATGCTAGACAAAGGATGATTCACATCCCAGGGAGGATGGAATCTTGCAATTTTTGGTGGCAAAACTGGACAGTTAAAATAGTATAAATCTGATTCTTCCCCCTCCCCACGGTTTTTGCTTGTTGTAGTTGTTAGCATTTGTTTAGTAATTTTTCTGAACTAATTCTGTAAAGTCTGTGTTCTTTGTGGTATGTGGCCACTGAAGTCTCAGCTCAGTATAGTGATCTGCTGTTGATTAAACAGAGATTTCCTTAAACACATGGATTAAATCTCTTTGCCAAAGAGCTCAGCCAAGTCTTTGCTAAGGGGCTGTGTGTGTGTGTGTGTGTGTGTGTGTGTGTGTGTGTGTGTGTGTGTGTTGGGGCATGCCTTCAACATTCATGTAGGCAGTTTATAACTCTGCCTTAGTCTTTACCTCTTGCTTGCACAGAGCATCAAGGTCAGATAGATGTGGGAACTTAGGGCCTTCTCAGGTCTTTACTGAGAAAGTGAATAGCCCTACCATGTATGTAGCCTTCTAGATTTTCAGGAATATATCACTTTTAAAAGAACCTATGGACATCACCTTTAGTTCCTCCTTTTAAACTTTTTGATTAGTCTACTGTTTGCCTCAACTGTTACTCATCACCCAAGACAGCTGTGAAGTTAAAACTCTTGCTTGTAATTGCTTTAGAAAAACACTCCCTAGGGAGAAAATTATAATACTGGGCAACTCCAAGCCAGGTCAAACAAAGATGATCCTTTCTATTGGTGTCTTTCAGGGAAACACCAGACAGGTAAATAATGACAAGTCTTTGGAATTGGGGCTCTTAATGAGCTCCAGCAGCATTCTGCTCCCTCTGACAACAGGAATGCAGGGCTGTTATCTTTCAGGGTTACTGCTCAGCTGCAGAGTGGGGATGAGAATAAGGCAAGTTAAAACACCACAAAGCTCACTATTCTTACAGAGGGTTAGCTATTTTTCTTGAATAGCCTCCTGAAAACCTTTAGTTCATTTCCAGAGTTCTGAAAAAGTTGATTGTAACCATTTTTGTGAGTTCTTATGTAAAGGCAAGTTTTCAGAAGTCCTTACCCCACCTTTTCCCTGTCATTCTTGCATTTATTTCTAAGAAAATTTCTTAAGTACTCCTAGGATCACTTACTTTCAAGTATTTTTGTGGGAATTTAGTTTCTGCTACTTGTTTTATCTGGTCTCATTTGAATAATGGTCAGCATAGCTAAAATTAAAATTTATTTTTAAGTGAGTCTGGTCTCATTTGAATAATGGTCAGCATAGCTAAAATTAAAATTTATTTTTAAGTGAATTATTGCTTTTACGTCTCAATTCTTAGAAATTAGCAATTAATCTTGCTAATATTTGCTTAATGATATGAATAATTCAACTGTCATGATGAAATATAAATATTTCTTATAGGCATTATTAAGAAATAAGAGATAATACGTAGCCATGCCTATATGAACTAATGGTTATGGCTATTATCAGAAAATTGCATCCCAAATAAACCATAACAGACTTAGAGATAAGCTTGAGTGTTATAATACAGCTGCTATAGCCATGCTATTAAGAACAAAATCCTATTAAAATCAATTTGTGAAACTCATAATCCTTTAATCCAGTATAATCTGTTCTGCACTAACACGATAGCTGAAATCCTATGAAACCCCCCATTATCAAAAAGCACATTTTAAAAATAATAATTTTATTAAAAAGGAGATTAGGGAAAGTAGAGGTTAAAGTCTAAAAAAATTCTCCCAATTTTGTGATTAGGAGATCACTGTCATCTACTACTTAAATTTCTTATATTTGTGGATTTACAGTTTTCATCAAATTTGAAAAACTGTAGCTTTTATTTCTTCAGATATTTTTCTGGTCCAGCAACCTTCCCTCCCCCACACTCCTTTTCAGACTCTACACTTACATTAGGTTGCTTAAAGTCCTACAGCTCACGGATGCCATTTTCATATTTTTTTAAATTATTTTTTTCTCTTTCATTTTGCATAGTTTCTATTGCTATGTCCTCAAATACACTCATTCTTTATTCTGCAAAAGTGATCTTCTATTAATCCAACCTAGTGTATTTTTCATGTCAGACATTGTAGTTTTCATGATGAAAAGTTCAACTGGGGTTGTTCTATCTTCCATGTTTCTGCTTAACTTTTTGAACATGAGGAATACATTTTTTTTTTTTTTTTGAGACAGAGTCTCACTCTGTTGCCCAGACGAGTGCCGTGGAGTCAGCCTAGCTCACAGCAACCTCTAACTCCTGGGCTCAAGCGATCCACCCCCCTCAGCCTCCTGAGTAGCTGGGACTACAGGGATGAACCACCACACCAGGCTATTTTTTTCTATTTTTAGTAGAGACGGGGGTCTTGCTATTGCTCAGGCTGGTCTCAAACTCTCGAGCTCAAATGATCCTCCTGCTCACCTCCCAGTGTGCTAGGATTACAAGCGTGAGCCACCACACCTGGCCAAGGAATACAATTTTAATAATAATTGTTTTAATGTTCTTATCTGCTGATTCTAATTTATGGGTTAGTTTTGATTGAATGATTATTCTGCTCATTATAGATTATGTTTTCCTACTTCTTTGCATGCCTGGTAATATCTGCTTGTAGGCCAAACATAAGAAATTTTGTTAGTTGCTAAATATTTTTTATTCATATAAATGAGCTTTGTTTTGGGATGTATTTGAGTTATTTGGCAATAGTCTGATGCTTTCAAGTCTTGGTCTTATGATTTGTTAGGCAGGTCCAAGACAGAGCTTAGTCTAGGGCTAATTTCCTCCCTCTATTGAGAAAAGACCTTCTTGAGTACTCTATCTAATGCCCTGTAAATTATAAATTTTCCCAACCTGGCTGGTAGGAACAAGCACTACTCCTGGCCTTAGTGAGTGCCTGCCACTGTTCCTTCTATCCTTTCGGATGGTTCTTTCCCAGCCTTGGGCAGTTTCCTCATATGCCTGTGCTGAATATTTGACAGGGACCCTCTTAATATACCCAGAGTTCTCTTTCTGCACAATTCCCTCCTCTCCAGTACATTTTCCTGTGAACTCTAGTCATGCTGGTCTTCCTCTCAGTTTCATCTCAACTCGGGGCATCTGTAGGGCTCTGCCTGGGTTCTCCTTTGCTATTCTGAGGCTAGGAAACTCTCTCAACAAAATAAACTGGAGCACTGGTAAGCTCACTTCACCTGTTTCCTTTCTCTAAGAATCATTGTCCTTTGTTCTCTGATATCAAATATTTTGAAAACCGCTGTTTCATATATTTTGTTTGTTTTTGTTGTTTTTCAGGTGGGAGGATAAATCCAATCCCTATTACTCTATTTGTGCTTCATTTGAATGAAGTTTTATGTTTGTTGCTCTGAATCTTAAAAGCAAAGGAACTAGACATCTCTCTATAAAAGTATGAATTTAGTCTAAAAATTCTTTTTACCAGTATATAGACATTTTGACAATTTTTTTTCCTTATGACTGAAGTTTAGTGGCTTTCCATAGAAAAAGACATTTTACCCTCACATCTAAAATCCATTTATGGAATAATGTAATTATTCTATTATCTACTATCTGTAAAATATGTTAAGTTTTCTATAATTAAAGTACTCCATAAAAATAGATAATATTCTTCAATGGAGTAAAAACAACTACATAAAGCCAGGAAGGAAGGACTTTTACCCTCTCATTCTCAAGTTGAAAATTAAGATATCTAATAGATTCACCATTACAAATTCTCCAGGATCCAAATATAGACACATCTTTATGTGGCTGCATAAATAACTATTAAAAGATAATCTAGGTCTGATATTGATGAAGAATGATAGTCTAGTCTCTTTACTCCCTGAAAACCAGGAAACTTTATTTTTCTTCTTATTTAGTTAGACTTCATATCCTGCATAATACTCATTCACATTGGCACATTTTCCCTGAGTTGAGGTTCAGGAAGTTAACAGGGATAGACAATTGAGTTGGGAAATAAGTTACCCAACTTTCAAATTCAAGGGTTAAGATGGACAGCAGAATGCAGGCAACCAGTATAAAATTTCAGTTGTAACTTTCTCAACTGTGTTATTCCACTCTCCAGAAAGTTCACATCCTTCGTATACCCTGCAATTTTTTTTTTTTTTGAGACGGGGTCTCATTCTGTTGCCTGGGCTAGAGTGCAGTGGCATCTTCATAGCTCACTGCAGCTTCCAACTCCTGAGCTCAAGTGATCCTCCTCCTGCCTCACTCAGCCTCCTGAGTAGTTGCTGGACCATAGGTGCATGCCACCATGCCCAGCTAAGGTTTTTTTTTTTTTTTTTTTTGAGACAGAGTCTTACTCTGTTGCCCAGGCTAGAGTGCTGTGGCGTCAGCCTAGCTCACAGCAACCTCAAACTCCTGGGCTCAAGCAATTCTTCTGCCTCAGCCTCCTGAGTAGCTGGGACTACAGGTATGCACCACCATGCCCAGCTTATTTTTCACATATATTTTTAGTTGTCCATATAATTTCTTTTATTTTTTTAGTAGAGACAGGGTCTCGCTCTTGCTCAGGCTAGTCTTGAACTCCTGAGCTCAAACGATCTGCCCGCCTCAGCCTCCCACAGTGCTGGGATTACAGGTGTGAGCCACCCCGCCCAGCCTCTTAATGGAAATATTAAGGCAATATTTTCCTATTGTGTTACAAATACAAAGTGAGAGCAGTCAGAGCAGAACACTATTTTAACTGGCATTACTTTATCATATACACAGAGAATGGTTACCAGGCAACTAGAAGTATAAAGTCTTTTTCATTACCAAAGTTAAAGACCCTAAAGTTGTGGTACAAACTTACGTATTTCTTCTACAACTTGCGGGTCACATTCTTTGTATTTTTCTACTTCTGCCTTTAGCTGTTCCCTTTGGTCCCGAAGTGAAGAAAGTTCTTTTGCTAGCATAGTTCGCTCTTCCTGCATTAAAAATAGTTTTATGTACAATTAAGACAAACAAAATCCCATATGTTATAAGGTAATACATTTTATAAACACTTTCATTTTTTTCTCATAAATGATGAGCTTTTGACATTATTAAATATATACATACATGTATATTTGCAGTATAAGAACAAGTGAAATTCTCATCTTTCTCTGAAATCTCAAGCATCTTTTATATATATTGAATAATTAAACGTGAATTATGTAGAATGAGAATGGAATGCTCATAAATAAATGACAGGTCCCTGTTATGCCTGGATGAACTCTTAAATGACCATGTTATCATATGTGAGGGAAAAAAATTATACTACTTTTTGGGTACTTTTACAAGGTTATATATGCAAGTAATATTTTAGGGCAACATCAATTATCCTTAAAAGTGTTCTAGACAATTTGTCAACTTTTAAGGATTAACCTTTAGAAATATTTAAAGATATCAGAAATGGAATTGTATTAATTGTATGTGCCTCCCACCACTTTATTTTAAAGGTAAACCAGAATAAAGCTTTTAAATACAATATGATCCAACAAACACCATTTGAAACTTCTAGCTATAGTTCTCATTAACAGGTAGAAGTTACAGTGCTATAGGTATTCAATTCATATTTGTGAAACCTGAAAAATGAGTCCAAACAAAAATCAAGTGCCGGCAAAGATATGGTACAGAATTATAGGATAAATCTGGGGCAAAACCAAGTTCAAGCTGTCTAAACAGGACTTGTCTAAATTTCCTTGCTAACTTGTATTTTTGCATTTGCATTTTTCAACTTTTGCCTTTAGCTACTCCTTTTTGTTTAAAAGTAAAGAAAGTCCCTTTGCTAACATTTGTAGAAGAGAATGCATATATAGAGCAGCACGCTCTGAAGCAACACAGTCCAACAGGACCCTGCGATGGTAGAAATGTTCTACATTTGCACTCTCCACTGCAAGAGCTGCAGGCCACATGTGGCCGTAGGGTACAGGAAATGCAGCTATTGTGACTGAGGAACTGAATTTAATTGTATAATAGTTCATTTTAATTTAAATTTAAATAGCTGCATATGGTTAGTGTACATCATATCAGCACAGCTCAGGAGAAATTTAAAAATCACTAGAACATAACAAGATGGTCATTATTTGCCATCTACACCCAAATTTTACGTGCTTCAAAAGGAAAACTGAAGCTGGGTGTAGTGGCTCATGCCTGTACTTCCAGCTACGTGGGAGGCTGAGGCAGGAGGACCACTTGAGCCCAGGAGTTCGAGGCCAGCCTAGGCAACATAGTGCGACCCCCATCTCTAAAAAGGAAATCAAAAGGAGAAAAAGCTAATGAAGACAAGTGGTGAACATCTGTGTGAGTACAATGATCGCTCTCCAGACACCATGAATTGAAGCTGTGTTACAGCTACTAGCACTGGGATCTTTGCCAAATTATTTAACCTCTTTGTGCCTCCAGTTCCTCAAATGTAAAATGCAGATAGGAGCTACCTCCTTGATTGTTAGTAGGATTCAATGAATATATAGAATGCATTTAGAACAGTACTTGCCTGGTTCATAGCAAGCAAAATATACATGTTAGCTATTTCTCCTTTTTCGTCATCATGATGAATAATGTCTAGTTGATAGGGGCTAGGTATTTCTGCAAAGTCCTGGCTGGTAAGCTCAGGATGAGCACAAGACCTCATCTTTCTCAGGAGCCTTTCTGAACTATTACACTCTTCTGATACTGGTGGGTACTAACTAGGTTTGCTGGTAGATTTTTTTTCCCTCTAGTTGCACTGGTTCCACTGAACTGAGTAACTAACAGTCAGTAGACTGGCTGACAACTTCTGGGCACGCATATGTCACCATTAGTTGAAGTGCTTCTACAAGTTATTGCCAGTTTAAGAAAAGAGAGAATCAAATAAAGAAGTGGTAATTGCTACTGTTAACTGAAGAAATTTAACAGCTTCATGTTATGCCCAGAATTTACCTTTCCTTGAACAGTCTTCAAAAATTACCACTCTTCAATTCCTATCTGTGATTGTGCTATTCACATGAAAAAATACATGTGAAGTAACTTTAGAAGCATAAAGCCACCATAAACCTGTATGTATTCCTTCTACAATGTGACAGGCTTTCAGAGTTGCTTTCTTTCACAATCAGGTGATACAAACAAAGACCTAGATGGAATGCTTAGTGGTTCATGTTGATCTTCAGTATTTTTTTTTTTTTTTTTTTGAGACAGAGTGTCACTTTGTTGCCCTGGCTAGAGTGAGTGCTGTGGCGTCAGCCTAAATCACAGCAACCTCAAACTCCTGGGCTTAAGCAATCCTACTGCCTCAGCCTTCCGAGTAGCTGGGACTACAGGTATGCGCCACCATGCCCGGCTAATTTTTCCTATATGTATTTTATTTGGCCAGATAATTTCTTTCTATTTTTAGTAGAGATGGGGTCTCACTCTTGCTCAGGCTGGTCTCCAACTCCTGACCTGGAGCGATCCACCCGCCTTGGCCTCCCAGAGTGCTAGGATTACAGGCGTGAGCCACCGCACCTGGCCATCTTCAGTATTTTTTAAAGTCATAAATCCATAGTTGAAATAATAATGAAACTAGAAAGTGATGTGATTTTTTAAAATGTCGAACCTAATACTTTAGAAACATTACACTTTTTAAAATAAAATAGGTCAATATTTATTTAAATAACTTAAAAATATTACAAGGCCACAAGGATACTATGTTGGTTTTCAGTTTGTTTCTGTGCCAAAATTAAAAAAAAAAAAAAAAAGACTCAAAAATTTATGTAAACATTTATACAGACTTACCATGTACCAGGTCTTCTTCTAAGTGCTTTGCAAATATTAACTAGTTCAATCCACACAGTAACCCTATTAAGTAAATTTTATTATTCTTATTTTACAACTGAGAAAACTGAAAACAGAATTTAGGAGACTTTCAAAACCGGGCACTCTGGCTCCAGGGTGTATGCTTCTATGTTATTGCTGCCATATGCAATAATAACAACAACAACAACAACAATAAATCTAGCTTCACAATTAGTGACCCCTACCAGGTCAAATATTCATGTCCTTTGCTATGATCCTCTTCTTCTGGTAGGAATGGCACCTTCCTTATAGGAAGCTCTGTGTCCTTATTCTTCTGTTTAGAATTGTCATTGTTAGTGAATCTATAGACACAAACTTACCGTCTCATGTCGACCAATTTTAGCTTTTTCAATGCTTTTCTGTAGGTTTGCATGCTTTTGGCTTCCCTCAGACAACTAGAGAATCAAAAACAAATAAAATGGCTTGCTAAGATAAACTGTCTTGACATATAGTTTATGAAGACAAAATGAAACTTGTCTTTGGCCTAGGTCAATGTCACAAAAAAGTCAAAGACTACACTGGGAACTAACTTCTCTAATTTGAAGAAAACCAAGGACCATAAATCATTAGGGTAGACTGAAAAAACGGAGTTTAAAAAATATTTTCTTCTTGTTCCATGCAGAAAATGAATAACATGCTTTCAATCTTTTCTACATAGTCTTCATTTATCAGGTTCCCACCCTGACCCAAATAACTTGAGGTCTATTATTTAGTTAGAAATTGAATTTGAAAATTAGAAAAAAAAAGTTTTATATAAATTCTCTCTTCCAATTTGATTTCACTTCTTACTAGTCTTTTCAAAATACCCTAGACTATTTCTTGTAGACTTGTAGTATTTGTGACCTGTTTACTGTCAATAATGAATATATCACTTATTATTCTTAAATAAAGTACTTTATGAGGAATTGCATACTTTACATACTATGTTCTTAGAGTAGAAAAAAATCTGTTGCCTGTTGTTGATTTTAGGTATGTTTTAAATATTTTAAAAGTGATGAGTTTAAACATTTTACCCGGCTTAGAAAGTGGATAATTATATGTGGAAATGGATTAAATAACACCAGCATAGAGAGACTGGAGATATGGAATATTCATTAGCATGCAGCTGGGCCCACACCAGAAAGCACTGGTTAATTTCAGAACATTGCTTCCCAGTCTCCATTTTATTAATCTCACCTGGGTCCATGACTAAATAAATAATCACAGGAAATTCCCAATACTAAATTCTCTACCACATCTTTTGCTACAAACTAAAGAGAAATTTCGGATTTATTTGATTGGGGGCCTTCTTAAAATATATTCCACTCCTCCCTCCCTTGAGTTATAAACATTTAGAAAATAATAATTGGACTAATTTTTGTTGGCTGATTATAAAAACACTTTACAATATGATCTAGTTATATGTAGAGAGTGAATAATATTTAGATGCCCTTTTTTGCTTAAAATTCAGAAATAATATCTTCAAAAACTTGGCAGCCCTACCCTGGTTTTGGGAAATCTTTCACTTCTCAATATGCATAAGGGGAACATTGTAAGCTTTCCTTTAATAGTTCTAGAGTCACTGATTCTAATCCATAGCATGAACAAGATCTGTTGGTAATGTCAAGCAGACATCACCACAAACCAGTTATACCTCTTCTTGAGAGTAATTATCTTCCTAAGTTAAAAAAAAAAACCTGCTGTAGATTCAAGAGCAAAATAAACCTTTAAGACCCTAAATTTAGCAAGGAGATCTAGTTCTTTATGACAAGGGCTCCCATTTATAAAATAAAAACGTTAAAAAAGTTAATATTCCACCCTGAAGTTACCACCTGAAATAATTTTAAAATGTATGTAACATTTAAATTCAGGAGTAGAGGATTTTTCCAATTAAAAAACACATACACACATATATTAGCATTAACATTTTTCCATTAAATATCTTAAAAATAACCAGA